>NW_027493708.1:0-320000 GCF_021521415.1 Bidens hawaiensis | reverse complement strand
GTCTTGGTATTTCAGATAATGCCATTTGAGGGATTAGACCAAGTATTTCATGGGACACCATCGTCATTGTCAATGTAAGCATCGGAGTGCTAGTAGTAGACGGCACTGCCGAGCGTTGAGTCGTTGATTGACGAGGTGGTGGAACACCAATAATTACCCCAGCCCCTGCTGACACACGTCTTTTCGTCGATGGTTCACCAGTTTCCACCGCTTTCCCTTTCCGTTTCCTTTCTTGTTGAGCTGCAATGGTGGCAGCTAAAGCAGCATTTACTGCCTCTTGTTGCTCTTGAAAGGCAGCATCACCAGCTCCACCATCACCATCATTTCCATCATCATTCCCATCATCATTGTTCCCACCTTCTCCCCCTTCACGCTCGGAATCCTAATCGTCATGGATCCAGCGTTCCTTAGGAGGACAGACATAATTAGAATTGATTATATGACCAATCATCCGTTTATCATGTGGCTTCTCCTTTCTATAAGTTAACATTCGATACACAGTTTCAGCTGTCATGTGTTCCATATGAAGTACATCGTTCACCAACGTCTGATCAATAGTCAAATTCGGAATTAAATCTTGAATAATCAACTGTAGAAAGCGAGGATACATCAAGAACTTCTTTGACTGAAGTGTTTGCTGAACTTGTTCTTTCAAATGGTCGAAGATTAACTCTGAGTAATTAAACGGCTTGTTCAGAATCAAAGCAAGAAAAGCTGACTGCAAGCTAATTCTACATTGTCAAACCCACCACGACGACCACTCATACAATGAAGTAGAACATGTAGAAGATACTTGTATGGTGGACATAACCCGTTCTTGTTCAACATAGATTTATGAATGTTGCCATCATAATGTAAGTGTGTGAATAAACCCTTGACCAGTGACCTGTCGAATTCACTCGGGTTGTCATCATTATCACCAAATTGAAGTACGCGACGAATGACCTCAACATCCAATGTAATTGGGATTTGATTGATTGTAGCTTGAATGTATTTATCTTTCTCAATATACTCAGCTGTGTTCCAAAATTGCCTGACAATACTCAGATGGTGGTGGTTGTTCGTGTTGCCCTTGATCGGCAATTGGTAGATCTTGATTTAGTTGATCAGCCATGTTTACTGTATAAGTATAAACGGATATGAGAAGATGTAAAACGTATTCAATAACAAAATATGTCAACTAATTTATAAGTGGTGTATTCATTGCCATAAGATGTATGTATTTAGGTTATTTACGCGTTTAGACGATTGAAATACTTAAAATTAATTAAATATGTAAAATTGAATGTCATTCGTTAGATATCCCACTGATTCGTTACTAGTCAATAACGAATCGTGCGATTCGCTATCAGGTAAATAAGCAAACGAAGTAGTCTTAGCGAATTACTTGCAAGATGACGAACTAAAGATCTAGTTCGTTATATATTTTAACAAATCCACATTTGATTCGTGAACTATATTCTTCGCTGAGCTAGTTCGTGTATGTCTTTAACGAATTGGACATGAAACAGTTCCAAGTCGTTAAGGAGAACGAATGGTCAATTTATTAGACTTAATCTTTGACTCCTCATAGTCAAGGTCAAAATTGCGATGAACACAGATAGTCAACAACATAAATCCAGCTACAGTTAGCTCATGTTTATCGTCGAACAAAGAAAATAATATGTCTATGTGACTCGGAATCGCTAAACGAAGCTCACGAGGTTAAGATTAAGGCTTAACACCGTGCCCTAAATAAGAATGAGCAGACCATTAAACAGAGTCCAAACCTTCAATCATATAATTATTCAATCTACCCCGCAAACAATAATCAAAGTCTACCCAGGGTATCGAAATCACATTCCGATCACATTGAATGATTAACACAATGTTTCATAGACAAATTAGGGTTTTTTTTTAAAAAAAAAAAACTCGGAAAACCCTTGAACTACAAAAATCCATAAATAGACTATTAAAGCTTAGTCATTTTTGACGAAAATCATATCGCCCTGACCATCTATACCTGCGAAACACAAAGATATCCTTAAAATATCAGAGAAAATTTTGAATAGGGTATCTTTAGTGTGAAGGAAAAAGATAAACAATGAATGATTGTTCGTGTTTCTTGTCTTATATAGCCTAACACATTCCTCGAGGTATACAGTGTACGAATTACGCAATTCTTTTGAATTTTAAATAACGAATTAACTAATTCGCTATTCCAGTTCGTTAACTTAGGGTAGCGAACAAGACATGATAAGTATCTTGATTCGTTAAATATGTATAACGAAGAAGGGTTGATTCGTTACAGAGTGCGGAAGCGAATTAGGTGAGCGAACTAGAAACCAGTTCACTAAAGAATCACCTAGTTCGTTATCCATAATTAACGAAGTAGAATTTTAACAAATTAAATACTTTATTTAATTTTAAATTAAATAAATAAATGAATTAAATAATACATTAAAAAATTTTAACTTTAAAAGAATTAACGAGAACCTTTTATCCCGATAATTTTGATACCTTAAAAACGTTTCACTTTTACGAAACATATCTTAAAATAAATTATTTAAATAATATATAAAGAAAGAAAGATAAAATCTTTATGGTATTTTGTAAAAAATTTTAAAGAATGTATGTATAAAGAAATATCCGAACAATTTAAATAAAAAATTGAACAATCTTTTTGTGTTTTTCTATGATTTTAACAAAAGCAATAAATAATTTTATGTTTTTGTTGAGTTTGAGCAAAGAATCATATTGACCAAATTGCCCTTCCATCACAGTTTTATATTTCAGCGATATTATGACTGGAGTTAAGTCGGTCATTGGTATTGTTGTCCACTTAAATCTAATAACAAATTTTCAAGTGTTTTTGTGATATGATTAATTGGTTCAATTATAGCATAGAATATCATAAACTATCAGCCTCTAATCTCGGCTCAAGCTTAATTTGATTTTTGCCAAAACACCCCAATTTGACTTCAACCATTATAGTGTTGATCAAAAATATTTGATACCAATTGAGAAATTTTGAGCAATGCATCAAGTTTCTTTTACTGTGAATGAGTATGCACGAGTTCATCTGTCGGCTTACATACATTGTATCCCCTGGGGTCCGTTTCTTAATGGTATTAAGACGCGCGCAAGGGAGGAACATATGTATGACTAACGGCGGTTTTTGATCAAGTCAGTAATTTGGAAGTTTGTACTAAGTACAGCAGTGATCAAGTTTAATGACTTTGGGTTTGCTCTAGAAAGCGAGTGAAATATTCATGCTTATGAATACCCAGATGATTAAGCCGCATAAAGACTCACAGTGTCCAGAATCCTAACGCTTGTTATTTGCTTTATTATATTTTTGGAGATCAACAATTATAAGGCTTGAGTATGTCTGGTTATTACATTTCTGCCATCCTCACCGAGACTTTTGCTAGAGACTAACACCCCTTTCAATTTGGCGTTTCTTTATGTTTATATCACATACTTTACTCTACTTGGTTGTTTTAAGACCTACCAATGCACCAATGCAATTAAGCAGTCTTTTAAGCATACTTCTTGCTGGACTTGGAGTCAAGATAATCAATGTACTATCATTTTCTCTTTTTTGCTTCAAAAACTTAAAATTTTGAGGAGCATAAAAAACAAAATAAAGATAAATTTAATCGCCCAGTTAACTTAAGTCTATAAATAAATGGTTGTTCTATAAATTCAACAAGTGAATAATATGACTAAGACATGCAAGCATGCTTCACAAACTTAAATAACCGACATAATTTTCAGCGAAAAATTAATCTAAAAATGCATCACGAACGCCCCAACTATTTTCCATTATCAGGTAAATGGCTAACCTGAATATTTACAAGTAAATTTCAGGACCATACATATACATGTACATGCCCTTCAAATGTAGATAATTGACATAATTTTCAGCAAACGCATGCAAAAATCTTTTGGTTTTTATCTATACAAACTTTAAAATCACAATATTTTTGTCTTTTTCAATATTCTTATAAACAAAATAAACTTCACAGTCTTTTTGAATTTTCGGATTTTTCTGTACAAACTGAAAAGTAAATTCTTTTTGGATTTTCAAATTTTAAAATGTTTTGGGTTTTTCAAAATATTTTAACGGAAAACATTAAAGAAAAGAAAAACAATCTTTTTTTATTTTTTAGGAATTTATTAATGTTTTTGGATTTTATCTATACAAACGAGAATCACAATCTTTTTGTAGTTTCTATATTTTCACCCCCTAAAACCAAAATAAATTTTAAAAGAAAAAAAAATGACATAAAATAAAGATAGTCATCCTTGTTTAAGGATATCAGCGAGGGTCTTCAATCCGTTTAAACCAAGCAAAAATTTAAAACGCGTTTTGTCAAAAGCTATGGTAAACAGATCGGCTCTTTGAAAGTCAGTATGTACTTTCTCAAGGTCAATCAACTTCTTCTCAAAGCAATCCCGTATAAAGTGATATCGAATTTCGATATGTTTTGTTTTCAAATGTTGTACGGGATTCTTTGTGATAGAAATTGCAGCAGAATTATCAATCAGGATAGGAGTAGTAAGAAACTTCAAACCGTAGTCGCGGAGATGTTGTTGTATCCACAAAACCTGGGAACAGCAACTCGTGGCTGCAACATACTTAGCTTCGGCGGTTGAAGTGGAGACCGTTGTCTGCTTCTTACACTGCCAGGAAACAAGCCGGTTTCCTAAAAAATGACATCCTGCAGTCGTTGATTTGAAGTTGATCTTGCAACCCCTATAGTCCGAGTCCGAATAAGCAGTAAGATCGAAAGTATCATCCTTGGGGTACCACAACCCGGTGTCTGGATTTCCCCTCAAATACTGAAGAATTCTCTTGACTGCAGCTAGGTGAGTCACTCGTGGACTTGCTTGATACCTAGCACAAAGATAAACAGCAAACATAATATCAGGACGAGAAGCTGTCAAATACATTAAAGATCCGATCATGGCACGATAGAGGGTTGGATCAACGGTATCCTCCAATTCATCCGGTGATAAATTGTGACCCACGGGGAGAGGAGTAGAAAGGGTTTTTCAGGCAGAGATCTTGAATCGGCTCAAGACGTCGTTCACATACTTAGTCTGGTGAATAAAAATTCTGTTGGCAGACTGGTGAACCTGCAGCACTAAAAAGAAATTCATCTCTCCCATCGAACTCATCTCGAACTTTGTTTGCATGGACTTCTCGAACTCCTTACACAATGTATCGTTTGTTGAGCCGAAGATAATGTCGTCGACATAAATCTGAACTAGGAGAAGATCGTCACCAATAGTTTTATGAAATAAAGTGCAATCGACAGTCCCTCGTTTGAAGCCGTTATCAGTCAGATGGTCGGCAAGCGTGCCATACCAAGCTCTCGGGGCTTGATGTAGACCATACAGGGCCTTGTTTAATCGGTAAACTCGGTCCGGATAATCAGGATCTTCAAAACCAGGAGGCTGTAAAACGAACACTTATTCGTGTAGTTCACCATTGAGAAAAGCACTTTTAACATCCATTTGATAGACCTTGATATTCTTGTAAGCTGCATATGCCAGGAAGATTCAAATCGACTCTAATCTTGCAACTGGAGCATATACCTCTGTGTAATCAATACCCTCTTGCTGATGAAACCCTTGCACCACTAGACGTGCCTTGTTTCTGACAATCACACCTCGATCGTCTTTCTTACACTTAAATACCCACTTAGTCGGAATCGCTTTCTTGACTCTAGCAGGCTTGTCTATTAAATCCCAAACACCCAATCGTGCAAATTGTTATAATTCTTCTTGCATGGCTTCTACCCAAGAAGGATCTTCAAGTGCCTTACGAGCTGTCGTTGGCTCAACTTGAGATAGAAAGCAAGTGAATTTAGCAAGATTTACAATTCCCGATGAATGTAAATCAGTGTAAGCACACAATATGTTATTATCACTTGACGAAGCAACTTGATGACGTGTACGAACGCCACATCAAGTTCTCCAATGATGTTTTCCTGTGGATGATATCCATGAATCCGAAGAATGGGATTCTCAGGAACAACAACATTTTCAAATAAGTTAGTGTAATGTTCACCAAGCTCAGGAGATGAAACATTATCACTATCAAGGTTAATAACTTGATCCTCAGCTTGATTATCATCAGAAGAAGTGGAAACATTATCGATAGCCACTGGAGAAGCAACATGAGATTCCTCAGTTGGAGCATCAGGTTGAGCTACAACATCATTAGAATTTGAAAATCTTGGAATTGCCAAATGATCTTCAAAGTATGCTCGAACCAGGTCTTCGTCAATGTGTTCAGTTGATGGAGTAAATGAATTAAATAAACTATCGTAGTCAAACATCCAATCAGGACCTTTTCCTTGAGGAGGAGTTGTGCACTTTTGACAGTCCACATGGTACCATTCTTCAACACAACCGGATGTAAAGTTAAATACCATTTTCTTTGGAGATGCATATCCCAAGAAATACCCTTCGATAGCTTTTTCTTCAAATTTACCTGCATCCTTCTTCAACATCGTACATGGACATCCAAAAGGTTCCAGGTACTTTAAGTTAGGTTTTCGATTATTCAATAACTCATAGCTTGTCTTTTTGAGTCTTTTAACTGTTAGAACCCGATTAAGAGTATAGCAAGCTGTATTCATTGCCTCATTCCAGAATTGGACGGGAAGCTTAGAATCAGCGAGTATTGTACGTGCAGCTTCAATCAAGGTTCGATTCTTTCGTTCAGCAACACCATTTTGTTGACGCACATAAGGTGCACTGTATTCTCGATGAATTCCTTTTTGAACACAAAAGAAATCCAATACAGTGTTTTTGAATTACGTACCATTATCACTTCGGATTCTCCTCACTTTTTGTTTGTACAGTGATTCGATCTTGGTGATAAGGTTTTGTACCAAAACCAGTGTTTGATCTTTCGAACTCATAAATAACACCCATGAGTATCTCGAATAATCATCAGTCACCACAAGACAATACCAATCCCCAGGACCAAATAAAACCATATGAAGTCGTTCAAGAGGAGTATTAATGGAATTCAATAATTTAGAAGGATGTGTCTTCTTCTTCTGCTTGCCCTTTTTGCATGCAACACAGTGATCGGAAAATTTAAATTTCTTCAATGAGACACCTTCCACTAAATCATTAGCCATCAAATAATTCATCTTTCAAACATGTATGTGACCCATTCTACGATGCCATAGAATCGAGTCTTTCTCGGTTGCTTTCGAGATAAACATGTTTCGATCGATGTGGATATCTTAGAGCTCATGTTTAAGACATAAATTCATTCGATCGAGGTGATCGCATGACAACCATGTCCTCGGGAATAACATAACCCGGTTTCAAGATAAGACATTCTTTGTCAGTGAATATCGTTGTGTACTTTTTATCACAAATCTGCGATACACTTAATAAGTTATGATCCACTTTATCACAATAATTTACTTTCTCAAACGTGATGTGACCATTCGAAACTTCACCCTCTTGTGTGATCATGCCCCCAGAATTCCCAGCAAATGCCACATAACCCCCTTGAATATTTCTCACGTTGGTTAATAGGTCGATATTTGCAGTGATATGACTAGAACATCCACTATCCATTATCCAGTTTTCACCAGACACAGTCCTGGATGTACCCTACACACAAAATAAAGATGATTAGTTCAAAAAGACAGCCCAGGCCTCAGTCTTGGGCACCTTTAGGTTTTCTCTTTGATCATTAACTTTAACAGAGTTCAAATGTTGTTCAGTCACTTGTGAATAAGTTACTGGCTTCCTAGACTTTCGTCTTAAGTAAGCTGCTTGAACAATGTTTGAATTCGTGCTTCTACAAACTGGCTCATGCGGGACTAACTTTGGTTTAACCAGACCATGTGTCTCATTAACATGAATAACCTTTCGTGGATTCACATTAGAGAACATAATATGAGTGTCATCAGCATACGACACAGGTCGTTTCAGAATCTCTTTAACCAAAAGAACCGGCTTAGAGTGGTCCTTGATAAAAGGATGAAGATTCTGATAGCTCTTCTGATTACAATCCCTCACAACATAACCAAGTTGATTGCAAAGAAAACAGCTTCGCATGTCTACACAATGTTGTTGTGAGGTAGTTGGAATGAATGATGCAGAAGTTTGATGATGACTCACATTCTTGGTTATGCTCTTAGCAAACTCATCAGATAATTCATATTTCTTTTTCAAGTAAAAATTCAAATTAGAACAATTTGAAAAACTTTTCAATGTGTCTGTCCCAGTTGACTTCACAAAGTTGATTTTCTTAGCTTGTTTTAAAACTTGCTTTGCCTTAGTCAATGAGTCAGATGGAACTGATGTTTTCGCTTGAGCATATCGACGTTCAAGATCTTGAATCTATGACGTTTCATTGATAAAGACACTCTCAATAAGTTCAGGTTTAATGATACTTATTGGAATATCTTTTTCTGTAAACATCATGTCCATCCCTTTTAATTTAAAAACTCTAACAGGTGAAGGCTTAGAACTAGGAGGATTAACAAATCGCATTAAGTCCTCATCAGAAATCTTTGGTTTATCTGACTTCTTTGCCTTTACTGGTTTAGTTTTTACCGGTTCTTCCTTTTTCATGTGAGACTTGAATGAACCATACACAGCTTCCTCAAATTCTTGAGGTTCGCAAAGAATATGATCAGAACTTGGGATGTTCTTATTCTCGTGTATTATCTCAGGTTCAAACACGTACTCGATAATCACTTTGTCATCATTCTCAACAAAGACCTTTTTACTTTGAACATGGGGTTTATGAGGAGCAACTTGGGTCTTAACAGTTTCAGTTTTAACTGGTTTTTCTGGTTTAACGGACTTAGGTTTTTCAGAAATCACAGTTTCTTTCTCAATCAAATCCTCTTCTTTTCTAGAAAAAGGATTAATTTTGTAATCATTGTGAAATGGAGGTGGAATTTCAACAAAACCAATACCTTTCTTTGAATCCTTTTGTTTACCAGATACTTCAATAATTTCATTCAACAAAAAAGACGAATTTCTAAACTTTCCCAGTTTGTTCTTCAACTCAAGAACCTCATTCTCAAGCTCGGTTATCTTTGAACGATGTTTCAGAATTTCTTGAAACTTTTGATCATTAATTGTTATTTTCACAGATAACTCAGCTTTGAGATCGTGGTTACTTGTCGACAATGCTTCAATCTTTTCTCGAGATCTCATTTGAGATTCAAGAGATTGTCGATAAGTATCCTTTAGAGAAGCAATTTATCTTACAAGATTATCATTTTGACTTTTCAAAGCTTCTAACTTAGATTTGTTAGTTTCACAATCAACACATGATACTTTAACAGATGAAGTAGCAGAGATAGAATGACTAACCTCATTGATTTTGTCCATGCAAGCAAATACTGTTGGAGGCTTGTCGCAAGAGTCATCAGAATCAGATCTAGAATCATTATCAGAAGACATCTCACTCCCACTTGTATCTTGACAATCTTTATGTAATCCAAACATAGCCAAATTTTCTTGAGCATCATTACATAGTAACCGTTGTGACCAATCATTTTCATCCGCTAACATTGCATGTGTTGTAGAAGAGGATGGTTTCTTTTCAGCATCACTACCTCGTGGTGTAGAGAATTTTGATGTTGACCACGAGAACCAGTATATTCTTTCTTTGGTTTGTCACATTCCTTTGCGAAATGCCCAAATTCTTGACAATTATAACATTTTACTTTCAACTTGTCAAAATCCAATTTCTTGTTTAAAGCCGGAAGATCTTTACAAGTTCTTTGCATGAATCTTTTAACCTTACGGACAATCATAGCCATGTTCCACTTTAAATCCATGATTTCCAAATCATCAGGATCTATCTGATCATAGTCCTCATCAGTTAAATCACTTGTGGCAATCTTACTACTTACCAAGTTTTCATTTCTGCTCAGCTTCCTTCATATTAACACTAGGTGGTGAAGCAAATGGATTAGTAGTAGTTGAACTTTCAGAGCCACCAGACAATCCAGAATTACCAGCAGAATAGAAACATACTTTTGGATCATTAAACAAAGTTGATTCTTTTTCACTTGCAGCTTGGGTAAGAAAAGCATTGATTGGAGAGATCGTTGAACTAAGAGGAATACTTCCACCATAGAAAGCTGGATCTTGATTTTCCTTAGAAGATTTTTGACACTTAAGATCATATTCTCTAGCTTCGATCTTTTGTAAAAATTCAAGTGCAGTCAAGTCTCCGTTCAAGAAGTAGTCATTCTCTTTTAAGACCATGAGAAATGTTGAATAAGAACTTGGAAGCACACTCTTAATAGTGTCAATTTTATCTGTTTCAAAAATTTCCAATTTCATCTTGTCCATTTCAGCAATTAAGTGAATAAACCTTGTAATCATCTCTTCAACTGTTTCTCCCTTAAATAGATTAAAGTTTCAAAACTGAAACTTGAGCATCACTTTCTTACTCTCAGCTGTGTTCCCCATACTTCTCATACGAAGATGTTGGAATTGAGAAGCACATCTCTTTATGTTACCCACTTGGTGAAAGATATTTTCTGGCAATGCCATAGTGAGAGTGGAATAAGCTTTTGCTTCGATTTCTAAACCTTTCTTTTCTTCTTGAGAATATTGAGAAACAGCTTTAGGAACAAAACCAATAGTATTATCACCAATCAACTGTTCCTTATAAACTTCTTCGAGACAATATGAGCAATCAGGGTGAACAGATCCCAAATGTGCACGAAACCAAGGTTTCCATTTGGCAAAGTCACTAAACTTCATCAATCTTGGACATTTCGAGTGTGAACCTATTTCAGTATCAAGTTGTAACATTGTTGCGTCAACATATTTTGAGACGCCAATTCATACATACCGGCCATTTTTGACAAATTTTAATATTCAAAGGTGTAACGAATCAAACAACAAATAAGATTTAACGAACTGTGAACAGTTGTAGCGAACTGTGAACAGTAAAATAACGAATCAAATCTTAACGAAGTTAAGATTGATCAGACAACGAATCAGAATTGAGTTTAACGAATCAATTAACGAATGACTAAGCGAATCACAAAGAATCAGCTTAGCGAATTAGAAGATAATTAGTAACGAATCAACAAGGAAAACTTATAGAAATGAGATAACGAACCAGTTACAGTTGATAGCGAATCAACTATAACGAATCAGGTTGTTACAACCGTCTGTAACAAACTCTAACACCTTATGCCATGTGGCAAAGGTTGTTAAGACACAAATTACAATGTGGACACGTATCACACGAATCTGTTTATCCAATTAGCGAATCAGATGACACAAATTAACAACTAACACGAACTGGAAAACGAATCACTTGAAATAGATAATGAATTAACAGACTTAATGAACGAATCAAAAAAATAAGATAGCGAATCACCATACGGATGATAACGAATCAAGTTCATCTTTGAATCTTCAAATCTTCAACGAGAAATTCCAGAAATCTGGAAAATGATGAACACTAAACCCAGAAACCCAAAATACATAAATTTGTAATACAACCTCGATTCTTAACAAAATCGCACAAATAATCTATCAAACAACTCGCAAACCAATCGCGAATCCAAAACACCGAAACTCATAACCAATTACTCCATTCCTCGAATCCAATTGTACCAAAACCAAACTCTGTTTCGGACACAAATCAGAAACAATACCAAATCAACACAAAACCAAACCAGATCTCAATTCCAATTCACAATTCCTTCCAATACTATAATCAACCTCAAATTCAATCCATACACACCATAATTCAATCTATTATCCTCAAATTAATTCAAAATTAAGCAAACAGAACTTTAATTATATATAATACTAAATATCAGTCTAATAACACTCAAATCAAGCGTAATTGAGCACCAACAGCTCTGATACCACTTGTTGGAACCCGGTTCATATCAATCAATAATGATAACAGATCTCAGATCTGTGAATATACGATTAATACTAGATCTAGCTCATAATTACTATAGATTAAGTGTTGTATATGTATACGTATTATCAGTATAAGTATACAGGAAGTTGGTATAATATTGAGATTGAAGATCGAGAGAGGATTTGGACAGCAATTCGATAATTAACTCTCAAAAACTTAAATTATGAGTGAACAGGGTTCACTATAAATAGAAGATAGGACTGGTTCGCTAACATCCCCTAGCAAACCAGATCCTACTTCGTTACATACATTAAATAAGACGAAACACCCCTAATTCGTTAACATTCCCTAACGAATCAGGAGTAAATAAGTTTAAGTCTTAGTTCGCTAACATCCCCTAGAGAACTAGACCTTACACATAACGAACTAGATAATAATTAAACTAATTATTACATTAAAAATTAAACAAAAACGTTAACGATAATTACAAAGACTCAAGTCGCAAAACCGTGCACTAACATGTTGTTATCCCCTACCCCCATGTTTTATTGTATGTATGTGATTCAGTTATCGAAAAAACAAGACTGATAAAGCTAAGCATCTAAACGAGAAGAGAGATAAAAGGAAGACTAAAAACGTTGCTCCGGTGGTGAAAAAGGCGAAAACAAAACATGTTGTGGAAGCAGACTCTGATTCAGACCTTGACACAAAAATAGACCGGTTGTTGTCAAAGCGGAAAGAGGTGGAACACAACACCTCTGACCCGGACTTTCAGCGTCCGAAAAAGAAAGCCATTAAAGAAAAGAAGCCAGCCGAGAGCGGAAAACCTTTTGTTGAATTTGTAGACAAAAAATTGAAGAATAGGTGTGCACCTTGTAATATTGTTGATGCAGTGAAGGCAATGAACACTGCCCAAAAAACTTGTGTAGAAGAAATGGATTTCGGGTCAATGTTAAGACTTCAAGTAACCCAAACTCCAACAACTTTGGAATATTGGTTGCTCATGAACTATAATAACCGTTTAAATGAATTGAACATTGGGAGCAGTGTTATTAAGAAAACACCACAAAAAGTATATGAAGTGTTGGGGATACCAATGGGTAAGATTCCTGTTTTAGACAAGAGTAGACCAAGATTAGGGGAAGATGTTACTACAGATTTGTTCAAAAACCAATTCCCGACAAATTTAAGAATAAGTATAAAGCATGTGAAAGACAAACTGGCCACGGATCAAAGAGTTGATAAACTGTTTAAGATTAATTTCCTTGTGTTGTTCAACACCTGTATAGGATTTGTGACAAAATCAACAACAGTCAATCAACGATTCATCCCCGCAATTGATAAAACCTTGGATATTCCAAATATGGACTGGTGCAGCTATCTTATTGAAAACTTGAAAATGACAAAGGAAGAATGGAGAGATATAAATGCTCAATACAACGGTCCAATCACCTTCCTTGTGATGCTTTACACGCATGAATACCAGAAAAAATATGGTCAATTTGGGACTCCCGTCACAACGCCTGCAGTCAACTACATAACAACAACTACTCTTAATAAGATGGAAAAATACTTGGAGAATAATGGTCCTTCCTTAGGAGAAGATGCTACTGAGGTTGCTGTTGCTGCCGCTGTGACATTTAGTGTTGACTGGAAGGGGATTGATACGGCTATTGCTGCTCCTGCTGTTGTGACCGTTACTGCTGCCGGGAAGGGACTTGATGAGACTTCTGATGTGGCTGTTGCTGATAGTGCTGCTGTGATAGTTAGTGCTGCCGGGAAGGGACTTGATGAGACTGCTGCTGCGGCTGTTGTTGCTACTGAAACAGATAATGCCGATCAAACAGCTGAACAAGATTTGGATGATTACGTAAGCGTTTATTCACCTTTAAGTTTGAAAATGCCTATCGTGCTTGTTGACTATTATTTAACTCCATTGCAACTCGTTGGGATAAATTGAACATGTTTTTGAATTAACAATAACTATATTTTCTTTTTATAGTCTTGGAATAAGGCAATGGATAAAAAGTTGAAGACATTTGATAAAATTTTCTCAGAGATCAACGAGTTGGTCCGTTAAGGAAAGGATAGACATCCATCAAATCACAATATCTTTGGTAGATGTTGCGAATGGGAAAACAGTTTCACTAATAATGTGGTCCCTAAAACACAAGATTCAGATGTTGGTGTTGGTGGTCCAGTGGCTGCTCTAAAAGGTATTTGGGCTAAATCTATTATAATTATAATTAAAATGCTCATAAAACGCTTATGCTGTTATTTTAAAATTATTACATTTGTCTGATGCAGTTGATTCAGATGTTGGTGTTGGTGGTCCAGTGGCTTCCCAAAAAGGTATTTGGGCTAAATTAATTATAATTATAATTAAAACGCTCATAAAATGCTTATGCTGTTATTTTAAACTAATTACATCTTTGTGATGCAGTTGATTCAAATGTTGGTGTTGGTGATCCAGTGGCTGCTCAAAAAGGTATTTGGGCTAAACTAATTATAAGTATAATTAAAACGCTCATAAAACGCTTATGCTGTTATTTTAAACTTATTACATCTGTGTGATGCAGTTGATTCAGATGTTGGTGTTGGTGTTGGTGGTCCAGTGGCTCCAGATATTGATAAAGTTGTTAATACAGTGGTTGAGTGGGCTAAAGAGGGTCTTTAATTATTGTTAATACAGTGATTAAGTAAAATGATGTTTTGTGTAAACAACTTGTGTTTCAAGTTGTTTTAAGATTATGCAGATTTTATGTTGTAATGTTTTAGTATAAATAGGTGGCTAAAGTGTCTTGTATAAGTGTGGTGGTTTAATCCCTTTAATACAAAAGCAGTTTTGTGACTTTGATTGCAAACAATTATAAATAAAAAACAAAAGAGGTTGAAGGTATTTAATTATAGTTACAATTATTTTCAGTCAAATTTAAAATGGGTTGTTTTATGTTTAACAGTTTACACCGGATTGTCAACAAGTGGTAACCTCATTAGACTGAAATCTCCATATCTTCTGAGAGAGGTTGACGTATCTGCTAGTGTCACAGAATATGAAGAAATAATTTCAGAGTATATATTTTTTTGTCTTGAAAACATTTGGGAGGAGGTCTACAAGTCCACTCACACAGACTCGTTCAAGGTGATCTTTGAAAGCTACTGTCCTGGCATTTATATAACCACCAATGCAATGGATGCATTCACTGAACTAATGAACTATGAAGAAATGCACAAACCGGCCACATCACCGTTTAGATTCTTTGCTTCAAGCACTCTGCTGGTACAAATTAATCTATTTTGTTTGTACTATTAGAAAACGCTCAACAAACGCTTTAATCATCTGCATTTTAATTATTATAAAGACAAGTGACCATTATGTTGAGTCAAGGGGTTACACATACAAAGACAGACTGGATGTGTTTTCAGACAACATCTAAAAACAAATGGCAATTTTTGGAATCAAATCACTCAAGGAGGTTTCTATAGTGCTCGTGCCAATTCTACAACACGAACATTTCTTTGTGGTTACCTTCAATCTTCAACAGGAGTAATAGAGTTACTTGACAACAGTGCAAATCAAAAAATACCAGCTGATGCAAAGTTTGAAAGCTTAGAAGACAAATCAAAAGCAATTTGAGAGAATTTTGAAGAAAGATAGGGGAAGACTTCTGATATACTGGTAAATATATATACCTTTAACCCAAAAAACATACATACCTGTTATAAAAATTGTCAAAATATTTAAATTGCATTCTATTTTGTTTAGAAAAACGTCTTTTGCATGTATCTTAAAACAATCAAACACCCCATTGCTCAGCAAATCCAAGTAGCAACAATCAGTAGATTGAAGATGACATGGAGAACAAGAAATAATGGAATATATTGTGGTATTTTTGCTATGAGACACATGGAGACATATGATGGGAAGAGACCATGGGGTGTAATTTCAAAAAGGAAGGCCGTAAACAACAAAAACAGCTAAAATGGTTGAGGTCAAAGTATTTGTGCAAAATCCTCCTCTCGTATGTAAACCAACACAGAAATACTCTTATCAAGAAAGCACTCCTATTCCATGAAAATAACGATACTCGTTTAACCAGAGAAGAGTTGATTGTTGAACTTAAGAAAAGGCAACAACAAATTTGAATGATTTCAAAACTGACTGCTATGTACTTTAAGATACTTGTTAGATGTTATGATATAGACTTATGGAGATCTCTAGTATTATGTTACCACTTTGTAATGTAAGTTAATAGTTTACATGTTGAATCCATGTTTTAACACAAACATACAAATTTTATTATTACCAAAACACACATAAAAACACGCCATCACTAAATCATAAACAATCATGAAACACCATCACATACTAATATCTGAGTGACATAAGAAACTTCAACTTCAATTCCATTGAGCAATTAAGTTCAAGAATTACCTTGCCCTAAAATTTTAACTGGTCAAGCTCTCTTTGTCCTACATCAACCATTAACAAAACATCAAGATCTCGGATAGTACTAGCGGGCATTCGAGTAAGAACTTTTGCAATGACATCCCTGGCATCCAAGTTGTTGCTAATCTTTACAAATTCTTCAGTAAGAGTTTCCCGACAAGCTTTATCTGCCTCGATTTGATCCTCAATTTGCCTCCTGAGTACATCCTTGTAGGCTGTGGATGATGACGAGTAATCCATTATTAACTAAAACAAATAATTAAAAATCATGTAGGTATATGAGTTTCACAAATGTGGTGTAGGTATATATAACCAAAAGGCTCAAATACAAAACAAAAGTGTGTCCCACGCTTGGGAAATGCTCACGGACGAATAGTAACCCTGTAATAAGAAAAAAGGGTGTCCCACGCTTGAGAAACGCACAAATTTGTCTCATGTGTTTATATCACATGTCAGAATTAAATTGGGAAATTGATCACAATTATACTAAGCTGTCAAAAATCTTGGAAAAATATTTAGGAAATAAATAATAGCCTACGAAGGTAATGATAGTTACACTATAAAGCAAACTTAACTCCATTAAATTACTGGCTCAACTACTGAAAATTAAATAAGTACTCTATATATACTCATCTGTCTAATTTGTTATTCAATAACACTAACATTTTCAAAAGGATAATAAGAATGTATTCTTCTGAAAAAACCGTGAAGAACATGGTGAAAGGAAGGATGAATCTTGAGAAAGAGAAAGACGACACTTTGTTGAAGACAATCGAAGAGGTTAGGGCTAGACTCGCATTTGAAAAATCAAAGACCCTCGACTCATGTAAACTCATGTTGTTTGAACAAGACACTGAGTTTAAGGCAAAGGCTGTTGATTATCTAAAACAACAGTCTGCATGCTACGACTCAGTGTGTGGGACTCTGGTTGTCACCATAATTGCGGTATCAACGAACATGAGTTTAAAGGAGCTGGGGAAGGAGATTGTGGACATGGCGGAGTGACGGTGATGTTAGATTCTCTATTTTTGGTTTTTTTGTGGTGCATTGTAATTAATGGTACTTTTTGTATGGTATCTTTTTATGAAAGGTAAATATACGGATTATCTTAAAATGCTTTCTTAACATGCTTGTGATACGCTTATTAAATCGTAAACAACACTTTGTTAAATCTAAAATAAAAACAAAAAACACTTTGTAATCGATTAGGTTAAAATATGTTATATATTTGTTCAAACGACTCTATTACGCTTGTAACTCGCTAATGTACAAAGACATATATAAATATCCTAATACGCTAGTAACACGCTTGTGTAGAACACCTCCTTTCTAAACCCTCCTATATATATACATATATATCTAGTTTTGTTTTCAATAAAAACTCCTTTTTCACCCCCATAAACACTAAAATAAAACACTTAATAAAACCACAACATCCATGGAAGAAATCTCATCGCGGACCACAACATCCAGTAACAATCGATCTCAGGTTTATTGTTTTTGTGGTCAAGAAGCCATTCTAAGAACATCAAGGACCACCAAAAATCCAGGTCGGAGGTTCTACAATTGTGCATCGCAGGTTAGTGAAATTGCAAATAAAGTTGGAATTCATCTACAATTGTTGACCCTAAACTCTATATTTTTTAACTTAGGGCAAACAATGTGATTTCTTTACATGGTCTGACTGTGTATCGTCCACAAGCTCTGATGTGTGCACAAGATGTACAGACATAATTCCTATCTTGATAAGGGCAAATAAGTCATTAGAGGATCAACTTGCAAGGAGTGTAGCTTCACTGATTGAATCAGAAAAAAAAAAGTGAAGATATTGTATTTTATTTGCTTCTTGTTGTTTTTAGGGCTTTTAATTACTTTTGTAATTAAAAGCTAAGAAACTCTGTTATGATTTTAGACCAGCTATTATTATGTATTTTTATGTTTCTGAACAGATTTAAAGGCCTTTTAATGAGTAGTTTAGTTTGAGTTTTTTGTAAAATCACAGTGTATTTATTTCATTAAAAAGAGGTTACTATAAAAAATTAATAAAAGAAGGGTTATTATAAAAAATTAATAAAAATATGTTCCCTACTGAGTTTCGAACCAGCGATATTTGCAATCTATGTTTAATCACAAGCGCCTCAACCGTTTGAGCTACACCCTGAGAACATAATAGAACCTCTTCTAATATTTATATTACAAAATGTCGATATTTAAAATTTTCATGTTTACCCGCCTCGACTTATCTTCTAGAAGACTCCCAAATAAATTAGTATTGACCAAATAAAATCTCACAATCTCACCAAACCCTAATAAATGATCTGCTAGTGTATTTATTGAACTCTCATCAATTAATTCCTACCAAACAGCTTCATTAATCTCAGGTGAGTACCAAATATTTTTGCTTTTTATTGTCATACATAATAAAATGTCAGTTACATTTATTGACGTTAATTAGTATATATATATATATATATATCGTTGATGAAACAGTTAATAAAAATTCTTTGAAAATGGATAAGTCTTGGATGTCAGTAGGCGACTGGTGCAGTAAAGCATATAAAGATGGTGTTAAGGCATTTCTAGATTTTTCAGTTCGTAACTGCAAGGGGACATCACCACCAATTTCTATTTCATGTCCATGTGTTTGGTGTATGAACCACGCATCTCTTAGTGTAGACGATGTAGAACATCATCTGTACAGGTTTGGAATTGATAAGAATTATACTACTTGGATAAAACATGGAAAAGCCGACACCAACATTCCAACTCATTATGTTAATAATACTGGGTTTGCCTCCACATGCATTCCAAATAATAATTATAATAATACTGGGCTTGCTGACACCAACATTCCGATAGATGTCTGTGAAACTGTAGAAATGGTAAATGCTACAAAAGACAATTTCAAAGGCGACAAGAAGTATCAACAGTTTCTAGAACTACTTAATGACGCTGAGAAGCCCCTGTATAAAGGATGTCCTGACTTCACCATGTTGTCTGCATTAGTAAAACTACTCAACTTGAAGAGCAAGCACGGGGTATCTCATAAGTTCATTGATGAACTTCTGAAATTGTTGAAAAAGATGCTACCTACAGATAACGAAATGGTAAATAATATGTATGAGGGCAAAAAGATAATGAAGGCAATGGGCTCAGGATACGAAAAGGTACATGTGTGTATCAACGACTGCATTATTTACTATAAGGATTACAAGGATTTGGAAGCATGTCCAGTTTGTAACAAGTTAAGGTGGAAGGTGGATAAGAAGACTAACAAAACTTACATAAACACGCCCGCTAAGGTACTGTGGTACTTTCCCATTATTCCACGATTCAAGCGCCTCTTTCAATCAAAGACCACAATAAAGAATTTAACATGGCACGCCACGAGTACCAATAAACCCGGTGTTTTATGCCACCCATCAGATTCACCAGCATGGAAAGCCATAGATGACAGGTACTCCGATACCATCGGAAGCGATCCAAGAAATCTTCGTCTAGGGATTTGCACTGATGGCGTCGACGTACATAGAGGCAACAGAAACCATAGTGTCTGGCCTATTTTAGCATTCATTTACAACCTTCCACCTTGGATGTGTATGAAAAGAAAGTTCATCATGCTTTCCTTATTAATATCCGGAGTGCCAGGAAACAATATTGATGTGTTTTTACAGCCTTTAATTGACGATCTAGCATCTTTATTTGAGGTCGGGGAGCCAACATATGACGCATATAAACAGGAAATGTTTACACTAAGTGTAGTTGTGTTATGGACGATTGATGATTACCCTGCTCTTGATACACTATGTGGTTTCCCTTACAGTGGATTCAAAGGTTGTGTAGTGTGTCGGGGCGACACTCAGTGTGTTCGACTTTATCCACAAAGAAGCAGAGTTATGCTGGCCACAGAAGGTATTTATCACATGACCACCCTTTCAGAAAACAAACAAAGACGTTCAACGGAAAAGAGGAGATAAGAACCGCTAAAGAGCCTATGACAGGGGAAGAGATATACGAGGAGGTCAAAAACATTAACAATGAATGGGGAAAGGGTTCTGAATCCCTAAGTGGGAGTAATAGAAAAAGGGATAAAACAACACCGCAACCATATTGGAAGAAGTTCAACATATGGTACCAACGACTCAGCTATTGGAAGTATTTACCAGTCCAACATTGTATTGATTTGATGCATGTTGAAAAAATATGGCAGAAAGTATTGTCGGGACGTTGCTGAACATTCCCGGTAGGACAAAAGACGGATTGGCAACTAGAAAGGATTTGGAGTTTTTAGGGATTAAAAAGGAGTTGCAACCGAAAGCAAAATGCAACAATACAGAATTGCCTGCAGCATGCTTCACATTATCAGCACAAGAAAAAGACATGTTTCTTGAAACATTGTATAAACTGAAGGCTCCACTAGGGTATTGTTCTAACTTCTCTAGTTTGGTGAATCTTAAAGAAAGGAAGCTACAAGGCCTTAAATCACATGATTATCACATGCTTATGCAACAGTTTCTGCCCCTTGCAATACGGTCCATCATGCCAGAACCAATGAGAAATGCTATAATCAGGCTTTGTTTTTTTTCAAGACAATTTGTTGCAAAGAAATCATTGTAGAAGAGCCTGATAAGATGCAGGAAGAGCAAATAGTTACACTGTGCCTGCTGGAGAAGTACTTTCCTCTATCATTTTTTGATGTCATGGTTCACTTAACCGTGCACCTTGTCAGAGAGACAAAATTATGTGGGCCACCATGCTTTCGTTGGATGTATCCCTTTGAAAGGTGTATGAAGGTTATCAAAGGGCATGTGCGAAACAAAACTTATCCAGAAGGGTGCATTTCTGAGGAGAACATTGCGAAAGAAACAATCGAGTTTCTGAACGAATACCAAAAAAACATCAAGAGTACTGTTGGTATTCCACATGATAAGCATGATGATAATGGGGAGACAATTCCTGTCACAGGCGCCAAATCAATTGAAGTTTCTCCTGATCTCTTCAAGAGAGCACATTTCTATGTGCTGCAGAATACGCCTGAAATAGCGTTGTATATCGAGTAAGTATTACTAATATATATACTCTAGATTATATATATATATATATATATATATAGGTGCAGTTACTGTACACTAATGCCTTAACGTACGGTAGGTACACGAGACGCTCAAAGGCAAAAAAACAAAGGTAAAAAACTAAAACGCTCAGAAAACTCTCAGAAAACTTAAACGCTCAGCAAACGCACCCATATAGATATATATATACATATATATATATACATACATATATATACATACATATATATACATACATATATATACATATATATATATTATTTCAGAATATACCATACGTTAATGCATTAGCGTACAGTAACTGCACCCATATATGTGTATATATATATATATGTTAATTCACAATATATTATACTCCTACTAGCAGATAACGCAAGACCTCTTTGAAAAACTAAATGCCTGGTAAACGACAAGCATTGCTGGAGAAGGAGCATACTTTAAAGTTTGGTGGCTGGTTATGCGACAAGGTAAATCAATTTATTAAGTCTTCTATAATTTCAAAAATCTTTTATAGAGAGAGCTAATCCTTGTAATGAAAATCAGGTTGAAAGAGAGATAGCGGGCTCCCCAGGTTCTATATCGGAAACCGTAAAGTGGATTGCACACGGAGCACACCGCAACGTTTACAAATACGACTCATACGATATCAACGGTTTTGAATTTCGTACAAAATATCATGATGGTAGAGTTTACCAGAACAGCGGGGTTGGTGTAGAGGCGGATAACATGCACATCAAAAAAGACGTGGTGACCTATGGACAAAACTTTTATTTTGGGGTTTTTCAAGAGATATGGGTCCTAGATTATCATACTAAAAGAATTCCGGTCTTCATGTGCCAATGGGTTGACCGTAAACATGTCAAACATGATATTCTTGGTTACACGTCGATCGACCTAAACAAATTTGGCCAAAAGGATGATTCGTTCATATTGGCCTCGCAAGCATGCCAGGTTTTTTATGTTCAAGATCAGCTGGATAGAAAAAAGCATGTTGTCCTCATGACTCCAACCAAGACTTATAGGCATTCGTATGACGAGGTCCATGAGGAATTTAGTACGGTAACTTTCCCTCATGAGGGTAATACATTGCCACTTGTATAACCAAATAAACTGCTTCGTAATGAGGCCCCGGATGATTACTGGAGGCCCGGGAAAAAGCCAACAACTATTCGTAACGGAAATTGACACCGATGTCGGCGTTGTCGACCCAGCAGTTGTGTTCGTTCGGCTAGTTAGATGTAAATATATGTTTAAATTTAGTTGTGATACACGATATCACCATTCTTTACTTTGTACTTATTAATTCAAACTAAAGAAATATTGGTTGTTTTTAATACTATTACTACTTATACAGGCCGGTTTGTTGAATTCATTTCATCTTCGGGCTATTTTGGTCAATTGGTGCCATTAATTACATTTGGACACACTTAAAAATATTTAAGTGTGACAATTTATCACATATAGCCACACATAATAAGTGTATCCGTGAAAATAAAAAACTTAGGAAAAATAAAAGTAAACTACTCTTTGGTCACACAACCTCGTATAAGTGGCCATATATTTTAAGCGTTTTAGCCGCATTACTAATAAATATAATGGTTGTTCGTCATATTTCGCCACTTTATTAAAAATGTGGCTAGAAAATGTGACATTAGGTCACACAACGTAATATAAGTGGCTATATCTTTTATCTTTTAGACACATCTCTTATCAATACAGTAGTCGTTTGTCACATTTGGCCACACTATTAAAACATGTGGCTAGTTAAATGTCACAGTTTGTGGCTAATGCATGTGTTTTTGGTCACATGTATCAAAGATCAAACAAACTATGATTGTAGGTCACATTTCGCCACACGTTTTTATAATGTGGCTAGTTTTTGTCACAGTTTTTTCAAAGTGTGGCGAAAAGTACCTGAGTAGGTATAGAGTGGTCAAATGAAGAATAATATGTGTGGCCAAAACATTCTGGAAGGTTTTCAAACATGGTCAAAGAACTTTTAGCCACACATTTAAGCCGAAGTATGGAAAATCGCCCAGACCACATGTGTGGCCGAAGGTCGATATTCATGTAGTGACACTTTCATTGTATTTCCAAGATATCCTTATCTTAAAACGCAAAAGTAGATTTTCATTGTGTTTTATGGATTTTAAGATTAACTTGGATCCCGTTGTTTCAAATCCCTTAAAGGTTGCATTTATTTCGGGTTTGTAGCCATCATAGTAAACGAGATATTATAAAACGACCATTTGACAAAAAGATTCCAAGAATCGAAGGTGATTTACTTACCTGGGATGGTTGGATTATTGTGCTCGTTTTCTAGGCCACAAATCGTGTTATATATGTCAATACTTTAAGTAGTCGAATGTGAGCATTCCGGTCGCCATCCTAATTTTCGGTGTCAAAACAATAGAACTACGGTGGTTCGTGGACTAGTGTTTTGACAAGACGTTGTATCTCGATTTATTGTGTCTTTATCGTTATTTGAGTCGAAAACATGAAAAAGTTGTGGTGGTTCGTACACATGTTTAAGTTCCAATATGTTGTTTTATAAAACTTTTTAGTGTTGGATAATCAAATGATGGTGGTTCATGTACGATTTTCCGACTCTATAAATCTCAAAATCTCAAATTTTCAAGCATTAACTTCTCAAAAACTATTTATGATTGTTTTTGGTTTGTTGTTTATATACAAAGATTACATTTTTGTCTAACACTAACATCTCCTTCTTACTAACTCTAGGATTCACAATCAATAATTTAAACTTCATCTTATTTTATTTTTATACACCTTCATATTCATTTCTTTTTACCCAAAACTTATTCCATTTTATTTATAATCTTTTAGCATGCCTCCACTAAGACCGCACAAGAACACCAACCGACATATGGCTGTTTTTATCATCAAGAAAATGGCCACTGTGATTCCCGAACTTGTGACCCAAATCCAAGCTAACCAACCCGCACCCGTTGTTGCACCCATTGAACCCAAACCCGCATCTTACTTGTATAAACAATTTATTAGTGCCAACCCGTCCGAGTTCCTTGGAACCAACTGCTCGACTACCTTGTTGCAATGGTTCGAATCGACGGAGAGTGTGTTTCGACACAGCGAATGCCCCGAAGCGAAAAAGACAAATTTTGCTTCATTATGTATATGTATCTTAGGCTTAGTCCATGTTTTTCTACTAAACATTACATGGCATTAGTACCTTGGGAATGTCGGTTTTTGAGGCGTTCTTGAGCGGGTTTAAGGCGAGATCCAAGTTCCTTGACGTTAATCACGATGTTGAGGGTCTACATTATGTTTAAATAACATGAAATAGGTGAACTAGGGTCAAGTAAAATGATGAAACCGTGGCTGGACAGAATCTGTGTTTTTCCAGCCACCATAAACTGTTACAACTCGAGTTTTCGGCTTACCTAATGCTGAAATGAAGCCGGAAATGGATGTTCAAAAGGTGGTTCGTGATCCTTCCGAGTTTCCTTGGATTCCTAAACAAGAATCACCCAAAAATACCAAGTGGTTTGTGAGATATGAACAAAAGAAGAGAGGGGGGTACTGCTGGAAAATGCAGTTTCCAGTAGTGACCTTCGAAGGTTCAAAGCTTATTACCGAGTTTTCCGGGCAGAGATCCGTTCAAGGCTTTCTACCACGGTTTAAGGATTTCTTCTAGCTTTCCAACGATATATAGGGTTCAAGATGTTAATAGTAGAATTATAGAGAAAACAGGTTGCAAAGAGGCGGCTGTGTGGGGCACTGCTGCTGCCTTCGGCCGAGAGAGGAAGGGGTTGTTTTTGGAGTTAAGTTTCTTGAGTTTGGGTGGTGATTTTTGATCAAGAAAGCTAGAGTATATATAGAGTGGAGGATGGAAACATAATCCCTTAAATTGGGGAATCACAATCCCATGAATTAAGGGTGGCAAATCACTCATTCAAGTGCAATAGTAGTCAAGGCATGGTGTAAATTGTTGTTTATTTGGGAGGGGAATGGGAGGCCGGCTCTTGGAAGGCTTTTTGGAGACTTTTTGGTGGCTTGCAAATTTCCAAGGTCATGATAATGTTGGTGATGATGATAGTTAGATGGATGATGCTATGGATGATGATGAATATGTTAATACATGGATGTATGTAATGGTGTTTTGTCTTGTGTTATAACCGAATGGGAAAAGTTGGGGTTCGGCTTTGGGCTGCAAAAGGGAGGGTATTATGGTCATTTAATAAATATATTGGTTGTCCAAATGTAGTGCTAAGTTCAATCTTGGTTCGGGTCTTAAATGGATAGTCGTTAGGACTAGTAGTTTATCGAATGAACGAGTTATGGGAATTATATTGGACTTGGGTATTATGAGCTTCTCTTAATTTATTTGGTCACCTAAAAGTATTATAGATGGTATGGAACCCGGTATTTATTTCGGTTCCCGGTATGATGTATATTTAAATTTAGCCCGGAGTTATATTCGGTTAAATAGTGCTCCATATTGTAATCTTTCATGGATTGTTTAAATTATTATCTTCATATTATTCCGACTAGTATACCTTTAAACACTTCATAGTTTCATATCTTGATCGTCTCACTGTATAATGTGTCATTAATTTGGCCGGTTCGGCGACTATATTCCATTATTTAAACGTTTTTGACGTTTCGGTCCTAATTAGGGAATTAGGACATTATTGGGCAAAGTCTTACCATTACCCATTATATTGGATCATAGGTATATATTTAGCTTGATATGTTTGTCACCTCTGACTATTACTGGGCTGTCTTTATCATATAGCCGTTCTCATCGGCTCTTTATACGATCCTATAGGCATAACGACTGTTCTCGTTCACATTTCAAGTATACTATGGTTTATACCTCATATAAATTATATAAATAATACGTAATTTAAATCAAATATATACATTAGAGTGTGAAAAATTACCGGGTGTCACAAGTAAGTTCACAGATCCGGAAGTCGACGCTTTAACTCCCCTTTTTCCATCTGGAATGGTATTTCGCTCTGTCGACTCATCAAAACAGAGTGACTGCTGTTCTCGAACATGAGTTAGTTTTCCGGCTTGCCCATTCCTTATCGGATATTAATACACGTTCCTGGAGTTTACTCAAAGTTTCTTCACCTCAACCGATATAAGCATGTCCAAGCTATGCCGATGCTATGGAGAGCATAGTTTACTATAGGGAAGATTATTGAAGAGGAAGATCTTGATTTTGGTCTTTCAGAACTTGCATATTTGTACTCCTTGGAAACCCACATATCCAACCGCTTCATTTTAAAATCTAAGCCTCGTCATCCAGCTCTCATACATAAAACCACCCAAAACGGTTCCTTCTAGAAAAACCAGTTCTTCTTTGTGAAGAAGGATTCAATCCCTCGTGGGGATAATTTACCCTTCAAGTGGATTAGGAAGGGTAGGATCATGGATCCTCTGATAAGTTGTGATTATAACTTATCCTTATTATTATTTGCTTCTTTTCTTTTTGTAGTGGAAAACTTCGCTCTTCTCTCTAAGTTTCCTGGTGTTAAAGAAATAGTGAATACCTTCTTGGCTCTAGACCCTATAGTCAGAAATTTCAAAGCTAAAGCTCTAGAGACTTCACAAGAACCTTCTCAAGAGTCGAAAGCAAGCGAAATGCTAGGTAAGTTATTTTATTGTTTTATAATAATAATCAAAGACAATAAATTGAGACTTATCTTTTTCCATATATTCTGTTGTTGCTCTTAGATCAAGCAAGTCTTCCCAGTTTTCGTTGGAGGATATTGACTATTTTATCGTCAATAAGGAAACCTCCAAGGCCACTGCACTCTCTGAACCACGATCGGTAACCACCCGTGCTAAGTCCGGAGCTTCTAAGAGGAAGAAGCGTTCAGAGCCTGAAGATCCTTTTAAGGTTGAGAAGCAGATTCATGACATGCTCACCACGGTAAGGATCCTTAATTCTATATGTTTTGTTTATGGATCCAATATTCTTTATGGGGATATTTTAGCTTGGACTCATTTCATATTTATATGCCGGCCATGAACTCCTCTAGGAGCTACCATGAAAAGGTTGTCAAAGAGATGGAGGATACTCTCTCTGAAATGCGGGCCACGGCTACTTCCAAGGACAAAGCTAACTCCAGGCTTAAGAAAGAAAAGAAACAACTGTAGAATCAACTGTCCGTGTTGGAGGTTCAAATCTAGGAGGAGGTGAGGCAGACCACAAAAGAAGCCAAGATGTGGGCGGCCAAACGTATATTGTAGGCAAGGATCAAGATGGCTACTGAAGCTGGTAATCCTGAATTTGACAAGTCAACATGGGAGGTGAACAAGTGGAAGCAAGCCTTGGTTTCTCTTGGAGGGGGTGAGGACGAAACTAGTGAGAGCACTGGAGCTGGGAATGAAGGGATTGGAGCTGAAGGTATTGGAGCTGGTGAAGGAGTTGCAGTTGAAGAAGGAGCTACCAAGGTGGGCGATGAAGGATGTTAAGACTAGTCCCGAGCCCACTTTTTATGTGTTTGTGTTGTGAAATTTGATGGTTTGTAATAAGACTATAGATACTTAGGGTGAAGGATCCATTATCATTAGACAATCTTGAGCGGTAGCAAAGGTGGAGGGATCCTCTTTTTACGTGGATGAAGCCTTTGATGCCCCTTCTTTATTTAACTTGCAACTTATGAACACTTAGTAACACCTGTTTTAACCCGGTTGAATGGTCCATGTTTAAATAGTGAGTCCGGGTTAACAGTTTTGGTAAATCAAGGTGATATAATAATAACATTAATCTTTTATCTATTTGTAGATTGTTTATTATTATGAATTCATAGTTGTTAGGATTTATTCTTTGAAAGATTTTAAAAATAAATTGTCCTTTCAAACAAAGATTAAGGATATTAGATCCTTAAAGATAATGGTTTTCAAGAATACAATTTGAATGAGTATAACTTGTAAAATAAAGATCATACCTAAAAGTTTGATTAGATCTAAGTTACCATAAACACTTCGATGATGCTTGTAGTTGCACAAAGGATACCTGTTACAAACATCTTAATACTTAAGTCAAGTAATCATATAAATTGGGGTGAAGCCCAAGAAACTGGAAACAAACCCAACAATACTGGGGCCAAGCCCAAAACACTGGGGTCAAGCCCAAAGATACGGATGTTAAACTTAAGGAAACTGGGATCAAGCCCAAATATACTTGTGTTAAACTCGAGGAAACTGGGGTCAAGCCCAAATGTAGGTGAAGTGAAAACACCAAAACCTTAGATAACATGACAATGTTAGAAACCTTAGCTAACATGAACATTTTAGAAACCATTGTATGGTACGTCTACCATTTTTCTTAGGATCCTCCATATAGCCGAAAGCAATGAAATTGCCAACCACTAAGCGTTTGCTGGTCCCATTGCCTCGAACTATACTTTGGATAGCGTGCGCTACAGGAGAGAGTGTCAAAACTCTAATTCATAGAAAGGTGAATACCTAAACCTTAGAGGGTATAATCATATAAGATTATACCTTAAACGTGGGAGAGAGGTGGCCAACCCCTTAACCTTTGTATTCTCACTTGAAATGTGCATTTTCTGCATAAACTCAAAACTTGGTGAAAGTAAATGTTAAGAATATCGTTATCTTTGATTAACAATAAGTAACAAAAATTTAAAATGAATAAATAGTAGGATAATACCTTACCAACTTTAGGATCCTTGAACCTTTAAGGATCCTGATTACATAAAATACTTTTGAAGGTGGATGGAATTCCAGGCTCTTGGTAGTCGATCGCCTTCCATTGTAAGTAAATGGTATGCCCCTTTTCCTGCTTCTGACTCGATCAAGTAAGGTCCTTCCCACTTGGATGCTAGCTTTCCATCTGCCGGATTAGTTGTATTTTGAAAGGCTTTCCTTAGGACAAGATCTCCTTCTTGAAACCTTCTGATCCTGATATTCTTGTTATATGCCCAGCCATCCTATGCTGGTATGCAGGAATCTTGATTTTTCTAAGTCTCTGAGTTCATCAACAATTTCTAGATCTTGGATAAGGCTTTTGCTATTTGATTGAGGATCACGGATGCTTGTTCTGGAAGTAGGAACTACCATCTCTGTAGGGAATACAACTTCTACTACAAATACCAATGAGAATAGTGTTGACCTGTTGCATTTTTGGGTGTTGTTCTATCAGCCCAAAGAATATAAGGAAGCTCTTCAGCCCATTTTCCTTTCTTTGATCCTAGCTTCTTCTTTAAATTGTTAATAATGATTTGGTTACTTGATTCTGATTCACCATTAGCTTGTGGATGGACTAGTGTAGAGGTGATCATCTTTATGCCTAGCTGTCACAAAAGTTGGTTGTTCTTTTCCCAATAAATTGGGATCCATTATCACAAATGATTTCATATGGGATACCAAATCTAGTTATAATGTTTCTTTTAATAAAGGATATAACTTCCCTTTCACGGACTTGAACGAATGCTTCTGCTTCGATCCATTTTCATAAATAATCCGTCATGGCTAGCATGAAGACTTTTTCACCTGGTGCCTTAGGTAACTTACCTACATTATCCATCCCCCATTTCATGAAAGTACATGAAGAAGAGATAGGGTACATAGGTTCTGTTGGTTGATAAAGAATGTTTCCATGTCTTTGACAAGCATCACATTTCCTTGAATATTCCATAGCATCCTTCTTCATTGTTGGCCAGAAGTAACTTGTCCTAAGTATTTTAGAGAATATTGCGATCCCCCCTGTATGGTTACCACAGTCCCCTTTATGGAAGTCTTTAAGAACTTCTTGAATTTCCGGATCTTCAATGCACCTTAGGTAGGGACGTGCAAGAGATTTTCTGTACAAGGTATCATGTAATATAATAAATTGGGATACCTTGGTTCTAAAAGCTCTGAGATTTTCTTCATTAGGGTTTTCTCCGTCTTGGAGGAATTTCTTAATCGGGAGGATCTGGGATCCTACTTCAAGGTTGGATTGAGGATCCTTAAATTTTTTAGGACGATCCATTATTACTTCCAATGCTTCTTGTTCCCCAATTGCCGGAGAAAGTATTTGAATAATTGGTACCTTTATATCATCTAGGATCTTCAAAGATGATGCTAGATTTCCTAAGGCATATACCCGTGCATTCTCCTCTCTTGTACCTGTATTACTAAGCAATTCGAAGAATTTTGCAAATTATTTTAAAATTTCTAAATATATAATCAAATTTTTTCACCTTTGACAGTGTATAAACCATTAATGTGGTTAGTTATCAATAAAGAATCAATGTAAACTTGAAGATACCTAATCATCATTTGTTTAGCTAGTAATAAACCTGCAATTAATGATTCATACTCTGCTTCATTGTTGATAGCTTGAAGCTCACAGGCTATAGAATGGGGTATTATGTCTCCATGTGGTGATTTTATTAGTATGCCTAATCCTGTTCCTCTGACATTTGATGCACCATCTATGAAGAGAATCCAAGGATCCTTGGTCTCTTTGAGTTGTTGGACCTCCAAATCCGCTTCTTTTTGCAAGTCACTACTGAAATCAGCCATAAAGTCGGCAAGTGCTTGTGATTTGTTGGCAGTTCTGGGCTCATATTGTATATGATAAGCGTTGAGCTTTACAACCCACTTAGCCATCCTACCTGACATCTCGGGTTTTCTAAGCACATTCTTAATTGGATAACTAGTTTTAAAAATAATAGTATGAGTTTCAAAGTAATGTCTTAACATAGTTGATGCCATGATTAAAGCAAGTATTAATTTTTACAAGATGAGAATATCTGATCTCGACATCTAAAGGACTTTTACTTACATAGTAGACTGGATATTGCTGTCCTTCATGATCCTAAACTAGAAAGGCACTAACTACATTAACTGAAACATCAAGATATAAGGATAACGGCTCACCATCCAATGGTTTCATCAATGCTGGTGCTGAGGATAGATAATCCTTAAGGGCTTTGAGTGCAGCTTCATAATTCTGAGTCCACTCGAACTTCTTATTTTTTCTTAAGATGTTTTAGAAATCTTTGCATTTCTCTGAAAATCCGAAGATGAATCTGTTTAGGGTTGCAATTTTTCCCGTCAACCTTTGGACATCCTTTTTATTCGCTGAGGACTTTAAGTTAACAATGGCTTCGATCTACTCAGGCTAGCTTCTTTTCCCCTTTTGGTCACAATGTATCCTAAGAACTTTCCAGCTTTGACGCCAAAATGGCACTTGGATGGATTGAGCTTCATGTTATATTGACCAAGAATATCGAAGGCAACTTCGAGATCCTTAAGATGATCTTATGCTTTCTTCGATTTAACCAACATGTCATCTATATAGACTTCCATGGTTTTCCTAAGTGATATTTGAACATCATATTGACAAGTGTTTGGTATTTGTACCTACATTTCTTAGTCCAAAAGGCATATGTAGGTTCCCTTGACGGATCACACGAGATATCGCGGTCTACTCAGGTGCGGAATCCCTGCGTAGATCGTTACGAGTGTAGAAAGCAAATCAAACAAACACGATACGATAAACGAACACGTTATATTGATAACCGAACACGTGATATGATATCACTATTACAGACTCACGTTACCGAACAAACTCGATAACCAAAACTGCTAACTAATTGATTAACCAACACTAAACAAAGCCGTAACATCTAATATAAATACACGACAACTTCGCCTGATATGTTCAGGCGAAGTTGTCCATAACTTCGCTTGTTCAGCAAGTTCGCCTAGGCGAACTTGTTAACAACTTCTCTTTACACAAAAACATAAATAACATTACAGACTCGATTACAGACACTAGACTATGAACTACTGACATTCATGCACCAACAGACTCCCCCTTGGCAGTAGCTTCATATCTTGATCTTTAAGCTCTTGTCTTGTAATCCTGTATCTTCACGCATGCACTCCTTCTCTAACACAAACCGACACGACTCTTTGATACTTCCTCGCTTCATCCTTCCAAGCAGGAATATAAAAGATTTTCTTCTCATTAAGCACCTTCAGATCAGCTTGCGATAAGTTTACCAAATGCATCAGATTGTAAACTCTAAGGGGCTCTTGTTCATCCTCGTCTTCCATCACCGCCTCTGCTGTCTCACAATCCACGTACCACCACTTTAGGTCTTTAAGCACATCCTTGGGCATTAACTTCATCGGTACTTCTTTCAGGCACCGGATCGGTTTATACTTCATTACCATCCAAGGTTTTCCATCAGTTCTTAGACCTCTATCCTTGTCCTCAACAAGTTTTCCCTTTTGTGGTTTCAACAGCTCAAACTTCTTCTCTTTTATACTCCCTCTCCAAACAATTTTCTCAATGACTCTAGCCATATTATCTTCACTTCGATTGATTAACCCCAATCTGGCTAAGTCTTTCACTTCACATTCCGGCAGTGTATTCAACGACCTTAACATTCTTTTAAAATACTGAACGCCGTCATACCGTTTGAGCACAAAGAGCTTCAACTGCTCATCATAGATCCAGCAAATAATCCCTTTCTTTGCTTCAGCATAGCCTTTGATATTATAATTCTTCTTGAACATGGTTGGAACAGCAGGCTTTTTAGTCTTAATAAACCAATGAGCATATCCTTCTTTCCACCTAGGCTGCTCCTCCCACTCTGTCTCATCATTCTCCATCTCAGTACCAATATCGGCTTTTTCAACATCTGGGATCTCGTGTTCAACATTTTCTTCTACTATCTCACCCTCTTCAATCTCATCTTCAATCACAATTTGTGCGCCAATCTTCTCAATCTCCTCAATCGGCAGCACATCATCATCAAACATATCTTCATCTTCTAGCATATCATTATTCAATTCCTTCAACGCATCTATCACATCATCATCATCATCAACCATCACCACCTCATCACCACCAACTACACCTGCAGACTCCCCCTGAGCTGTGGAAGTCCCAAGAGCTTGAGTAGTTCTTGGCAACTCACCACCTGCACCTTTCGGTGCATTGGGATCATCGTCTCTGTCGTTTCTCTTCTTCGTCCTTAACTCGTCGCCTCTACAGCCTGTCTCCCCCTGAGATGCCAAGAACTCCTTCATAGCATCTATAATTCGCCCATGTTCAACCAGGAGGGACGACTGTAGTTGATTCTCTGCTACAAGGCGCTGAATAGCCTGGGTCTGGATAAAGTTTATCCTCGATTGCTCTGCCACGACCCGCTCAAGTGCAGCTATTCTCTCCGAGTCTGAGAGGGTTGCATCAAAATCAAACCTCATGTTAGATGTGTCTTGAGTATACTGAGGAGGGATCTCGAATGTAACCGGGACTTCAGAAGCAGTTGTGGACGTAACCGCAGGTGGTATCGTGACCGACAACCCTGCAGTTGCGACGACCGTCGACTCCACAAACCGTGCCACCACCTCTGAAGGAGTAAGCGTTGGAGGTGGTAACTACACAATCTCCGGTGTCGTCGTCTGTAGTGTGATGGATGGGATGCCAACAGCTGATGTAGCCACCACAGAAACATCTGCAGCGCTTGTAACCTGTACATAAGTAGGAACAATTGACATACCTGACAGTGCGGATGGAGCAAAACGTATAACACGTGAAGTCTCTCCAGCTCCCATACCAGCACCTGTCCTTTCACGTCTCGAACGTCTGATCAACTTGTGTATGTCCTCCTCTTCTTCCTCTGACTCACTATCATCCACCGTCCTCTTTCTCTTCCCCAACGTCCTCTCTCTAGTCACCAACATCCTCCTCGCCTCATTCATAACATCGTCAAGATCGGAGTCAGCCACCGTTGTAGCTGCTCTAGTCACAATCAATTCCCTCACCTGTGCAGCAGAGACCTGCACTTCTTCATGTGGATCAAAACGATCCATGTCGAAGAAACCTTGGCCGCCAAATGCAGCATCAAGGTCTACCTCCTCCTCAGCCGATACAACAGGCACAGTAGGTACATCTCGAGTTGCTCCTGCCTGTTGTGGTTGAGGGTCTCTGAACTCGTCACCCCGAGCTGGCACATACCCCGGGTTTATTAAGAACACAAAGAGTGGAGTATGCCTTGGACGACGTTCAGGCTTGCTCCTCGCACTGGATGTGCGACATTGAGCAAAGATACGTTTGCTCACACTCTCCACGTATCTTATCGGGCGTCGTTGAGGCAAATTCGGAGCCACATGGTTCAAGATCATCTGGATGAATCTTGGATACATTATGAACCGCTCCCGAGCCATTGCCCTCCTCTGTCTATCAATCTCGTAAAAGACCATCTGACTGAAGCTATAACGTTTGTTATAAGTCAGTGCAGTCATTGCGGACTGCATGGTCGCACCCATACCGTCAGTGCCCGCCTTCCTCCCAGACATACACACAATCATAACGTGCATGAGGAAGCGCCACTGATCGAGCAGGAACCCCTTCCGTCTCTGGGTATCGCCCAATGGACCAGAATAGCCCATTCGCAGAAACGCTCCATCACGAAACGGAGCCACAAAGTCAGTCGGGTCGTCCCGAGTCTCCTCTCCAAAGCGTAACGCCACCCGAATTTGTTCAGATGAGAACTGAACTTCTTGATTATTTACTGTTGCTCTCATGACCGGGGGCTCAGCACGACAATCATACTCCACCGTCTGCCAGAAATCCTCGATATTGGGTAAGGATATCGGCAGAGTCGTCGTGATTGCGTGAAATATCCTCGAGCGAATGAGGAAAGAAATGATCCCACGGTAGTCTTCTACTCCGCTCGCTTCCGGGTCTAAGGTAATATACATATTGTGACCCGGGAAGAATTGCCTCTGATTGTCTCCTCCGTCATCTCCTCCAGCACCTCCAGCACCGGCAACAGCAGCCATATCTGCAACAAACGAACCAAGTTAGATAAACATTAAGACATAACACAAGTTCGCTTGTTACCATGAGCGAAGTTGTGATAAAAACTGTATAGGCGAAGTTAAAGGTGGGGCGAAGTTGGGAAAAACTTCGCTTCATCTTTAAGTTCGTCTAATAATTGTTAAGTTAAAAGGATCCAGGCGAAGTTAAAGTTGGGGCGAAGTTGGGAACAACTTCGCTTTATCTTTAAGTTCGCCTCACAACAACATCGCCTCAGGCGAATTTAAGCTCGCCTGAATCTGAAACGGCGACAGTAAGGTTAATCGAAATCCGGAAAACCGGTGTTTCGATTAACTTTGACGATTGAGGAGGCTCAAACACATGATATTAATGATAACTAAACGACCAGGTTGTACATGAACACGTAAAACAAGTTTTGAAATCGGGTATAGGTTTCGAACATCCGAGGTCGTTAACCGGGTGTCGAAACAACCTAGGATTAACAACATCGAACATCGAGTAAAAGATATAGAATCCAAACACACCTTGAATACTAACTGAAATCGGAAAAAGGATAATCGGATGAAAATCGAGTTAAGTTCGCTGAGAAAACGGAGAATAAGTTCGCTGATATTTAGAATAATGAACTGTTTGACTCTTGAAAATCCTTATTTAGGGGTGAAGTTATACAGGCGAAGTTACGGATAACTTCGCCTCCACAACTTCGCCTGTTCAACAACATCGCCTATATATTTACAAAATTTAACCTTATAAGTTTAACAGTTTTCCAATTAAGTTATAAAACTTTCCTTTAAGAACTAAATGACACGTTCAAGTCCAAGTAACCCGTTATAAACAAATACAACTACAGAAAAAGAAAACTTTAAACAATTTAAGTATAAGGGATCAAATTTCAGTCTCGATAGGGACTGCTACGTTTTAGAAAAGATCCGAACAGGAATCATACTAAGTATGTGACTGTCACATAGATCCGTGTTTAGCTGTATTATGACATAAAGAGACAGGGTGTAAGCATGTAATAGACTTAAGATGGTTTTCATCGTTTCTGTGATACGAGTTAAGTTCAATTAAGCCTCAAAATTTAAGTGGGCAACAACTCAGAGATTATGATGCCTCCTATCTATTCTCAAAGCGTATTTGGCTTTCCCCAAGTCACCTCGAATTGACTTCGACCCTTAGTGTCTGATTAAGTTTGTAATTAATCTTCATCTCCTTCCCGTTCTCTTTCTTACTCCATGATTAAGAAGTGTTGATATGTTGAACTCTAAAATGTTTCAATAACTCATAATAATTAATTTTTTATTTTTTTTTATTTTTTTTTTTTATGATAAACATTTACATAGACTTCAGAGTATTAACCAACTGCAAGTCCCGAATCTGGATCACTGCAGTTTCTTGAAACGCTATCTTCACGGGAATCAGAACACTTACGGGCTCATGTATGACTGGGTAATCGCTTTTCTGCCTATCATTCGGAAAGATATATATGAAGACATGCAAAACTCGTAAGGAGTTTCCACGTAAAATCAAGTAGTTTTAGTTTGCATCACATCTACTTTTACGCACCATAAAAAGTTACCATGACATACAATGACTGTCCTAAAGCCTTTTAAGCCTAATAACTTCACTAGTTAAGCACACAGAATCAGTATATCTATCATTTTCCAAGGTTGGATCAATTTTCTGTTAAACATAGCTAACGAACTTCTTACGAAGTAGTAGACTTGAAAAATAATTTCATTTCCCCTAAAAAAAATTTTAACTTCAATCGCCCCGATCAAGTCAAGTCGTCAGGTTAAAGGCTATCCCGAAGATCCAATGGATCAGCTGGACCGACCACATACTAGTATGTGTCCTTCTAACTAATTAATATGATCGACTAATTTTAAGCGAAAGAATGAAAACACATCATAAACCGCCCCGGTCACTTTCAGTCATCTGGTTAATGGCTATCCTCAAAATCTACAAGTAGAAAATGAGGACCAAAACATATCCGAAGACATGTCCTTCAAACTGTGGTAACCGACATACTTTTAAGCGATAGTGATTTTTTTTTTTTTTTTTTTAATATTTCAAACTTGAAAAACATGGTTACTCGGGATTGATCATCCCATTCAACCCAATAAAGTTTTGAAATCTCGTTTTGTCAAACGCTTTTGTATAAAGATCAGCGAAATTATCAAGCGTATCCACCTTTTCAAGTACAATCAGTTTCTTCTCAGCACAATCCCATATAAAATGATGACGTATGTCAATATGTTTATTTTTACTATGCTTCACGGGATTGTTAGTTACTGAGATAGCAGCTGTGTTATCAATGCAAATAGGAGTAAGTAAGAAATTCAGACCATAGTCGCGCAATTGTTGTTGAATCCAAAGAACCTGGGAGCAGCGGTTGGATGCTGCCATGTATTCTGCTTCACAGGTTGAAATTGCGACTGAAGTCTGCTTCTTGCATTGCCACGACACCAATCTGCCACCAAGAAACTGACATCCTCCAGTTGTTGATTTCCGACTCTGATTGCACCCTCCATAATCAGAATCTGTGTAAGCGACTAGCTCCAAGTCTCCTCCTCTCGGGTACCACAACCCCAGCTTCGGTTTGCCCTTGAGATACCGCAAGATCCTCTTCACACCCTTCATGTGAGATTCCTTTGGGTTTGCCTGAAAACGAGCATAAAGACAAACATCAAACATTATATCAGGCCTAGAAGCAGTTAAGTACATTAAAGAACCTATTATAGCCCGATACTGAGTTGGGTCCACATCTGCATCATCGTCTGACTCAGCACCCAATTTGTGATTGACGCAGATAGGAGTGTCGAATGGAGTGCTGTCCTCCATCTTGAAGCGTTTGAGCACATCATGGACATACTTGGTCTGATGATTGAACATCCCATCCTTCTTCTGATCAACCTGCAATCCTAAAAAGAAAGTTAGTTCACCCATAGCACTCATTTCAAACCTTTTCTTCATGACGTCCTCAAACTCCTGACACATGGAGATTTTAGATGCAGCAAAGATAATGTCATCCACGTAGACTTGCACCAGCAGGAAGTCGCTTCCTTCTCTCTTAACGAACAACGTGCTATCAATCTTCCCTCTTTCAAACCCATTTTCAAGCAAGTAGTCTGATAAAGTTGAATACCAGGCACGAGGTGCCTGATGTAGTCCATACAATGCCTTGCTCAACTTGTACACGTGATCAGGAAAGTCTGGGTCAGGAAAACCCGGAGGTTGCTCAACATACACTACCTCATCAACTTTCCCATTCAGAAACGCACTCTTCACATCCAACTGAAATACCTTCATCTTCTTATAAGCAGCGAATGCCAAAAACAATCTAATGGCCTCCAACCTTGCGACAGGAGCGAACACTTCATTATAATCAATCCCCTCCTGTTGATTAAATCCTTTCACGACTAGCCTCGCCTTGTTTCTTATGATAATCCCTTTCTCATCTCTCTTGCATTTAAACACCCATTTTGTGCCTATCGCATGCACATTCTTCGGTTTTTCAACCAAATCCCATACTTCCATTTTCTTGAACTGAGCCAACTCTTCTTGCATGGCTTCGACCCACGAGCTGTCCTTTAAAGCCATTTGATAATTCTTCGGCTCAATCTGGCTGATAAAGCAGGTGTACAAGCATTCGTTGATTATCCCTGTCTCCTTGATGCTTGTGTAAACACAGGTGTGCTCATTCAAGCTACGTCTTGTTTGTACACCGGAGGACACATCACCAATCACATTCTCCAAAGGGTGATCTTTATAAATTCTCGTGGTCGGAACAGAACCGACATGTAAATTGTCTTCCAAGTTAGAAGAGAGCTCGTCAATGGTTGTTTCATGCTGAGAGTGAAATGGATTGAAAAATTCTTCTTCAGTCGAGGCAGCAGGGGTATCGACAGCATTTGATGAGGAAGGTTGACATTTATCGATCAGCTGTCTTTGCAATAGGTTTTCTTCCTCATCAAGGATCATCTTCGTAGCAACTCTCTCTTCTTCTTCAGCAATATCCAAATACGGTATGTTAAAAGACTTAAAAAGTTTAACATAGTCGAAAAACTCAGCAGGTCCGTTGCTTGGTTTTGGCGGTTGGTAACTTGTGATATCGGTGTTACACACCACCTCAACCTTGCTGTTCGATGTATTGAAGACACGTCTGTTGGGAGTCCCAACAACATAACCGACTAAGATTCCTTCATCGGCTACTTCACCAAATTTAGAATTTGTCTTCAAAATCGAACATGGGGACCCGAATGGTTCAAGACCACTCAAGTTGGGCTTTCTCCCATGCATAAGCTCATAACACGTTTTACCAAGTCTTTTAACAGTTAAGACTCTATTCAGAACATAACAGGCTGTAGCAACAGCTTCAGCCCAAAACACCACAGGAAGCTTCGAATCAGCCAGCATTGTTCTGGCTCCTAAAATTAATGTTCTATTCTTCCTTTCAGCCAGCATTGATCTGATACCATCTGTTGCGGTGTATACGGAGCGCTGTATTGGTGTTCAATCCCTCTCTGAAGGCAGAAGATCTCCATCTCAAAATTCTTGAACTCCGTTCCATTGTCACTCCTGATGAACTTAACCCTTTAATCCATGACGTTCTCAACTTTGGTAATCAAATTCTTCACCATCTGAGCCGTTTCGTCTTTTGATTTCAGGAAATAAACCCACGAATATCGTGAGTAGTCATCAGTGATCACCAAGCAATAAGAAGTTCCTCCTAGACTTTTTGCATTCACGGGACCGAAGAGATCCATGTGAAGCAACTCCAGAGTACTGGCAATTGAATTGACTTTCTTGGTGAGATGGGATTTCTTGTGCTGCTTCCCCTTCTTGCACGCAATACATTTATCTTCAAAATTGAAATTCTTCAAGGGAACGCCCAGCACAAGTCCATTCCTGACAATGTTGTTCATCTTCCGAAGATGAATGTGCCCCATTCTTCTATGCCACAACTCGGACTCTGATTCACTCGCTTTCGTCAAAAGGCATGATTCTGCCGTGGCCATTTCAGTTGATCTCATATCCATAATGTATGTATTTCTTTCACGTGGAGCCTTCATCAAAATCCACTCCTCTGGTATCTGAAAACCAGGTTTCAACACAATCGCCTCATTCTTCGTAAAGTGAACGGTGTACTCCTTATCACAAATCTGCGACACACTCAGCAGATTGTGCTTCAATTCTTCTACAAAGTTAACCTTCTCCAAAGTCATCTTTCCGTTTGACACCGTTCCCATTCCAGTAATCTTGCCACCACTTTCACCGGCAAAGCTAACTCTCCCTCCTTGAACAGGTTTTAAATCGTGTAACAAGTATTTGTTACCCGTCATGTGCCGGGAACAGCCGCTATCTACAACCCAAAGATTGTTGGTAAACCTGTTCAACTGTTCCTGCACAATAAAGCAAAAGATTAGAATTTAGGGATCCAAGACCAATTGGTCTTGGATCTATACATCCCAAACTTTGGCTTTCCAAAGTTAGTATCTCGGTAACTCCTGTAAGTCCCATTAGGATATCTCATTGAAGATTGATTGTATGGCCTTCCAAACCTTTGAGAATTGAAAGAATTATAGCTTGTGGTTTGGTTATTAGAAGTGTAAAACTGAGATTTGTTTCTATGAAAACCCGAATTAGTCACATTTTTGAATTTTAAATGGTTTTCATTTTTAGGAGCATGATAATTACTATTAGGTCTATTCTCAGCTTTAGTAGGCCTTACACCTCTGAATCGCTGCTTCAGAGGGAAATTTGCAACAAGATGTCCTAATTGATTACATCTAAAGCAACACCTATGCTCAACCTTTTTATCAACAGTTGTTTTAGATGTCGAGGCTATATTACTGCCCGTTCGTCTCACATAAGGTGGGACATACGGGTTTAGTGGAGTACTCTTTTTATTCGTTTTATCTTTTTCTCCACTCTTGGGTAACACAACCTCCTCTTTTGCCTTACCAGACTCGGATGACTTATCCGAATCTGACGAGACTGGACTTTGATCAGAAATTTCAACACTTGAAACAGGCGAACTTGTTTCGCCTCTACTAACATTTGGTTCTTTAACAGTTACCTTAATCGGCACTGTCTGAGCAACCTCAAATTCAACAGATTTCTGAACACTAGGGTTAAAAGTGTAATTGTGATTGTACGGTGGTGGAACCTCATGATAACCGATTCCTTCTCTCTTAGTAGAGGAACCTTGATCACTAACAAGGTGATCAAGAATAGCAGAAGAATTTCTGAACTGCTCCAGTTTTCGATTCAGTTCCACCACTTTCACCTGGTGGTCAGCAATCTGTTTTTCTCTCTCAGCAATTAGTTTGGTCTTTTCTTCCAAAACTTCATAACTTAAATCAATCACTTCAATTTTTTCAGCAAGTTTTGTTTTTAAACTTTTAACATCTTTTTCACAAGCTTTTATTTTAATTTTATAATTATTTTCTCTTGATTTAATAAAGTGATGATCTTCTTTTAAGGTTTTAAATTCAGCATCCAACCTAACATACTGATCGGTTATGGTTGCTAGTTGCTCAGACAAGTTCTCACATTTTGAACAATTTGGTTTCGAACATACCTCGGAGAGCTGGTCATTAACGTCTGCCATAAGAGCTTTATCCTCTCCGGTAACCTTCTCACTTTCTTCAGTTTCTACCTTTGCCAAATTTGCCTGCTCAAAAGTTTCTTTAGAAAGCAGGTTCCAGTTGTATTCTCCATCTGCTCTAGACATCATGGCACTGTAATCTTTTCTACCCTCACTTTGCTGTGGAGACCTACACTGACTTCGTTCCACACGCTCATTCCTGCATTCTTTTGCAAAGTGACCGTTTTGTTGACAATTGTAGCATCTCACCTTTGCCTTGTCAAACCCCGGCTTTCCACCGACAAACTTCCTTCCCGTCTTTCTCATAAACCTCTTTACTCTTCTCACGATCATGGCCATTTGCCATTGTAAATCCATTTCTTCCATATCGTCAGCATCAATCTGATCGTAATCTTCATCCAACATAGCTGGATCAACAATCTTCCCTTGAATGTAGTTCTCATAGGAAGCAATGAAAGAAGCATAGAGACCAAACTGCTCTTCAGCAGACTTGACACTCATAGGCATCTTGGAGTAGTTGTTGCTGGAAGAACTTGGAGAGCAACTACTCTTGCTTACCTGGGGTTGAGAACCACTCGATCCAGCTGCTACATAGCAAACATCCCCATTGGTGTTAACTGACACATGCCCCTCATGTGATGAGTTGGGGCCCGACTCTCCCTTTGTGTAGTAGGCAGCCGATTCAGTCTTTGACCCTGAGCTAGTGTTGACTTTAGCTCCATACATACCTGGATCTTGAACCTGATCCATAGATGTTTCTTTTCTGACCATGTTAAGCTCAAAGGTTCTGAGCTTGTTGACTGCCGTTTCTAGATCATATGTGGGAAAGTCTTTGTCTTCCCTCATCAGCACAGTGTACATCTCTCATTTTGGTGGGAGAGCATCTTGAAGCTTCTCAACTATTTCTTCTTCTCGGTAGGAAATGGAATAGTTGCTCAATTCAGTCATCAGATGGTAGTATCGAGTGATAATATCATCTAAAGATTCATTCTTCAAATACTTGAAGACTGAAAACTGGGTTTTGAGCAATTTTATTTTTGAAGCCCGGATTCCTACATTCCCTTCAAATCTGCTCTCAAGGGCTTCCCAAAGCTCTCTTGCTGATGTATACTTTCTGAACGTATGAAGGATCTCTTGAGGAAGAGCCATAGTAATAGCAGCATGAGCCTTGCTCTCGGCCTCATACATCTTTTTCTCTTCTTCTTCCATTTTACTATACTTTTTAATTTGGTCACGACCTTCATACTCCATAATTGGTGGAATATACCCATCCTGGATGCATACCCACATTTTCGCATCCTGGTATTTGACGTATTGTATGAACCGATCCTTCCATGCAACGAAATCGGTTCCCTTCAGCAATCTTGAGGCCTTGGTAGCTGACCCTGCTTCAACTTCCATCTTCACTAACTCAGAGATATTGATCGACGACATCTTTCCCGAAAAGTAAGAGACCAGAAAAATTAAATTTTTTTTTTTTTAAGTACTGAAGGCGAAGTTACGGATAACTTCGCTTGAAATAGGCGAAGTTGTAGAGAACTTTGCTGAAGAACTTCGCTGACTAACTTCGCTGATTCTTAACTTCGCTTGAGGTAAGCGAACTTAAGAGGTAGGCGAAGTTATAGAGAACTTCGCTTGAACTAGGCGAACTTGAGAAGGTAGGCGAAGTTGTGGATAACTTCGCTTAACCTTATATCTTCGCCGAAACCCTACGCACAGTGACGGCAACTTCGCCTGATGAACACGAAGTTTCTGCAGATCTGTAAATCGGATTTTAACGAGGTTTTTGACGGTGTAAGGGCTTGAACACAATGGTAGGAGGTAAGAATGATCAATAACACAGAAAACACGTCCCGCGAATAGTCGAAACGGGATGATTTCTACACCCGCGTGAATATCCCGAACCACACAATCGAGCAAATGCTCTGATACCAAATGTAGGTTCCCTGGACGGATCACACGAGATATCGCGGTCTACTCAGGTGCGGAATCCCTGCGTAGATCGTTACGAGTGTAGAAAGCAAATCAAACAAACACGATACGATAAACGAACACGTTATATTGATAACCGAACACGTGATATGATATCACTATTACAGACTCACGTTACCGAACAAACTCGATAACCAAAACTGCTAACTAATTGATTAACCAACACTAAACAAAGCCGTAACATCTAATATAAATACACGACAACTTCGCCTGATATGTTCAGGCGAAGTTGTCCATAACTTCGCTTGTTCAACAAGTTCGCCTAGGCGAACTTGTTAACAACTTCGCTTTACACAAAAACATAAATAACATTACAGACTCGATTACAGACACTAGACTATGAACTACTGACATTCATGCACCAACAGCATAGCAATATAACAGTATATGCTTGTAGGAGTCAAGAATGTTGTATCTTCTTGATTAGATGGTTCCATATGAATTTTTTGAAATCCAGATGAAGCATCCATAAAGGTAAGCATCTTATGTCTGGCTGCAACATTCACGATGGAGTCAATGTGTGGTAAGGGGAAAGGAACCTTGGGACATGCTTTATTCAAATCAGTGAAATCAACACATACTCTCCCCTTTCCATTTTTCTTTGAAACAACTACCACACGGTTAACCATCTTGGATACTTAACTTCTCTAATTATACCTTACTCAAGAAGTCTTTCAACTTTTTCTTGGATAATGGCTTTTCTCTCAGGAGCAAATTTTCACCGTTTCTGGTGAATAGGCCTAATAGAGATATATATACCCAATTTATGTGTAATAATATCTTTAGAAATACCTGTCATGTCGGACTGCTTGAAAGAAAAAGTAGATTTCTGGTTTGAGGATGGATACTAGATCCTCTTCGATGTTGCTAAGGATACTGAATCCTGTATATACTTTGATGTTAGGGTCTTCATGGTCTAAGGATACTTCTTTAATGTCATTTTCCCTTGCTTCCAGCACTTCTCTAGGATGGTTCTGTAATTACTATGCGATCATTTGTTTTGTAGCTGGCTTCATAGATGAAGTATAGCAGGTCCAATATTCTGCTTGATCACTATCAATCTTCACCACTCCCCATGGGGTTGGTAGCTTAATACATTGATGATATGTTGAAGAAACAACTTTCATTTCATGAATCCAAGGCCTGCCAAGGAACTTTTTCAGGACCCCGGGTCCTTAACTTATTTCTACCCAACAATTCTTTGAAATGACCTTTGTTGAGGAGGTATCATATCTCTCTTCTAAGGCCGAAACATTCATCGGTTAGGTAACCGAAATCTACATGATAAGCACACCACTTCGATTTGTCTTTGTAAGACGTTGATTTTTCGGTCTTTCTTGGTCACCTTGATTTTTCACCTAGATCCCTCATGACACATATTAGTACAGCGGTGTCGACGGAGAAGCAATATTTCGATATACGAGTGTATTCTTCTTCATCCTCGTATTCTTCTACTGCATGGATGTTCTGGTTGTTGAATTTTGTATAAGGCTTGGAGTTGTTATTTCTGTATGAGGATCCTTGTTTCTTATTGAGTTGCTCATGTTATGCTGAAGCACCCAATATTTCTTGGATCCTCTTGTCATTTACTAACATGATAAACCTTATAGACCTGTTTCTAGTTTCATCTAGGTTCCTACATGGGGTCATAACAGGATCATCATAAAAGGGGGAATCTTTTTGCAATCCCATCTTGAATGCTTTGACAACCGTATCCATATCAAGGTTTGGGATTTCCAAGGCTTCCGTACCAAATTTAGTGACAAAATCCCTTAAGGATTCATCACGAGATTGGATAAAACGATATAAATCACTAGTTAGCTTTTACAATTTTCTACTACAAGAGAATTGATTATTAAAAAGATTAACTAAATGATAAAATGAAGTAATTGAATAGGGAGGAAGACTTAGCAACCATTTTAGAGAAAATCCAGTTAGTGTGGATCCAAAACCCTTGCACAAACATGCTTCTTTGAATCTTTCTGGGATGGGGTTAATCTCTATCCTTTTTCTATATTGGGCTACGTGTTCCTCCGGTTCAGTCATGCCATCATAGACTTTCATGTTAGGGGTCTAAAACCACTTTATTATCTCAGCATCACATATGGGTGGAGAAAACCTAGATAACATGTGACTTCCATCCAAAATTTCAGGAATAGGCTTGGCCACTCCTGGAACACTAGATATCATATTTTTTAACTTTTGTAACTCCTTAGCCATAGCTTGATTGATACCTGTATTATGCATAAAGCCATGGTTTGTGTCTAAGGATACATTATTAACTGTTACCTCTTTGTTGACTAAAAGATGGTATCCCAGAAGAATATCCAGGATAGGGCGTCGCAGCTACGATAGTTGGTCCACCGGAAGTAATAGTTTGCATAGGAATAATGTCTCCCTCATGCATATCCGCCGATCTTTGATGTGTAATTCCTAGGGATCCCTAATTCTGCATAATGGATCCTTGCGGCTAATAGTGGGAGGGTCATTGACGAAACATTCCTAAGGATCCTGATTGAAAGATGGAGGATCCTTGTTGTGGAAAGATAGAGGATCCTTTTTGAAGGATGCCTAAGGATCCTGGTTGAAGGATGGAGGGTCCTTGAGCATGTTGTGTGATGGATCCTAGTTGAAGGATAAAGGATCCTTGAGCATGTAGAGCCATGGATCCTGGTTGACGGATAGAGGATCCTTGAGCATGTTGAGCCATGGATCCTGGTTAAAGGATAGAGGATCCTTGAGCATGTTGAGCCATGGATCATGGTTGAAGGATAGAGGATCCTTAAGCATGTTGAGCCATGGATCCTGGAGTGGTGAAATCGAGTATCCTAGGCACCAAGGGAGTTTGGTCCTCCGTTGTCCCTTTTGCTTTCTTGACGTCTTCAATATCATGCAGGATCCTTTGAATAGTCTTGGTCTGCTGCTCCATATAAGCCTTAACCTGTGAACATAAACCAGAAACATCATTGTTAGTGGCTACCGCAGGAGTGGCAGCAGAGAATTTTGAGCCTTGGAAGATTGGAGTTTGCGTCTTGCTCCTAGTGACGTAGGTCCTTTGCAACCCTGCGGGTGAAGGAGGTATCGACATGGAGACTTTGGATGAGAGAGAAACTGATGATTGCATAGTGGTTGAAGCAGAGGTTTGTTGAGAGGCCATTGGCTATGGTATTGGTTGAAAATGTTGGAAATTGATGAGAATTCTTTTGAATAGAAGCACCACTCGCCCTATGGTGGGTGCAAAATTGTTTTGGTCAAAAATCGGATTCAAGGAAAATGTAACCAAATCAGTTTTGTGAGGTAGGGTTCTTGAATGATAATGGTGATTAGGTGAATAAAATAAGGATGAACACATGGAATTTGTATGAGGAAAATCCCTCGATCAGTAGGTGATTGCCGACATAAAAACCCCAGGTGATGACAATCGTCCATTACTGATCTTATTAATGAATAATCAAGTGTTACAAGGTGGAAGCTCAAGCAGTGATTACAAAAGAATTCTAAGTGTGTATTACAGGTGAATATGCTACTGTGTGTTCGTTGTTTATAGTGTGTTAACCTAACTGCCTGGAGTTTCAATATATAGATTAAATACAAAGTAACTAAATTCCTATTTTCTCGCCACCTCCTATAGAGTTGTTAGACGCTTTTGCCCACATTGCTAAACCACTTGGACGGTGAAATAACAGGGTAGACTAGGTCATCAGCCTTTGTACCTTCTATAATATCAATATAACAAAGAGAAAAATCATTAGTAACTAATAAGTACTAAGGATCATTGATCTTGACAATATCTGGAATACACGCTAAGGATAACTAATCCAGAACATATGCTAGGATAACATTCCACAGTATCAAATTTCCATGCCCTAACACATATATTCTAGGCAAACAAAGAAGATCAGATATCCTGAAAGAATCCAACTGTTGTGTAAATGTACCTCTCGAGCTCGTTTATGCCGATGCTTATGGCTCGATTTCTCCCGAGACACACGATGGAAATCAGTACTTTGACTTTTTTGTTGACGATTACACTGCTATATATGTGTCTTCACGATAAAGACAAAAGACCAAGCGAGATGCTTACTTATTGATTTCGTGAAAATGGCAGAAAAGGTAATTGTAAGTCCCCGAACCCGGTAGCCCTACTTTAGCGTCGGATTTACTCATAAACACAGTTCTTACAAATCAGAGTTAATTAAAACTTTCGCGGAAACGTTAATATTTAATCATTCAATACAATACATAAATCTTTTCTTTAAAACCATAACATAAAACATCATATCTAAAACATCATTTCTTCTATCTTCAGATGCCAGCCGTTCAATCCATGCCATGTGCCATCCTCATTCTAGCTATTCGGTATGATCACCTGCGTGCATACTAAAAGTCAGCTACGCTAAGTGAGTTCAAGTTAATCAAGCAACTTACCATACAACCACTACATGCATTTATATACGTATCCGAAGACACATAGTCCACTGTCTGACCTGTTCACCTTACCACTTAACCACTTAACTGGTCCTAACCACTTAGCCACTTGTTTACGGAAGCACATAGAGACTTGCTCTCTCACGTACTCTCGTTATGCCACTTAATAACAAAGGCACGTATAGGCTTACCCTACCACGCACTCACGTTATGCCACATAATAACGAAGTCACGTATAGGCTTACCCTATCACGTACTATCGTCATGCCACTAACGCCCTTACTAGACCCTTGCTACTTCTATCACACCCCACCTCTACTTATCTACTACACACTTTATATCATTACATCATTTACATAATAACCAAGTTACATCACAACATTTACATACACTAATAACCACTTGGGGATCATTCTCGAATGATGGTACGCGCAATATCCGAAGATAGTTCGTACACCGACTAACGTTACCTCCCTGTCTACACTTGCAATATCCGAAGATCGTTCACGCACCAACAGACATCCATTCAAAATATATATAAATATATCACATCAAAAATTATAGCATACACTTACCACTTAAGGTAAGTGTATTCACACTTCACATCGAGTATGCACACAGCCCCGAAAATATAACAAGGAAGTGGGGCTAGAAACTCACCTGAACTCGGTTACGTTCACTGCTAAAGGTTATTCCTTTCTTGAGATGTGCATGGCTAACTGTATAATAATTACATGTATCAATTAACTATCACTGCTCATAGTATTTCTAGTTGAATTATATCCCTCAACGGACGGGGGTCCGGGGGCAGCGCCCCTAGCAGCGGGGTCTAGGGGCGGCAGCCCCTAGCAGGGTCCAAGGGGCAGAGCCCCTGGATGGGGTCGAGCTGGTGAGTAACGAATTGTAACACCCCGCAACCGCAGCGGAAACGTAAACGGGATGCGACAGACACCTCTGATATCAACCACATTGTTTATAAAGAAAACTGAATGCATTAATATACTTCAAAATTTCATTATCTCATCTTTCATTACCGTCTAGGTGATACACACATCATACAATACGATTCATAATTCTATCTGTTATAATGTATCCTAACATCCCGCGCACAAATCTTACACACATCAAGCACTTAGCACGTAAGCAATCACTTCATCTAAATTGTACCTGAAAAGCATGTGAGAAAACGGGTCAACTACGAATAGTTGGTGAGTTTCACAATTTTAGTAAACCATGATAAATCCATATCATAATATAATATTATCTGGGGACACTGTTAACCCAGAAACACATTTAATAACCTCTGGGGACACTGTTAACCCAGAAACACATCTAATAACCTCTGGGGACACTGTTAACCCAGAAACACATTTAATACCCTCTGGGGACACTGTTAACCCAGAAACCCATTTAATAACCTCTGGGGACACTGTTAACCCAGAACACTGTTTCGGGCCTTACAATGTTAACAACTCAGACAATTACCATCTTAATACATTACCGTACGATTCCCGTACAATAAATATTATATAAATACGTTCATTTCCATGCGATCAGCATGTACTTAAACATTTTGATAGAAACATGCTTTCCGCCCCGGGAAAATATTTAAAACAGTTCAGTAAAAAGGGGCTCGTGAAACTCACCTTAGCACATGCAAGCAGGTAACAACAATCATTATCAGTTAACACGTCCAATCTGTAATATGATCCCTACGATCGTTACTATACGCTTATTATTAATATAACTTTAACCAAGTTAACCGGTACATCTGGGGGCACTGTTAACCCAGCACTGTACCCGTTCTGGGGGCAAGGTTAACCCATAAACACTTCTCCGGACTCAGATTGTGATATCGTTTAGAGTTCCATGGTCATAATTACTATTAGTTGTTTTTCTCGTTTTGCGTTCTTAGCCCGGTTATTCGTTTTTACGTTCCAAAAATGAGTTTGGTCACACACGACCCGAAAATAGTCTTTGACTGATCATTTAATTAAAGTGATGAAATTAGAGCTCGGTTTAGACGCCCCGATTGGCCGCGGGACCCGTTTCCGTATTTGGCGTACCGGAAACTGTTAAATCGGTTAAAAATACCCAAATCATCCGAATTATTTTCGGATGATTCATTTTTACTTGTTTAACTCAATTATATGAAAATAGTTCATTTTATGGTTTTTATACACCAGTCAGCTCGCTTAAGCGAACTTCACCGGTTTACGCGTTTTAACCTTAAAAGTTTGATAATTAGCACAATTAATTATCCGTTTAACCTCGGATCTTGAAATTTTGCACAAATAACATTTTGACAGTGGGGAAATTTATAGCAATATTTCCAGAATTAAATTTTATATTTAAAATTTATTTATCTATTTTTAAACACTATTTAAACACTAAATATGTCGTAAATATCAAAAGACCTTAGAAAAATCCCAAATTTCTCCTGGATGTCCCCTGCCATCCACATAGTCCCCTGTAATTTTTCCAGAACCAAAATCTTCTTTTACATGCCATTTTCAACAAAACCGAGCTAGAAACCCCTAGAACTCGTTTAACCGAAAAGCCTACTTAGACTTCTCCGACTGACCTCAAATTTTGTGTGTGACTTATACATGATATAAAATTGCTTATCTGCAATTTTACAGAATTTTTCATGATATTTAACTATTTTTCACCATTTTTGGCCAAAACCGAGCATTAAATTCACCAAATATTCATCCTTTATCCAAAAATTACCAAAAATTCACAGAACTCTTATTTTCATGTGTAGAACATCCCTGTAAAATTTCATGACCTAACTCTAAACGACCAACAATCTGTCCAAAAACACATACACCGACATAAACCGAATATACCTTTCGTTTTCCGCCACTACAAGCTACAAACTCGTCTTTCCGCCTTATCTACCACTAAACACAGAGCCTACAAATAACATACCACAATACCAAGCAAGTTACACTCACGATCAAGCTATTTCTTTCATGGTTTCGGTTATGATTCAAAAACAAAGATTTAAACCGTAAAAATTCTTTTTTGGTTCGTTTAACTCCTTTCTTGGACCAAGATCCCTTGTATAACCCGTATACATCACTTGATCATGCAAGAATCGGATTTCATCTTTGAAACCTCATTTTCTTGCAAACAAACTCAAGAAACGAAGATGGAAACGTGATTAACTCGCTTATTTACCTTGTTTTCTTGCTAAAAACTCTCGGTTTTGGATCATGATCTTGAGAGGATTGGAGATTGTTGGATGAGTTTGTGTGAAAAAGAAAAATGAAGTGGGTTTGTGGGGGTGGTGGTCCGATCGGTCTCTTGGAGGGGTGGGGTGGGACCCACCTCTTCATTTTAGGCCACATGTTTGGATTCTCGTAATCCGGATAATGTTTTGGATAATCTGGTTCAGTTCGTTTCTCGGTTAAACGTTTAATTCGGCTTAAAACGAGGCCAAAACGGTTGTTTTTCGGCTAAAAATGAAATTTATATAAAACCGATTTAAAAACTTTAAAAACTTAAACCATGACATTTATTAACTCAAAACATCATATTATTAATTATCGCGCATCTTTTTCGGCTTGATCAATTGTCTCTTGCCCGGTTTGGTATTAAAGGTTTCGTTTAATGTACCGTCGTACCATTAAATCGAAATTCTTTTTCTGTGCCGTACTTTACTTATCCCGAAGCATTAATGCTTCGTAAAATCACTAAATATCATATATCTCGTCTATAATTGAACCCTCGATTCGTTCGGGTTTCAATAACTATCGATCGATTAATCGCATATTCAATACGATGAATTATATATTCATGTACAATCAATACAGTGAACCATGTATTGTCGTTTAATTACTATGGTAATTCATGTACCAGACATTAAGTATGACGTAACTATTGTCTACCGGTTAGGGTATACCGGGTTTCGTCGGAATCGTTACATTCTCCCCCCGTTAAGAAATTTCGTCCTCGAAATTTTACACGCTCACTATCCCTTTCCGAGAGAAAGGTGGGGGTTTTTCCTTCAGAATACACCCTCGCGTTACCAGGTATAATCTGGTCCTCGCTGTGAATTCCACTTAATCTTAATCAATAAAGCTTGGTGTGCCCAAACTGTTTAGTTTTCCCGTCTACTATCTCTAAGGAATTATTTATGATATCAAGTATGACTTCTATGAGTACCTCCATTACTAGTACTTTCGTTGCCTCATCGCTTAGGTACTTTTCAATCCGTATACATGGCAAAACATCATGTATAGTACTTAGCCCCTGGAATACTTTAATCAATAAACTAAGTGACCAATCATGGAGATAGTCTCATGAGGCCCAATATATTAATGAGCTATTTTCGGTTTTGGAAAACCTCATATCACCTCTCTAAGGTGATGCCTTAAAAATGCCTTGTCACCTCTTTCCAATGACAATGGTTTCCTATGAATGTTGGCATAAATCCTTTGCCAATCTCACGATGCTTTCAACTCATCTTAAATATTATAAATCCGATTGGTTGTTTCTCGAATCAATTCAAATCTTATGGCTCGATTGACGCCCATTTTCAATTTACAAATTGGTGATAATTACTTCACCCATAGAAAGCTTCAAGCTCTCGATGCTTCCTTCCCCGCCTTCCAATAATGAAAGTAGGATGACTATTTCGATCTGAGATCATTGAAAATGGTACTCCACGACGAGATACCATTTCACCACCAGGAGTTTGGGCGAGAATTCATTGTGGTAATCGTCATAGATTGGAATGAAATGCGAGGATTGGTTAATCGATCCGCGATTACCCAATTGTCCTCAAGCCTTTGATATATCTTGGGAATTTGCGTCCCGGAATCCAATGTAATTTATTCCCACTATCATTGGCGAATTTTCTGTCGTTGTGGCGCTCCCAAGGGTTTTCGGTATGTAGCCTTATCTCTTGCACAACTTAAATATTCACCAACATACGTAACCATATCTTTCTCCAACTCGGCCGTTAATAAAATCCTTTCAAATATTCGTATCATCAATAGTCTAATCCGATCCCGGATGTATGGAATATTTCGATCTATGCGCTTCGTCCATGATTACTTCACGAAGGTCATGGAGGGTCGGGATCCAAACCCGATCTTTGAAATAGAGAATTTCGTCCACGCGCTGTTCGAAATTCTTCTCGTTGCCGTAAAGTTCCTCCTTTTCCAATTGTTCCTCTTTCAACGTCTCACGTTAAGCGACTCGAATCAGGTCCGAAAGATTCGACTGGACTATCATCCCCAGTGCTCGCACTCGCAATGGCTTAACCCGATCTTTCCTACTCAAGGCATCGGCTACGACGTTAGCCTTGCCGGGGTGATAACGGATGTCACAGTCCTAATCGCTTAACAACTCGACCCCTCTTTCGTTGAATATGAGACTGCGGTCTCTTATCATCTATAAAATTTGTACATTTGCGTTGTAAAAAGGATTATGAGTTGGGTAATGCTAGAAATTCTTCAATAAACTGCTGATAATCTCCGGCTAGTCCTAAAAATTGGCGCATTCCCTATGGCGCCTTGGGTGACTGCCAATTTTAATGGTTTCTATCTTATTTGGATCTATGTGAAATCCTTGTTGCTTTACAACATGACCAAGGAATTATGCCTTCTTTATTCAAAATCACATTTCGAAAACTTCACGTACAACTCCTCTTGCTTTAACACTTCCACAATTTTCCTTAACCATCGTTCGTGCTCTTCTTTACGTTGCGAATATATCAAAATATCATTAATGAATTTTATGAAAAATTTGTCAAAATAAAGTTTACAGACTCGGTTCATGAGTTCCATGAATGCTGCCGGCGCATTTGTTAGCCCGAAAGGCATAACTAAAAATTCATAATGGCCGTAGCGAGTCCGAAACACTGTTGTTGCAACGTCCTCCTCTTGGATTTCTCATTTGGTGATAACTATATCTAAGATCGATTTTCTAAAAATTAAATCGCCCCTTGCAATTGATTAAACAGATCATTCACTTCGAAGAAGTGAGTACCTACTCTTGATCGTCACTTTATTCAATTCTCCCTAATCAATACATATCCTAACACTTCCGTCCTCCATTTCCCAAATAACACTGGTGCACCCCATGGTGACTAACTAGGTCGTATAAAACCTTATCCAATAATTCTTGCATTTCAGTTGGTGTAAGTCGGTAAGATGCTTTAGCAACAGGGCCAGCTTGAGGTATTAAATTGATTCCGAATTTGACATGCCGGGTTGGCGGTAATCCAGGAAGTTCTTCTGGGAAAACTTGTGGAAATTCGCGTACCACCGGGATATCTTCTGTATGTTTTCTTTTAAATACTTTGGCAAACGCGTTTGTTAAATACACCACGTCTTCTTGTCATAAATACTATAACATCTCCAAATGAGATTAGAGTGGTAACATAATACCGTACACTTTTCTCTGTATCTAATCGCTTCATCGTCCGAAGGAGAGCTTCTAATCATCTTCTTTTCATAATTGATTTCAGCTTCATGTCGAGTCAGCCAGTCCATGTTAACTATTACGTCAAACTTCTTAACTTTACTGGTCGTAGGTCAATAAGGAAAGGTTAATCGTTCAGAATAATAGGACAATTCCGAACAATTTAGTTAACCATTAGGGGTTTACCGTTAGCGATTCTACAGTATAGGGTTCTATAGTTTCACTAATCGGTATCTTTCCAAATGATAGGAGGTTAACAGGAGCTAACTTCTATCGACGACCGTAAAAATATCGCTGAAGTCTATTGATTTAAATCTACAACGTACTTAATACCACTTTTGGATCATGACTTGCTTTATTTGAATTACTCCCAAAAGCACGGCTCCTTGCTTGATCAGAGGTTGATGCTTGTCATGAGGTTCATCTTCCAACAACACCTTGGTTCAACTTTGGGCAATTTCTCTTGAAACGTTATGTACTGCCACATTCCTAACAAGTACAACTGTTTGGCATAATTTGATTTCTTTGGATGGATTGTTATTGAAGTTGTTGGGTTCGGAGTGGTTGTACACGAATGGGTTGGGGTTGTCGGTTCACATGGCTTCACTTGGTTCTACAATTGTGGCATTACGTCCATCTTTACTACACCTGTGGCCTACTATCACTCGACATTCTTCTTCCTGCCGATAACCATATTTTCCACATTTAGGGGAGGACCCTTTATGCGGTTCATGTTTTCACACCAGAACTAGTCTTAGTATAATTCTGGGTTGTAGGACTTACCTACTTATTCAAAGGCCTATCTTGCACTATGCCTTTATCACTTCTCTTCTTTAACACCCGACGTCTCACCTAACGTCCTTCCAGTCCGCTTCCCATAGAGTTAAATATATCGATGCTGGCTTGTGACACAACCCTTCCAAAGGTTGTATATTTTACCGGATTGACTATACTCCTTATCGATGGAGTTAGTCCCCAATATAGCGCTCACTTCGCTTAGTTTCAGGGGTAATTAGCCATGTTACCAGACATGACAATTCCTTCAAACTATTAGCGTGTTCTAAGTAATCAGCACGCAACATTTCTATTTTTTTTTTATAGCTCGGTTCCCAATCCCTGAACTTAATTACTCGAATAAAAGTGCTCTAGCACAAGAATTTTAAATTCCGACCATGTCCTCTGAGCAATAATTTTCTAAAAATAATTTTGTACCATCGTGTTCCATCACGATACAACATAATCTACCAACATATCTGTAGCATATTTCACTACACAATGTTATAGTCTCTTACCAATATCCTTAACCATTTCGATCTTTTCTATCTACTCGTTAATCTATTCCTCCCTTTACCATCAGTACCCTATTAATAATTTCCTTACCACAAACAACAACATATCCTTCATACCGGATCTAATTCATTACGACTACTATTCATGTTTAGTTTATAACTAATACTTGTAGTCACAATAGTATCTGGTGGGACATTATCACTCTTAGTAATAACACTAAGAATTGAAATATTCATAATCATGTGATTGCTCGATCTATAAGTCTGCGATCACATTTGCACCAACACTAGCAGTGATCTGTGATACGACATTCGGTATCATCACCTGCTATCTTTGAGCAATCCACTGAATCATATCAATCTCCATCATTGGAGTTACTCTTTTTATGTCATTCTGCTGTACTCATCCCGTACGCAGTAATCAATATTAATCTCACCGTTTAACTCGTTACCAGCTCAATCATAACAACAGGTATACATACACACCAAATATTATCATACATATTACACATACCAGTATCTAGTATATATATGTCCCACAAATATGATCTCACATGGACTTAACCTGAAGTCGGTTAACGTTCAAATATGTTTCATAATACTTGTCACCAACCGACATATAGATCTTTCTCAACAAGGTTAATGTTTAATATATTTGATTTCAATATCCTTCTGCATGTCAGCATAACCGATACATGCTCACCGTGAGCACCTAACGATTACGTACCACGGAGTTATAACATCCGTGTCTATTCGTATTTCCGGTATACGCGGTATACCACCTACGAACGAATAACCAATTATGCTATAATGATTCCAACACCTCTTTGTGTATGGGTAATCATTCTATTCGAGCATACATGGGCGTAGGCATCTAACGGATATAAGGATAACATAGGGAGTTGCAAGGTTCAAGGTAATCGCGCAACATGGGTTGCCTTCAAATATTATTAATTACTATTATGGGAATCTCTATCACTTGCTCAGTCAATGTCCTCAGGCGTTCTAGGTTCGTTGAAATCGGTAATTCTCGATCTGGAGGTGGTATGACTCATATGTTTAAGAGTGAGAAATACATATGTATTTCTATATATTATTTTTATTTGCTGATTTACTATCAAATTTATTATTACTATTATTTTATGTATTTATTTACCTTAATGGAATAAGAATGGGTTCAGGTACGGATCCGTCCGTACGTGAGGGTCGACGGTTCGGGTGAACATCTGGGGTTATTAGGATATACGGTACCGGTGTTGGTAGGGTAAGGGATTCATCAATTTTGGTTGGGAGTGACGGTTACTAGATATTTCTGGTTAATGTCAAACGGGAGATCTAACTTGGTACTATCATAATTATGACCCGATAAGTCAGACTCATCATCAACCGATGCTCTTAGAAATTTCGGCATCCTCGGTACTTTTATTATTTCATCCCCCGGTTCCTTATCCGAGCCCCATTTCTCAATACATGTACCCACAAGATATGCACGTATATATATATATATACACATTAGCACACATAAATAATATTATATACTTTACATATATGTTGCCATTTTTACCTATCAATGTACCCCGTGACTTCCCCTGAATTCCCTCGTGCGGACAAGTCTGTTATTATGTTTCGGACAATAACAACTCACTTGTCCATCCAAGTTCATCCAGCCCTCGTCACTATAAATTATTAGTTGATATTCAGATCCTATAATACTTGAGCTACTGGTTATATTTTAGGTATCTTTTAAAGACATCCTAATTCTTTTATAACCAATGGCTCTGATACCAAGTTCTGTAACACCCCGCAACCGCAGCGGAAACGTAAACGGGATGCGACAGACACCTCTGATATCAACCACATTGTTTATAAAGAAAACTGAATGCATTAATATACTTCAAAATTTCATTATCTCATCTTTCATTACCGTCTAGGTGATACACACATCATACAATACGATTCATAATTCTATCTGTTATAATGTATCCTAACATCCCGCACACAAATCTTACACACATCAAGCACTTAGCACGTAAGCAATCACTTCATCTAAATTGTACCTGAAAAGCATGTGAGAAAACGGGTCAACTACGAATAGTTGGTGAGTTTCACAATTTTAGTAAACCATGATAAATCCATATCATAATATAATATTATCTGGGGACACTGTTAACCCAGTACTGTACTCACTCCGGGGACACTGTTAACCCAGAAACACATCCAATAACCTCTGGGGACACTGTTAACCCAGAAACACATTTAATAACCTCTGGGGACACTGTTAACCCAGAAACACATCTAATAACCTCTGGGGACACTGTTAACCCAGAAACACATTTAATACCCTCTGGGGACACTGTTAACCCAGAAACCCATTTAATAACCTCTGGGGACACTGTTAACCCAGAACACTGTTTCGGGCCTTACAATGTTAACAACTCAGACAATTACCATCTTAATACATTACCGTACGATTCCCGTACAATAAATATTATATAAATACGTTCATTTCCATGCGATCAGCATGTACTTAAACATTTTGATAGAAACATGCTTTCCGTCCCGGGAAAATATTTAAAACAGTTCAGTAAAAAGGGGCTCGTGAAACTCACCTTAGCACATGCAAGCAGGTAACAACAATCATTATCAGTTAACACGTCCAATCTGTAATATGATCCCTACGATCGTTACTATACGCTTATTATTAATATAACTTTAACCAAGTTAACCGGTACATCTGGGGGCACTGTTAACCCAGCACTGTACCCGTTCTGGGGGCAAGGTTAACCCATAAACACTTCTCCGGACTCAGATTGTGATATCGTTTAGAGTTCCATGGTCATAATTACTATTAGTTGTTTTTCTCGTTTTGCGTGCCTAGCACGGTTATTCGTTTTTACGTTCCAAAAATGATTTTGGTCACACACGACCCGAAAATAGTCGTTGACTGATCATTTAATTAAAGTGATGAAATTAGAGCTCGGTTTAGACGCCCCGATTGGCCGCGGGACCCGTTTCCGTATTTGGCGTACCGGAAACTGTTAAATCGGTTAAAAATACCCAAATCATCCGAATTATTTTCGGATGATTCATTTTTACTTGTTTAACTCAATTATATGAAAATAGTTCATTTTATGGTTTTTATACACCAGTCAGCTCGTTTAAGCGAACTTCACCGGTTAACGCGTTTTAACCTTAAAAGTTTGATAATTAGCACAATTAATTATCCGTTTAACCTCGGATCTTGAAATTTTGCACAAATAACATTTTGACAGTGGGGAAATTTATAGCAATATTTCCAGAATTAAATTTTATATTTAAAATTTATTTATCTATTTTTAAACACCATTTAAACACTAAATATGTCGTAAATACCAAACGACCTTAGAAAAATCCCAAATTTCTCCTGGATGTCCCCTGCCATCCACATAGTCCCCTGTAATTTTTTCAGAACCAAAATCTTCTTTTACATGCCATTTTCACCAAAACCGAGCTAGAAACCCCTAGAACTCGTTTAACCGAAAAGCCTACTTAGACTTCTCCGACTGACCTCAAATTTTGTGTGTGACTTATACATGATATAAAAAGCTTATCTGCAATTTTCCAGAATTTTTCATTATATTTAACTATTTTTCACCATTTTTGGCCAAAACCGAGCATTAAATTCACCAAATATTCATCCTTTATCCAAAAATTACCAAAAATTCACAGAACTCTTATTTTCATGTGTAGAACATCCCTGTAAAATTTCATGACCTAACTCTAAACGACCAACAATCTGTCCAAAAACACATACACCGACATAAACCGAATATACCTTTCGTTTTCCGCCACTACAAGCTACAAACTCGTCTTTCCGCCTTATCTACCACTAAACACAGAGCCTACAAACAACATACCACAATACCAAGCAAGTTACACTCACGATCAAGCTATTTCTTTCATGGTTTCGGTTATGATTTAAAAACAAAGATTTAAACCGTAAAAATTCTTTTTTGGTTCGTTTAACTCCTTTCTTGGACCAAGATCCCTTGTATAACCCGTATACATCACTTGATCATGCAAGAATTGGTTTTCATCTTTGAAACCTCATTTTCTTGCAAACAAACTCAAGAAACGAAGATGGAAACTTGATTAACTCGCTTATTTACCTTGTTTTCTTGCTAAAACTCTCGGTTTTGGATCATGATCTTGAGAGGATTGGAGATTGTTGGATGAGGTTGTGTGAAAAAAGAAAAATGAAGTGGGTTTGTGGGGGTGGTGGTCCAATCGGTCTCTTGGAGGGGTGGGGTGGGACCCACCTCTTCATTTTAGGCCACATGTTTGGATTCTCGTAATCCGGATAATGTTTTGAATAATCTGGTTCAGTTCGTTTCTTGGTTAAACGTTTAATTCGGCTTAAAACGAGGCCAAAACGGTTGTTTTTCGGCTAAAAATGAAATTTATATAAAACCGATTTAAAAACTTTAAAAACTTAAACCATGACATTTATTAACTCAAAACATCATATTATTAATTATCGCGCATCTTTTTCGGCTTGATCGATTGTCTCTTGCCCGGTTTGGTATTAAAGGTTTCGTTTAATGTACCGTCGTACCATTAAATCGAAATTCTTTTTCTGTGCCGTACTTTAATTATCTCGAAGCATTAATGCTTCGTAAAATCACTAAATATCATATATCTCGTCTATAATTGAACCCTCGATTCGTTCGGGTTTCAATAACTATCGATCGATTAATCGCATATTCAATACGATGAATTATATATTCACGTACAATCAATACAGTGAACCATGTATTCTCGTTTAATTACTATGGTAATTCATGTACCAGACATTAAGTATGACGTAACTATTGTCTACCGGTTAGGGTATACCGGGTTTCGTCAGAATCGTTACACGAATCACCTGATTCGTTATCTTACATAATCTGCTTCGTTAGATTAGTTCGTTAATTAATTCGTTATCTTGACGTGACCTGATTTGTTATCTTAACATAACGAACTGGGTGAGTGACGAATCACTTAACGAATGGCTTAACGAACGGCTTAACGAACTACTTAACGAACAACCTCTAGTTCATTATCTCTTCTTAACGAATGGGCATAACGAATTGCTTGCTAATTCGTTATGTCTCCGCTAATGAACTAGGGTTAGGGTTCTGACATTCTTTCAACCTCGTACATGTCTTTCCAGCGCCGTCATCGCCGGAAAACCGGGATCTCGCTGGAAAAACGAGATCACAGTTATTTTCCACCGTTCTTCACCGTTTTTCGTCCCGTTTGATCCAGATCTGAGCTAGGGTGATCCCTAAGCTCATCTTTTGTTCTGTTTATACCCGAGTCCATCTGAATCTCATAACTTTAACAGTTTTAGGTGTTGGCTCATCGTTTCGCGACTACATCTAACGGGTTTGGATCTCTACAATATCATACTATCATTACCTCGGGTTGATGCTCCGTTTCTTCTTGCTATTTCGGATAGAGAGAGAAAGTAGGATGAGAGAGAGCTAAGTGTGTGTTTTGGGTGGTGTATGGAATGGAATGGAAATGGATTAAGGCATAACTAAAGTATTTATATTATGGGTCATGGGATTAAGCCCATGGTATTTCCTTTAATACCCCAAGTCCATCACCCATATTACTTAACCCAACACAAGCCCATCTCATAACATCAAATATTATTATATATTAACCGAATGAAAATTCGGGATGTTACAGTAATGTGCAAGAAACTCAAAACCATACAAACCAACAATGAGGGTGAGTTCACATCCCATGTGTTGGAAGATTACTTGTCAAGTATAGGTGTGGAACATGAGTTACAGTCTCGTACCCCATCATCAAAACAGTGTGGCTGAAAGAAGAAACTGAACCATACTCGATATAACTCGTAGTTTGTTAAAGGAGATGTCTCTACCACAATGACTATGGGGAGAAGTGTTTCATCATTCGGTTTATTTACTAAACCAGCCACTAACAATATCTTTGGAGGATTTGACTCAGTACGAGCATTTTAAAGGAAGAAAACCAAACATTTAGCACGTTAAGGTGTTCAAATGCACATGGTATGTAAAAGTCCTTGGTATTGGTCAAATAAAAATGGATGGGTTTCAGGCTATCGTTATGTGACATTCTTATCCCTATAAGGTACAATTTTTTTGTCTTGCATATGGTTACTGGTTTAGTTATAACTCGAACTTATAAAAGGAGTGATCCTAAGTCTGCATGAATGTAGTGATGATATGGCTATACAATACTGAGACATATAACCTTTTATTGAGGTAGTGGTGGGCAAAAATCTGGTTCCTAGAACCGATTCAGTGAGCAGACATGAACCCGAACTGATTTGGACACAATAACACAGATGCCGGTTTGGAACGGATTGAACCGATCGGTGGGACCACATTGGAGTTTTGAAGACAAACCGGTTTGGACACTATGGTTTACGACCTGATCCTGAGAAACCGATTTGGACCCCATCCACCCCCACACACGTACACGCACAAAGTTATTTCTATGTTACTATTAAAATCGTTTATAGCCCTTCCAGAATTATTTCTAGTTCATTATTATAACTTTTCAAATCATTTACTTTTCTTCAATTGAAATTCTCAAACTGTTTGTTCACAGAGAATAGTTATTTGATTTAAACTTAGTATAAACTATTAATTGAGTTATTGTTTAATTGTTTTATCAATAAGCTATCTAATCAGAATTAAACAATTAGAAATCCATATAGTTTTTCCTATAGATAATAGATGGATAGAGTCGATAGATTTACCTTAATAAACAAACATTGGGCTTTAGCCTGTTTAAAGAAAAGTAACAAAGATACTTTTCTTGGATGAACTATAAACTAAACCCAGTAGAAACATTTATATAGGCCCATTATAGAAAATAAAACAAATAAAAAACTGTGGCTAGAGGTGCACAAATAACCTGTACATGGAAACGGGTTTTTAATACCTGAGTACTCTATACCCGAAATCGAAACCGACTCTACTCGTATGGTATAGATAGGGTATGTCTTTTGAGCTCAATACCCATACCCGAAACCGTATCCAATTTACACTAGTAAATACCCGGAACCGGTCATACTCTATACCCATACCCGATTATACCCGATAACAATTTTCTAATACCCGAAATAATTCATGAGTTTTTATAGTATATTTTTATGTTTACTTCACAACTTTTATGTTTAAGTTTTTTTAAAATGCATATTATTAAGTAAATAATTTGTAATTAAGTGGATTTATGCTTTTTGTAATACAGTTTAATTATTTTTATAAGTTACAAAGCAAATTTAAATTTTAAACAAATTTAAAAATGAATAAAAAAATTACGAATTCAAAACCGGGTATTAATACCCGTTCGTACCCGGGCACATACCCGGTTCCAATACCTGATTATACCCGAACCCGATCATAACCTATCCGGGTACATAGGGTTGACTTTTTCTCCTCAATACCCTACCCGAACCCTACCCGATTTCTCTCAATACCCGATTTTTCAATTCCCGATCATACCCAAAAATCGGTTTCATACCCGAACCTAGGTATTAGAAAAAACCTGATTTGTGCACCTCTAACTGTGGCTATTGAGTACATGGCTAGTCAAACAATTGGGACCCCTTCGTTGTGAGGATTAAAAGAAGGTGGAAAAATTATATGGCAAAGCTTTAAAGCCCCCAACACCACGTCGTGCCGGTAGTGAAGGGGCGGTACGGAAAGGGGCTTCAATGTATTTACTTCTGGCAAAGGAAGAGTGTTGATAAATGATGGGGCCCAAATCTAAATGGGTGGGAGTTTTAAATTATAATTGGGCTTTATGTTAAAGTCCCCACCACCAACGTGACATTTTAACATACACTTTATAGCATCTCTACAACAATCGTCTTAAGCTAACATAATAAATCATGTTTGGTTTGAGCATTATTATTATACAATATATTTCCAAAAATACATCTATATATGATAAAAATCTATGATATATAGAAACTAAAACATAAAAATCCTACGTGTCGCGATGTGATCGCTCCCCCATTTTTCGGAGTCATCAGATTTACTTGATTTTTAAATTGAGGTTTCTCATGCATTTAACCCGAATTCATGGGTATGAGTCTTACCAAACCCAGATATTTCTTAAACGGGTTATAATATCATATTAAATTAAAAATTATTCTCACCAAAGATTTGAAAATCCTATAAAATAGGATATACTAAAATTATTATATGATTTTTTTTAAATATTATTTATAATTAAGAAACAATTTTATAGTAAAAAAGTAAGCGGGTCTTGGGTCTTATCAAGCCCAGATAACTTTTAAACCGGGTTATAACATCTTAGTTATTTGTGAAACTTTCTTATTATCAAACTCTAAGTATATTATAAATTTCATTACAATAAATAAAATTAAACCCAAAAAGTATATAAATATTATAAACGAGTAATGTGAAACAGTCCTCGTAATATGTAGGATAAAAATTAGGTTTCATATTTATAAAATAAAATCATTTTACAAACATAAAAAAGCTTACGGAAAATTAGCAAATAAAGATACCTTAACTCTAATTAAGTTATCAACAAATAGTATAATAGTAAAACTACATAAAGTATAGACGAAATTAATTAAACATCTAGACATTTTTACTCGTAAAAGATAAAATAAATAGAGATTTGTTTCTTTCTTTTCTCCTAAGCTTCCTTGTCCCTTTCATCACATTGTTTAGTTGAAAATATCTAATTATAGGATAAAAATTATTAAAATCTAAAGTAAATAAAAAGTAAACGGTGACACAAACCATCTCTAACACCATATTCAGTAAGTGGTGTTTTTATAATATAGAGAGTAGTTTGTAGTGTCGTGAGCGGAGGACAGATAAAGGCAATAATTTTTCTGTAAATTTGAAATATTACTATTCACCCCTTAAAATTTGTTAATATTTGTTGAAAGTGGTTATGACTGAATGAGAAAGAAAATGTAATAATAAAGATATAAAACTATTATTTAATTGAAAATGAAAGAGAAAATGTAGCATGTTTTAGTGTAATTTTGGATTTGGAGATAGAGAAAGAGATGAGAAATTGAGAATTGTTATAATATAAGCCCTAATTATAATAAAATTATTGGAGTAATATATTAACTTGAAGATAAGAGATTAAAGAAAGGTGAGCATATAAGTTTTCTGGATACAAATCTTCAGTATACACACATGATATTTAAAATACCAAAAAAAAACTGTTTATAGATACAATTGGGGGGGACAAGATTGCATAATTGGTTTGACAAAATGAAAAAGGTGACATCCAAAATCGTCGGTGGTTTACAACACTCCCCCTTGGATGACACCTTTTCAAAACTTCGGGGTCTTGAAGTACTGCCTCATTAAAAACCTTGCTAAAGATAAACCCAATGGGAAAAAGCTTTAGCTAAGAGAAAAAGATTGCAGTATATAGCTCCCCCTCAAGTTGTAGGTCGTTACATCGTCCGTACATGGCACATGCCAATATCATGGACATGTTTTATGAATGTTGCTGTGGGAAGTGCTTTTGTGAAAAGATCAGTTGAGTTGTTGCTGGATTAGACATATCTCATATCAAGCTAATTGCCTTTAATAAGGTCCCGAGTATACTCAAAGTATCTTGGTGGTATATGCTTTGTTCTGTCATTTTTGATATACCCTTCCTTCATTTACGATACACAAGCTGCATTATCTTCATATATAGGAGTTGGAATTCGATCTTTCTCTAGTCCACAAGAAATCAATATGTGTCGTGATGTAGATCTTAACCATACGCATTCTCTTGAATCTTCATGCAATGCAATTACTTCAACATGATTTGAAGATTTTGCAATGAGTGTTCCTTTTTGAGAACGCCATGGAATCGCAGCTCCTCCATTCTTAAATACGTATCCAATTTGAGATTTTGCTTTATAGTATCAGATAAATAACCTGCATCTGCATAACCAACTAACCCTTCTTTTGAATCGTTAGGATAAAATAAACCTAAATCAGCAGTTCCTTTTAGATACCGAAAAATATGTTTAATGTCATTCCAATGTCTTTTAGTAGGGGATGAATTGAATCTTGCCAATAAATTAACTGCAAAAGAAATGTCAGGTCTTGTACAGTTAGTAAGATACATAATTTCTCCAATTGCACTGAGGTATGGTACTTCGGGACCAAGAATCTCTTCATTATCTTCGCAAGGATGAAATGGATCATTGTCAACATTGAGTGATCTAACAACCATCAGTATGCTTAAAGGATTTGCTTTGTCCATATTGAAACGCTTTAAGAGTTTCTCAGTATAAGTTGACTGATGCACAAGTATCCCATTATGCATATGTTCAATTTGTAAACCAAGACAATATTTGTTTTTTCTAAGGACTTTCATTTCAAATTATTTTTTTAAAAGAGCAATCGCTTCATTAATTTCTTTTTGTGTCCCAATTAAATTGAGATCATCAACATACACATCTATGATCACATATCCTGATGTTGTCTTCTTGATGAAGACGCATGGACAAATAAGATTATTTGTGTATCCTTTGCTTATCAAATAATCACTCAAATGGTTGTACCACATCCTTCTAGATTGTTTCAGTCCATACAAGGATCTTTGTAACTTGTTGGAATACATTTCCTTAGGCTTTGAGCTTAATGCTTCAGGGAGTTTAAATCCTTCGGGAATTTTCGTCTAGATGTCACTGTCTAGTGATCCATATAAGTAAGCTGTGACAACATCCATAAGACTCATCTCTATATTTTTAGAGACTGCTAAGCTGATTAAATATCTAAATGTAATAGCATCCATAACAGGAGAATATGTTTCTTCATAGTCAATTCCTGGCCTCTGAGAAAAACCTTGAGCTACAAGTCTTGCTTTATATCTTGTAACTTCATTTTTCTCATTTCGTTTTCTCACAAAAACCCATTTATATCCTACAGGTTTTATTGACTTTGGTGTAATGACAATAGGTCCAAAACCTTTCGATTATTTAGTGTGTTTAATTCAGCTTGTATGGCATCTTTCCATTTGTTCCAATCTTATCGGTTTTTACAATCTACAGATTTTGGTTCAGGGTCATCATTTTCTTCCATGATATCACTTGCCATAGAATAAGAAAATATATCATCAATATTTTCCATTTCATCTCGATCCCACATTATATGTGATTGACCATAGTTGATTGACCATTCCTTATTGGGATAATTTATTTCTTCTTGAGGGAATGTTATATTATTTATTCTTTCCCGATGGAAGGTTTTGTCAATCATTCCTTCCTTAGGGCTAGTATCCTTTTCAGAGCCCTTTCTTTTTCGAGGATTTTTTTACTTTAAACCGATTGGCCTTCCACGTTTTAAACGTTTTTGTGATTCATGAGGTGCATTATTATGGTTTTGCTTGCTTGGAATTTTAACTCGAGCTGGAGCTTTAGCAGCTGGTATATGAGATTTAGTGACCCTGTTTATATTAGTAAATGCATTAGGTAACTGATTGGCAATTTCTTGTAGATGTATTATTTTTTGAACCTCTTCTCACTTTGTTTTGATCTTGGGTCTAGGTGTAATAATGATGGCACACACCATCTCCCCTTAATGTCAGGAATATTGTCTCGTTAAAATGGCAATAAGCAAAACATGTTGTAAATACATCACTTGTTAAAGGTTCAAGGAATCTTATGATGGAAGACGTTTCATATCCAACATATATTTACAACCTTCTTTGGGGACCCATTTTAGTGCGTTGTGGTGGTGCAATAGGAACATACACAACACACCCAAAAATCCTAAGGTGAGAGATGTTTGGCTCATTTCCGGAAACAAGTTGCGTGGGAGAATATTTATGATTCGCACTTGGTCTCACACGAATTAATGATCCCGCATGCCTAATTGCATGACCCCAAATAGAAACAGGGAGTTTTGTCCTCATTATTAATGGTCTAGCTATTAGCTGTAGGCGTTTGATCAACGACTCAGCTAAGCCATTTTGTGTGTGTACATAAGCAACAGGGTGTTCTACAACAATCCCTACAAACATGCAATAATCATCAAAAGCATGTGATGTAAATTCTCCCACATTATCAAGCCTTACTCTTTTAATATTGTAATCGGGAAAATGTGCACGTATTTTGATAATAAAGATATTAGACCATCTGCTGGATGCGTCTATTAAGACCATGAAGTATCTAAATGGTCCGCATGGTGGATGAATTGGTCCACATATGTCAACTTGAATTCTTTCAAGAAACATTGGTGTTTCTTTATCGACTTTTAATGGCGAAGACCTTGTAATTAATTTGCCAAGAGAACAAGATGTACATTGAGAAATTTTATCTATTTTGTGGATCTTTTGATCTTTAAGTGGATGTCCATGTGTATTTTCAATGATCCTTTTTCACATTGTGGATCCTGGATGGCCTAATCTGTCATGCCATAAGTTTATGATACCATAATCACAACAATTTTCTTTGACTGTCATATGTGCTTGAGGCACATTTATATATGTATAATGTAAACCAGAATGGAGCATTGACAGTTTTTCCAATATCTAATCCTTGCTTATGAAATGCAAATATTTTTCATTACTAACAGTCATTGACTGAGTATCATATCCATTATGATATATGTTTTTGAAACTCAACAAATTTCTTGTTGATTTTGGGGAAAATAGAGCATTTTCTATTTTGAGCTTTGTATCATTTGGTAATGTTAAATTAGCTTTTCCCACTCCTTCTATCAAGTTTGTAGGACCTGATATTGTATTGATGATCCCTTCTGTCGGTTTCAGTTTATGAAAATATTTTTTAGATATAAGTATAGTATGCGTGGCTCCACTATCCACTATACATATATGTTCTTCATTTGTTTGATCTTGTGCTCTAGTGATTTTCATTTTAAATCTTGAAATATTAAGAAAAATAATAAGTGTATGACGAAGACATTATGATATTTTAATAAGAATTTTATTTAATTGAAAAACAAACAGTACATGAAGGGAACTACATAATTAAAGATAATGAGAAACACACTTAATTATTGCATATAATTATTGTCGTCAAGCAACATTTGTTTCAGAGTTTCACATCAAAGTCTGCAATGCTCAGCTCAACATTGATATCATCAAAGTTATCAACATGGTTCACTTCTTTCTCTTTTCCTTTGAGAGAGGCTTGGTATAGTTCACACAGATGTGGAGCTATGCGACAATCCTTTGACCGGTGGTTTGTACTTCCACATCTAAAACATGAAGTTCCATTGTTTTCGGACCTACCAGCTTCATTCCATATACCATGTTGGTTGGAATTGTTTTTTTGTGGGACATGGTAATTATTGGCTCTCTGGCAACGACCACGACCGTAAGAATTAGTGTTCCATTTAAATGAATGGTTACGACCATTAAAATGCTTTTTGTTAAAATGACCATGACCACGTCCACGGCCTCGTTCACGACCTTGTTCCCATTTATGACCAGAATTTTTATGAGAATTTTTTTGAGCAACATTTGCTTCTGGTATTGCTAATAAACCTGTGGGACGAGATTGATGATTTTTCATCAATAATTCATTAATTTTTTCTGCTACAAGGAGTAATGCATTTAGATTAGAGTATCTTCTAAAATTCTGGAATCGATAATGTGTTTGCAAGTTTATATTTGTTGCATGTAATGTGGAGAAAGTTTTCTCCAACATATCTCCCTCAGTAACGGTTTGCCCACAAAATCAGAGCGTTGAGCATATTCTGAACAAAGCAGAGGTGTACTCATTTGCTTTTTTGAAATCTTGGAACCTGAGATTGTTCCATTCATCTCTAGCAGTGGGAAGTAGAACTTCCCTTTGATGATCAAATATGCTTTTTAAATCTTCCCACAAAATGCATGGATCCTCACAATTTGAATACTCAAGTTGTAACATCTCGTCAATGTGTTTGTGGAGGAAGACATCGGCTTTTGCCTTATATTGATCATCTCAATTATTTCCCTCTGTTATCGTATTCAAAACACCCATTGATTTTAGATGTCGTTTAACATGTGTCGTCCACGACATATAATTATCTCCGGTGATATTAAGAGCCGGAAATTCAAGTTTTGCGATGTTTGCCATTTTAATACTAAACACAAATAAGATAAATATTAGGATTACATACTTATTAAAATTGAAAGAAAATACAAAGGTAGAGCTATAAATAGATCAAGAAAAAAGAAGAGATTAAACTCTCTAGATGGGAGATTACAAATCATGAATAATAAGATTATCAGCATTATGGTAGTTAACATTAAAACTGGAGAAATCATCTTTCCAAATATTATCTTGAGTATTCCCGAGAAGAAAATTTTTGTATTTGTGAAAGATTTGAGATTGATAATTGGTTATTTATAGTTGAAAATTTATAACCGTTTTACAACTGTTATATTACCGTTTTATAACGGTAATATTACCGTTTGTGTGTGTGTGTGTATAATATTACTTATTTTATAGTAAGATAATAAATAAGATATTAGATAAAGTTTATTTCATAAAATATATAATTAGTATGCACAATAATAAGAATAGAATTGTTAGTGTAAATAAATCTAACTTCTAAATGAAATATTAGTGTGCATATATAAATAAAAGTTAGAATAGTTATTAAATTTTAATAACAATGTTTATACACATTATTGCTATTACTTAGTATATGTATATGCATATATATATATATATTTCCAATGTACATAATTAAAGAAGTGTTTATGATGCTTATGTGGATACCTTTGTGCCTATTACCTTTCTTGATTAGGATATAAGCGGCTCGTGCTGATAATGTGTTATAATATTAGCCCTAATTATAACAAGATTATTGGAGTAATATATAAACTTGAAGATAAGAGAATAAAGAAAGGTGAGCATATAAGTTTTCTGGATATAAATCTTCATTATACACACATGGTATTTACAATACCAAAACAACTGTTTATAGATACAATTGGGGGGACAAGATTGCATAATTGGTTTGACAAAATGAAAAAGGTGACATCCAAATTCGTCAGTGGTTTACAACAAGAATGCTTTTAATCAATACTTTTTATAGAAGGGGCTGATATTACTGAAATACGTTTTGGTTGGATCATTCCAAACCAGTTTTTGAAGAGCTTGTTTTGACCTTTGTCATCACCAGTTACCCTGATCTGGTCTAACTTTCGAGTTTTAAACCCATGTCTCTTAATCAACTCCAGTCTAGGCTTTGTTTTTTTTTTGTAACCATTGTATATACTGCATAATTATCTCTCTTTTATTATCCTAGTTTAGGCTTTTAGTTTGAAGTTAGATTTGAGCTTTTATTTCCAGCCTTGACTTAAAAGTACAAAATATGCTTTTGATGAATACATTGTTGTTGCTTTGATCATGTGACGAATCGAAATCAAACCTTGTAATTGTAGATTCTATTCTAGCCTTTTCCCGAACAAGCCATGAATATGGTACTTAGCTCGTCCATTTGGTTATGTCTAGTGTTTTTAGAATCAGACTATATAGTGAAGCGATCATCTAACCCTGTTAATTGATCTGAATGGATTTAAAAAGCGGATGATTAACTAATTTAACATTTTAAAATTTTGTTGAAGGTTTGTTTAAAAAAAACTTAGTTTTTCTCACATTTTAGCTTTTAAAAATCTAAATTTACATGTGATTCCATTGTTTTTTTAAGACTGCCAACTTATTGTTACTAGAATATCTAGTCTTTTTACTTCAGTTTTGCTATTCATCTTCATTTTCTCGTTTGAACCGGTGAACAAGCGTGCATCACTTAACTACTGTTAAGTGTTAACAAGCGTGAATCATGTGAAACAAACCTATTATCAATTAATCTCACCCAAAAAATGCTAGCACAATTAAACTCACCACATAATAAAACCTAGCTCAACATCAGCACATGAGACGAGCGGTTCAATTTTGGCACATGTCGATTCAGACCAATTTAAGCTAGTTCAAACAAGTTTTACGTGTTGCGTTTAACTACATATGTCATAAACCGACCCTCACACACTCCGTTTTCATGTGCAAATTATTACTCGTTGTCTCCATATACGCATAAATGCATATGTAGAAAAAGAAGCAAACCTTATGGTACTTTGTTGAGAAAGGGTGATCAAGCGTCGGTTTATTAGACATATGAACACAATCGATTATCGTCACCATGGCTATGCTTGGACTAACTAATTTTTCAATTTGCTTTAGGAAATCAGTTAGGTAATTAGGGATGTTCAAAACCGGATATCTGGAGTTTGGGATATACAAAACTTTGGATATCCGAACATTTCGGAAAGTGAATTTCACTATCGGAGTCTGAATCCGAAATCAGATAACGAATATCCGAATTTTGAAAACAAAATTACTTAAAAAAATTTATAGAATTATTTTTAAAAATATTTCATATATCCTAAATATCCGAAAAATTGCCCAAAATATCCGTGAAAGTTATCTTAAACTTATAATTAATATTTATTATATAACAAATTAAAAAACTTATTTCGGATAATTCAAAATATCCTAAATAACCTAAAATTTTCCAAACCAGTATCCGATTCTGAATCTGAAAAATCATATATATGAGATTCTCAGATAATTCAAATATGGATACTTCGAATACGGATTCGGATTCATATTTTTTTGAACATCCCTAAGCTAACATATTGCACAAGAATAGTCATCTTAATTTATTAACTTTTAAAAAGTGGTGATTGCTGATCAACAAAGCGTTGTTGGAGTCTTTATACTAGAAAAATGTATGATAGATACGCAACAATGACCATTTTGGAAATTGGAATGAATCGTCTTCATATATATGATGTGTTTCATAATCATGTAGGTTTGTATGTATAACTAGAATGAATCATGTAAAAAGTGTTTTCCTTCATAGAGTTTAAATCAATATCGTACTCGTACCGAAATGCAGTTAGACTGGGGACCGAGTATCATACCAAATTTCATGGTACGGGTACGGGTATTTCGATACAATACCCGCTTTTGTACCACCTTGTTTTTTTTCAAATAGCCACTAAACTTGGTATTGGTACCGGTACGGATAACAAGTAGGCTGAATTGGTGTGGGTATCGGTACTCGGCGGGTACCAAATTGGTATGGGTACCGTTACAGTATTGGCATTCAACAAACTATAATACCAAAACCGTAATACCACAACCAAAACATAATATTCTAAAACCAAAAACCCATAATACCAAAGTAAACCATAATTTGACAAAATAAAGAACTAAATCAATCTTAATAAATCCTTACCAAAATAAACCAAATATAAAAAGACATAATTATCCCTAGACTTCATCTCAAAGGGCAGCAGCACCAAACAGGTTCCAATCATTGACTCTAAATGCAGCCACCACTTGCTTAAAAACATCAGCCATCGGAGTGTGTCCCGACTCTGCAGCAGGCACGGTTAAACCAGCTTCAACCGATCTTGCACTTTCACTAGACGGGCTACAACCACAACACAAACAAACCACCAACGTATCGCGACAACTGCCATTTTAGTGAAAAACCTTTTAGCAAAGAATTTTTGTTGTGATTCACAAGCTTGAATCTCCATATTGTATTTATAAAATATATGTTAACTTATAATTTTATTATCAAAAATTCATGAATGTTTCAATCATTAATTATAAATTATTATATTTTCAATTTAATACTTATCATTAGTCAAAAAATTTTCTAAACGCAACCCCAAGTTTCCAAACACTTGTATTCCACCTCAACCTACCACCTTAAACCAACCATCCTTACACTTCAAAAGTTTTCCCACACAATCAAATCTTTCCTCAATATGAACAAAACCTATCAAACCCACTATCCTGATACTTCGAAGACACCGACAAACACATCCACAAATGCCTCGAAACATATACAAACCAAACTTTACCTAACCATGACTCAAATTCTTCGACCCATGCTATGTCAAATCACAAACCATGTCACCACACCGTTACCCATCCAACCATAGGGTTCGATATCAAAATAATAACCCAAACACTCCATGCAAAATACATGTATAAACAAAATCTCAACCCAAACTAGTCAAGGTCGCCTTGCCCAACCCATCAACTTAACCCGAAACCAAATAAGAAAACCTCATCCAAATAGCCCAACCACTACTCACACTAGTCATCTAAGCCTAACCCGCTCAAACAAATTAAACTCAACAAACCCCATCAACCAAACTCAAGAAAACCCAACTACGCAAGCCAACTGAAACACACTCACTCTTCACCAAATTTCCCAAACCACTCACCATTTGAAGCCTAAAATCCCTCCATACACATGCAAGCTTCATTTCTCCCTTAATGTTTTTTTATATATATACAACTAGTGTATTTATAACGACCTCATGTGTTCAAATAATCATTTTTAAATTATAAACTCTTTCAAGGATGATGATTTACGTATTTTACTCATATTTTATAAATCATCTTTGTAGAATATAATATTGTCATGACAATAAAATTTTATTATAAGGAATTGTTTTCAAAGATTATTAAGCGATTATATGCGTTTTTAAGGATTATAAATACTGTCACTTAAGGTGATAATCTCATAATGATTTTATAAATACGAGGTTTCATTTTGAATGTTGAATTCGAGCTTTATTCAATAACAAATTTCAACTTTCATCATTTTGCATAAACTCAACAATCACGACTTTACAAAATCTTTTTGGGACACTAATAAATGTTTCATACATTAAATGTTGTAACATGAGTTTAGTTCGACAACGGTTTATGCAAATTTTACTCCTTATTATTATTACAAGAATCATTTCTTTCATGATTTATTATCGTCGCGACAGCTTTACGTATGCTAAATACCTTAAACAGTTTAACTTACAATATTTTCATTTGATAGCAATTTAAATGTCTCTCTAGCTACGCGTTACCGCGAAGCCTTGTTATTATATACATTTTCTTGGAAACAATAAAACAACTTTACTTGAGACTTCATTTTTGATTTTATTCTTATATTTTCAGAGAGTATATGATACGCGACTTAAATATTTCGTTATTTCTCCGAGTCTCACTTTTATTGTGATTTTCTTTTCAATTGATGAGATGTTTCGATGGTAATTTTATGCACATGAGATTTCATTGTGGTGTTTTGATTATTCATGACATAATCCAAGCTATTCAATAACAATTTGTGTACTACTTTCAAAGCCTCATCTTCGCTAAAAATTTCGTTTATATTTAAACGTTATTTTCATGACTGTGTGTTCATGTTTGGGTATTTTACTTTGAAAGTAAAACACAATTCTATGCATTTTGCCACATCATTTCATTCATTCAATCAACGGCCTATGTGTGGTTGTCCGCAAGTTTTAGCGCTATTAGAAACCGTTACTATAATCATGATTATGTAAATGGTTTCACAATAGAAGCCATATTCACATTTTATCATGTTTCATCAATTCGTTTGCTAATCAAAATTCTGTTTATTTTATTTTTAGTTTGATACATGTATACATCACCCCATAGAACTCCCAAAATTCTCATGTTATCACATTTCACGCAATCATATCCCCAAATACTTATAACCTCCAGTTTGTTCACTTGTGAAACTCATCTTACGATGTTATTGGTAATGGTATCGTTGTTTATCCCAACCTCATGTACTCACTTATTGGATTTTTCCTCGTTTACACTTATCGGAGTCCTCATTATCGGGTTTCATTTATCGATTTTATTTAGCACCTCAATTTATAAACATTGACGTTTGATGACTTTTGACTTCAAATCTCATTTCATATTGTTTACCCTAAATTTTATTTTATTTATTCGATCGTCTTTACTCATTTTAAACCAAATTGTCATTTTCACCTTGGTTTACATCTTAAGATTTTAGCTGCTTCAATTATTTATCCCATTCTTCCTTCTTATTTAAAAGCCAACCTCAAAAATTTTTCAACCGTTAGTATTGGTTTGTCAGTGTTGGTAAAAAAATCCAACAGATTTTAAATACGTTTCTAATGTTTAAATTTCAAAATAAATATGTCTTTTTAAACCACACAATGGGACAAACCATGTGTACCATACGACAATCTAAATAATTATGGGTGCACACTTAATTATCGAAATCCTCGTATGGAAGCCATAGTAAGTACGCTTGTGTGCGATAACTCAGACCCGAGAATGACAGCTGAAAAACGGTAGAAATGCGAGTTATGATAAGGGCATGGTGGATACGCCGATGGTACATCCTATATATAAGTGTCTTTATTATGATCCTCATTTGTGACGTTTTTCGGGTCATGCAAGGATTTGACGTTATTCTTTTTTTTTCATGCAATTTCTTTACTAAAAACGACATTCGTTAGTAATTATCTCTTTATTTTAATTTCGGGACGAAATTTCCAAAAGTTGGGGATACTGTGACATTCGTCAATTTCGGGTCAATCGTGTATTCGTTTTTGTATTTGCTTTTATGTTGTAAACCGACCCGATTTATATTCCGAACATTACAATTATAAAAAATATTGGATTTTATGTTACTAAATCATTCCCGCTTGTTCAATTTGAAGGACATATACTTGTATATGTTTGGTCATGTCATCTATTCGTAGACTCACATGATAGCCATTTACCTAAAGACTGAAAGCATCCGGAGTGATGCGTTGTGTTTTTTAATATTGTGCTTAAAACTATGTTGGTCATTCTAAGCTTGAGGGACATGTATTTACATATATGTTTGGTCCGGTTAACCACTTGTGAACATACGGGATGGCCATTCACCTGAGAACTAAGAGTGAGCGGGGAGACTGAGTCTTAAACTGTCTTCTGTAATTCTCTGGGAAGTGATATGATTATTCAGTTAACAACTTTCTAGAAGTTTTAAAATATTTTCAAATAAAAATTCATCAAACCTTTAGAAAATGATAGAAAAATTGTTTTTGTGTGCCAAACGGGTGAAGTTATTAAGCTTAAAAGGCTCTAGAACAGTCATTGATTTGTATGGTAGCTTTCCATAATGCGTAAAAGTTGAAGTGATATAAACTAAATATGCTAAACTTACTGTGGAGAGTCATTTTGAAGAAATGTGCATGTCTCTATATACATCTCTCCGAAGGATAGGCAGAAAAGCAATTACCCAGTCATACACGAGCCCATTAGTGTTTTGATCACCAAGAATATTATGTTACTAAGTTATTGCTTAAGTTATAAAAAAATAATAAATAATAAAAAAATAGATTATTGTGTTAATAAAAAAAATTCGTATTTCAAAAGCTTAAAGGGTCAAACTAGAACTACAAGGGTGGAGCATTCAAATAAGTCCTAAACACTCTGAATGAAAGGCATGTGAGTTCGGATGGCTTGTAAGTCCAACGTTCAACCTTAAAGCTTAAAATTCTGTTTAATTATCTATAAAAATCTTTTGATCAAGCACTAGGGGTTGGAGTCAAATTGGGGTGATCTAGGAAAAGCCAAATACGCTTTGAGAAGAGATAGGAGGCACCACAGGTCCATGAGTGATGTCCATCTAAGCTTTATGCCTAACTAAATTTAAATCATATCACTGATGCAATGAAAATCATGCTAAGTTTGTTATACCTGCTATCAACCTGTTTCTTTATGTCATAATAACGCTGAACATGAATCTTTGTGAAAGCACCTTAATCAATAAGATTCCATGTTCGGATCTTTTCATAAAGGCGGCAGTTTTATCAAAAACTGAGATTTGATCCCAAATTTTTGCCAAATTACAGGAAGACCGGGTGATTAAATTTGTTTTATTTGTTGTTTTTGGTTTTATTTTAGTTTTTGATTGCTCTTGTCGAAACAAATGTGTTAAGTTTTAGCTTTTGTCTTCAGCTCATGAAATTTGATATCGGTTATTGTGTTATAGTTGGTTTAGCTGGTATGATCTCATTTCAAGTTTTTTTTCAATAAAATAAAAAAAATACAAATTACAAAATTATGTCTGTCTTATTTTGTTTTATTTAATTGTTTTCAATATATTTTGGTTGATCTTTCTATCAAAGTTGATTGTTCTTTCAAGACTGATTTCTTGCAACGGAAGCATATGAAGTATCTGATATACAAATTGGATGATTCTGTCAAAAAGGGGGAGATGGTAGAGTATTGGATGCATATGCTGAAGATGCTGATCATGTTCTAGTAAAGATTCTGAAGGTTTTGAAAGCATCAGTCTAAGGGGGAGATTGTTGGGTCACGATTTGGTTAGACTGACGCATATCAAAAGGCCACGACGTGGTCAAGACAAAAGAGAAATAATTTAGAAGAGTCGAAGTATTATACAAGATAGAACTTACGGCTTGGAGCATGTAATACCGAAATCCATAGGGATTTCGGTTTGCATGGGTTAGCAATACAAAAAGCATGTTTAATCATTTTAGTGTTAGTGGTTGTTGAGCAGAACTAGAGATCTCTCTCACACTTCGATAGCCATCACATCCAGAGAGCATAATATTCTGTGTGAATCGGTTTATGTATTTGACGATTTATTTGATAATAGAATCGTATGCATTGAAACCATAGTACTTTGTGTTTATTATATTTATATTGTTCTTCTACATCGTTCTTGAATCATCACGGTGTTAGGATTCCGCATTAACATCGTGTTCGAGTTGATATCATATTGTAAGATCCTCCACGGGACTTACAACCCTAATAACCCGCTTTAGTTAACTTAAGCAGCCCACAGTGCATGATAACCCAATTTACTTCCCCCTAACATTAATGCTTATACGATTGATTTTGAATCTAAAGTTTACTACCAAATCTAGTTCTTTGCTTGATAACTTATCAAAAGATTAGATAAAGTTTCTTGTATAGTAACTATCTCTTCATATTATATCATTAACTTAATCTACAATTCAACATTGTTTCGACTGGTTTCTGAACACTATTAATCAATTCGGCCTATTCCAGAAAAATAGAATCTCAAAGCTTCGATTTTAGTAAGATTGGCTTTGTTATTCAAAAAGGGTTACGATCCAGCTTGTTGTCCATTTACCCGTTTACCTGCCACTTTATTGTAAACGCTTTTGTAGTAACTAATACAACAATTTAATATCGGAATCTCATAACCTTTCCACTACGAATTTTTATGGATAGTTTTAATACTTATAATACTATTCTACTATATAAAGTCTTCAATTATTTAAATGTATTCTTTTAGGTGGTCCATATATTTTTTTTTAATCTTCATCCTCGTTCAACACTTATCACCTAGAGCTAGAGCAACAGCAACGTCAGTAGTTAACTACGTTTAATTGTTTATAGACAAGAGTTACGTGACAACATGATCGTATTTAACTGGCATATTTTTAGGGCAATCAATCCGAAACAAGCATACTTGGTGGAGAATTTATTTATAAATTTTATAAACAGAAACTGCTTGAGGGTACTTAAAGTAACCAGACTAACTCATATAACCCAACCCGACAAACCCGAAACCCGATTAACCTGAACCCGACAAACCCGAACCTTAATAGGGTCGAGTTGCGGGTTAGTTTTTTTTTTTTGAAAAACCAAATAACCCGACCCGATTAGCCCGAAACCCGATCGGGTTGACCCGATGAACACGCTACCCCTATCTATTGGGGTTTGAGGCTAAATTTCATGGTCTATTTTAACAAAAAGTTGATCAAACTTGATTATTTTTGTAATTATCCCAAGTTTATATTTAATAAAAAAATTGATATCTCCTACTAATAATAATAATAATAATAATAATAATAATAATAATAATAATAATAATAATAATAATAATAATAATAATAATAATAATAATAATAATAATAATCTAGTAAAAAGCTAAAAAAAATAAACTAGATGGTAAATGAAACGATCATAAACCATTGCGTTTGCGTGAAGGCAACGGTAATTTATTTGGCGACTATATATATCTACAATTATATCACATACGAATTAAACCTTAACCCTAAAACGCCCTTGTTAAGTTTAAGTTTCATTCAAGATCGTTCGAAATTACCAACGTTAATCTTGCTTTCATCTTCATCCATCTGTCATTACTTCCGGTACGCTACGTTTTTCATTAGTTTTCTGTTGAACCCAATATCCAAAACTGTTGCTGGAATACTTCCTTCGTATTTACTTTCGATCGTCTTCTAAATATATATATATATATATATATATATATATATGTATATGTTGTTATTGATACAGTAGTGATTCAATGGCGGCTTCATTTACCGACAACAACTACTGTGTGACTGCAACCAAATTCAAATGGATACCGAGACGTGTTCTTGCAAAGCGTGATTTCCCGGATGCCTTTTATGATGGCGTCACTAATGAATCTTGGAACGACCCAACATTTAAAAGACACAAGGTTTCTGATCATGTTCCAGAAGATGATGATCAAGCCGACAAAGAAATCTTTGATGACTTCATCCCTCTTGAAGAAACTGATGATGTGTCCGGTGAAAGTTGCAGCCTTGAAGAGCAAGTTTCGGATGATGGCATTATACCGCGGTTCGTTAACTGTGAAAGAAGCGGTTCAAATACTTTCGACGAAGAAGTTGGTGACTCGAGCGCTTATACCGACCCGGGTATTGGATGTTATTTTTCGGGATATGCATCGGATGCGGAGAGCGCTTGTTGTTGAAGATATGAAGGAAATCAAGAAAACATATATATGCTCGACTTATATAATTCATGCGGCTTGAGGAGGTTGTTTTGTTAGAATTACTTACTTTTATGATTTTTTCTTGTAACCACTACATTAGTCTGATGATATTATAAAAGTGTTTGGGTTGAGCATACAACATGTGATTTAGATATTGTTACTAGGATGACATTTATGAGGTTTGCTTAATTGCTTAAACACTTATTATCATAACTTTCTATCAAGCCACAATGTTAATATTGATTCAAGCAGGCATAGATATATAATGAAAGATACAACTCTAATATAAAATTTACTTTCAAAAGCCATTTTCCTTTAACACGATTTACAGATAATTCTATATTTATAAGAAAAATAATTTCTATTTTGGGTTAAGTCTAAACAATTTTCAGTATTTTGTTAGTTCGATGTTAAAAAAAGATGAAAGTGATAATTACTTGAGTGATTAACTGATTAGTGATTACTAATATATGTCACAAGCACAAATCTGAGTTAATCAAGCTTGTCAAATGTCAAGAATGAAAATAAAAAACTGAAGAGATAGCCCTAGAGGTGCACAAATCGGGTTTTTTAAATACCCGGGTTCGGGTATACAATCATGTCCGGGTATAACCGGGTACGGGTATGACTGGGTATTGGTAATAATCGGGTCGGGCTTGGGTAGGGTATTGTCTCTAAAAACCATAACCTATGCATCGGGTTCGGGTCGGGTATGGAACCGGGTATTCTAAAACAAGGTATTTGAGTACCCTATTATAAGGTATTGAAAAAACCTTATTTAGTGTTTTTTTCGGGATTTTTCCAGGTATTTTTCGGGTATAAATTGGATCTTTTTAAAAGTTTGCACTTTTTAGGGGTATTTTCGGGTATTTTTAAGGTATCTTTTGGGGTATACATCGGGTATTTGAAATACCCGGTTCCGGGTATGGAACGGGTTTGGGTTTTCGGGTATTACCGGGCACAAATCGGATCCGGTTCGGGTTCGGGTTTTAGTGCCAAAATGCATACCCTATCTGTACCCTACGGGTAGGGTCGGGTACGGGTTCGGGTATTAGAAAAACCGGTTCCGGGTTTTTATTTCGGGTCCGGTTCCGGGTTCGGGTTTTTTTTTCACCTCTAGTAGCCCTCTTGAACACACTAGCCCAATCTTGCAAAGCCCAAAACAGCTACGAGCACAAGCTTTAATTTGATCCAACAGTAACTAAGCCCATAGCAGCTACAAGCCCATATCATTTGAACTCCATTCCTCTCACATAAAGCCATAAAGGTGGGGAAAAAAAATCCGAACCCGGAAAAAAGAAACTTGGAATCAGGTTTTTTTATACCTGAGTTTTTATAACCCAATTGAAAGAAGAAACCTATTAATGTAACACAATATTTGAATACATAAAAAAGAATATTAATAAAAACGTTATATTATTATATGATGATAATTAAGATTTGTTATCGGTTCGAATATCGATAATTGTTCTCACACTCTGATTTGTTTTGAGGTTCGAATGAAGAGCTTGATCCACACATATGACAATGAGTTAATCTCATATATCTTTGTTTTTATTACACATGAACACTCTAGTACTTTCGCTTAATTTCGACCATTAAGAACATCTCACTTCGAATTATTCGTGAAATCTTTAAGTCCATAACGAGAAATTTAACCTTTGGAAGAGAAGTTGGGGGGCGAAAGTATGCAACGGCATTTTATGAAAAACATGGTTTTTAATTTTAGGTTTTTGGTATTGTATGTTATTACGATAAGATCGGAAAAGCTATAAGGAGGTCAAATATAAAAAGTTTTCTCAACACAATTCAAAATTCAATTTAATTATACCCCGCTCCCAAATAATAACATTTATAGTATTCTGTTAGAAATCTTGTATTAATAATCAACATAAATAATGAAACAATCAACACAGTAAACCGGGTTTGTGTTTAACACAATTCCCTTAAACAGATTCTCGGTCTGTTTTCAGTGTACTCCGGTTCGAAACAGAATCGGTGTTCTGCCGGACTCCGACATTCGCCTGAAACGAAATCGGAAATAACACTGTTGCAATATGAAGAAATGAAGTGTGCTTTGTTTTTTGTGTATGTTGACTAGAATCTGGTCATGGTATTTATAACCAAGAGTCAATAATCATTAATGTTACTGACTAGACCAACATAAAAATCGTCTCACGCGGGCTCGGGTTTTCGGAGTTGCATTCGAGTTCGATGGATTTCTAGTCCAGAAACCCAAATATGCACCCCACCCCCTGCGCGCGCGTAGAATTTATGGTAAAACATATCATAAAGAATACAAATGGGTGTAAAATCACTACCTTATAAACCATTCAATATTTTGTTCCCAAACCGATATAAGACAAACCTTTACCACTTCCGCCGCTTCTTTCATTCACACACTTAAAACTTCAACTTATTATTCATCGTCTTCTTCATCAGTCACTAGTTCCTCTTTAAGGTAAACCTATATCTCTAATTTATGATTTAAACATTCAAATTGTTCCTTTACAATTTCACCTCAATATTATCCACCTGTAACGATTTATTTTGCCATCTAATTTTGTGTATATATAAAAAGACATGAACTTGTCTGTCAAGATTTAATTACAGTTAAAACCCCCCTTTGTTTATACTTTATTATCTTGATAATAATAATAATAATAATAATAATAATAATAATAATAATAATAATAATAATAATATGTGAAGTTAATAGCTGGTGAACTTGCTGCCCGCCCTTATGCCGAATCTTCTCTGTGAGTCCAGAACTCCGATTACTTCATCGAAACGTAAATCGGTAAGAAGTTAAATTATTTTGAATTATACATGTTACCGTTGTTGCGTAATGTGTGTTCTTTACAGGTTTTCTTGCGCGAATGGTGGCTGATAAAGGTTGACGCTGAATCCCAATTGGGCGTTGGAGGTTTCGTTAACCGAGAGTAAGTAAGGATAAATTATAACAAGTTCATCCTTAAGTTAAGTTTGATGATCGAGTAGGATGCCTTAGTTTTAGTTTAGGGTTTATGTTTGTAGACAAATTTCTCTTCATAGAATACATTTATGCTATAACAAAAACATTTCCATCTAAATAAATGTATCATGAAATTATTTACAAAATAAACTCATTTTGCACCGAGAGCTTTATACTATGATATTCCTTAATACAGGACGTTAACAACACGGGGAATGCGACTTTTGGGGTCTGCATCAACCGGGAAGAGTCATAATAATATTGAAGATGGAATTCAAGTTTATGCTTCTGCAGCAATTGCCAAGAGGCATGATAACAACACTCTTGAAGCAGTTGATGGCGTCATTATCATGATTAGCGGTTGCATAAATAAGTCACGCACACTCTCTCACGCCTTCTCACCCGAGGTATCATTAACCCTTCTTGGCTTATACTTCCTTGAAAATTAGAGGTTGCAAAACGGACATATGGATAGAAAAAGGTGATTGTGTCAGCCCAATCCGACTATATCTTCCGGTAGTAGTTTCAACCTGAGCCCTTTTTGACCCATTACTGAACCCGCCCAACCCCCATCTCTAAACAAACTGAATGCTTAGTGAACCACGGTTGAAAGTCCGTTTATTTAGTTAAATGTTTAAATGAACAAACATGGAGAACTTTATTTGTTTTATTTAGTTAAACTAACAGCACATGCCTCCTTTGCGAACGTTTGTTCATTTATGTTCGCTAATGTCCGTTTAAACACTCGTTCATGGATGTTCATTTGTTTCTGTTCAAATATGTTTGTTAGTTTACCTGTGTTTTAGTTCGTCCATTTATACTCTTTTAAGATCATTGTTCTAATTAAAATTTAGTCTAATTCAATGAAAATTAAAATATCCCCTCTTAACAGTTCAGTCAAGTTTTATTATCTTTTAAGGCCCAACAGATTGATCTTTACATTTACTTTTATTGGTGTTCGCTCAGTTATCTTCTTTGATTTGATTGTATTCGTTTATACCATAAATGAACGCGGACAGACTATTGTTCTTAACAAACGAACATGAACATGCCCTGTTCGTGTTCGTTTACAAGCTTATTACCACCTCAACGAAATCTACGTAATTTAAATAAGATAATTCTTTTAATCAGAAGGATTTAGGATATCATAACTGATAACACTTTAGGCAACTTTTAAACGGTTTTGTTTTAGCCAATTTGTATGTTTTATCTGTTTATGAAGACTTGACCCGTTTTCATACAAATATGTGGAGATTGCAATCTTTAATGAATATTTACAGGTTTGTGACGGTTTTCTTTCTGGGTTTCCGTGTAACTGGGAAGATTATGCTTCTAAATCTTTCCATGATAAATGTTCCAATACAACAAACCAATCATTGCATGTTTCTTTTGATGATCTTCCAATCACTCGGGTATGAGATTTATTGATGTCACAAACTGAATCTCGTGCTGCAATGAGTATTATTTTCAGAGATATCCTCAAACATACTGAGAAAATTATTCATCAAAATGTTCCATCAACCGAGAAGAATTCTGTAGAAACTGAAATCGATTATAAACAAGATGACGTTGTTTCATTGTCGAATGACTTAAATTCAACCAAGAAGATAACTGAAGAAGGTTCTAAGATTCCAGCTGATTCACACTTGGAAAGCTGCGCAGAAACTGAAAATGGTGGCTTTATGTCGGGTAAAGTATGCAAGAAGAAGAAAACGAAAGAAAAACTGCTTAAGGAGTTACCAAGAAGGTATCAACTAAGATCAATGAGAAAAAGAAAACACTTAAATTAGTGGGCATGTTTTTTGAGCATTGGATGTTCATTGTATCTCTAACCATTCTATTTGTATTAAGTGAAGAAAACAACTGGCAAATTCGCATCTAAATAGTTTTGTATATGCTATTGATTAAGGTGATTGATTTTAAACTTCCAACCGTTAAGGTTTCGTTGCATGCTTGGAGATTCATTATTGGTTTCGTTTAAGGCGGTTTCCCTTGGATTACGATTTGCCCCGTGTTGTTCGAGTGTTGTGTTAACATGTTGAGTGATTCATTGAGCTAACTCTTCTTGTGAAGATGGTAATCTGGCTCCTTGATTTATTGTGGTTCATCTTGTTTTAGATGCCATGGTTTCTTTTATGTAACATAAAAAAATGATTAGTTTTGTAAACCACATATATATATATAGCCTAAAGATCATCATTAATATATAACAATTATAATTCATACATAAAACATCCATAACCGGGGGTACCCCTACAAAATTAGACAAAATGAAAGGTGTAATACATACTACACCGTAAAATGTTTTCCACCCACCTCTAACCATCACAAAAAGAGTACACGTTCTAACAAAATACATAAACAACCAACACCACCCATGAGCCCACTAATGAAGGCCCATAAGGTAATGAACACAAGGCCCAACTACATCTGATTTGGCCTCCAAACTATCCACCAGCATCTCCGTGTTTATCCCCTTGTTCTCTATCGTGAACACATAATGACACAAAGTGTTAAACCCTTGCTCATCTCCCCCGCGCTTTTATTCCTTGGCGATGAGGCGGTTTAGGAGATCATGTGTGATGACCTCGTAAGCAGCCACCCTCTCCTCGAGAGAGGCTAGCCATGCGCCTTCCGATGGGCCTTGATCCATCACTAGCTCCTGTTGGCGTGGAGGAGACGGTGGTGGTTGTGGGTCCACAACATTAGACGGAACAAACAGTGGAGGCATTCGCCTCAAAGTCATTACAAGATCGTTTCCGAGAGTACACCTTCAAAGGTGCGGATCTTGAACTCCTCTCGTCATGACTCGGGGCAGCCACGGGTCGAAAGATAAAAGGAGATGATAGTGCATCCTCAACTTTAGTCTCGGAGTCAGTCAAAATAACATGCGGTGGTGCCATATATGACATACAACAAATAGTGTTAGTAATGAATATATATATATATATATATATATATATATATATATATATATATATAGGTATTGGAACATTTCAGAAGTTTTTTACAGCGAGAAGTGAAGGTGTAACTCTATTAATCCCTAATTTCACTCCATTTCTTATGTGTAGGTGCATATGTATGTGTGTAGGTACGTATGTGTGTATACGTGTATGTATGTTTGTATGCGTGTAGGTACATAGGTTTGAATGTGGCTCGGTACATTTATACGTTTGTAGGTTGGTTTGAATGTGTAATTAAGACATCAATACAACCAACCTACATATATGTATGTAACATCGTATGAAAGAGAGTGAAATTAGGGATTAATGGAGTTATACATTAATTTCTCTCACTTCTAGCTGTAATATCACTTCTCGCAAGATCCATCCCCTACACACACACACACACACACATATATATAGGGGATGGTTCAAGAGAGAAATGAGATTATTGCGAGAAGTGTGAGAAATGAATTATAACACTTGATTAAGATTGATCTGTGGACTACAATGATTATGGCATTATTGTAATTGTTGTGCCCTTGCTTTTAATGCTTTATAATAAAAAAGGGCAATGCTGTCATTTTGCTCATACAATATCAAACCTTCAAACATACAGAGGTTAATGAAAATTCCTTACTTTATGCTTTTGTCGTTCAAGATTTACCAAATATAGATTACATTCCAAAAGTCCTTAAATCAAGAAGATATTTCCATAACTTCAAAACATTTGAAAACATTTAACATCAATCATTTAGAAAGGAAAGACGTATTGTTTAAAATAATTTTGCTACACAGAAATACACATTATGAATTCAAAAACCACATGAATATAGTAAGTCTACATCTAATTAGTTAATTTATTATAATTTACATTTACGATTATGATTTTCCTACACATAGTACAAATAAAGGATATTTTTTCTTACACATAATACAAATTAAGGAAATCTTAGCCTGAATAATCTATTTAGGATATTTAGTATTTAAATGTATGTTTTTTTGTGTGTTTGTCCTGTATACATGTGTATACCCAGTGTTGTAGTAAAAATGTAGTGTGTAGGAAGAATGTGCAGATGTGTAGCATAAATTTGAAGAGATGTTGGAAAAACTTGAAAACGTGTAGCAAGAAATTTGGTAGTGTAGGGAGAAATTGAAGATATGTAGGAAGAACCTAAAGGCGTGTAGGAAAAAATTATGGATGCGTTGGAAGAAACTGAAAATGTAGGAAGAATTTGAAGATGTGTAAGAAAACATTATACTTGTGTAGGTTGAAACTCCCGGCTTTAAAACTGTTGTTGAAGGTAAACATCTTTTATAGCTTGAATTATGTTTTTTATATAATTATTTAGTTAGATATGAAAAGATCATTGTTCAATAAAAAAAAAGAAAAAGAAAGACGATGTGAACAAATCTATATATTTGAATTCAAAAAATATTAATCTAAATTTGATATTTGATAGATAAAATGTTGAAGACATGCCTAAAATATTTAAGTTAACTAAATAAACATAGTCAACCAACTTACTATTATACCCTTTCAATAAAATGAAATATAAAAAAAAGAAAAAATTTGATTGGTAGAAATAACTTTTCACACTTCTTGCAATAATCTTATTTCTCTCATGAACTTATAGCTATATATATACATACACACACACACATACCTTCTTGCTTCGCGAGGGGGGAAAAGAGCATGTGTTTGAATATTTAGTTATAGTTTAGAAAATTTAGATTTTCTAATTCTCTATAACGACTGGCTTTGATGCCAACTTCTGTCACACCCCGAAAATCATAATTGAGTCAGCCCAAGACATTGACTAAGTCGTTCGGGTCTTGACAGATGTCGATAGCCAATCATAATAAGGTAAAATATAACAAAAGTTAGACCTTTATTTTAAAAAGTTAACTTTATTTCCAAATCAGAGTTTACACGTGTCATAGACAGGGTTTTATTACATGCCCAGTTTTTACACATATTCATACACTGCACCAACTCCTTTCCCATTTCATCACGAAAACATCACTTAACTGAAAAACATATTAAAACGTTTGTCAACAGGAATGTTGATGGGTTCTCTTTATTATACAAATATATATATATATATATATATATATATATATATATATATATATATATATATATATATATATATATATAATTCCATGATATAATGGTTTACCACAACAACCAATTCATTATGAAACATAACATTTTATCTTTTAACAAATCGTACTGTTGTAAATAAGCAAAGAATACAACAGGCATATGACTATAAATATTGATAACTCGAAACTTACCAAACTCAAAATATTCCAACTTATAACCCAACGCGATTAGAACTAGGGGGCGTAACCCCAACTGATCTACCAACATTTTTATGCCTTTACTATTTCGGTTAATAATTATTTATCCAAATTGACTTATCCCACTTTAACATTGTTTGTAAAATAAAATGCTTTTTAAACTTTAATAAAATGGATAAAAAGAATACGCTTTTCCCTCAAAAATAATTATAAAAACATTCCATTTAAAAATGAGGGGTTTTTAGAGAAACTCACAGTCGAAGTTTTTAGTCCAAACTCTCGTGTCCTATATTAGTGCACGTTTGTTAAAAATAAAATTCGGTTTGTATTTAACTCGTAATAAACTTTATTTAGTTGATCTTAGTTTAATGACAACACATGCATACAAGCATATAATTCTCTATCTAACAATTAACAAGTAACGGTTTCGTTAACAATTGTCTTAATAATTATTATATTATGAAATTAATAAATTATTGAATATTAAAGCAAAATAATTTATTAAGTTTCAGTTGATTTATTAAGTTTCAGTTGCTGGAAAGTTTTTAAGAAATTATAATTAGAAATATATAATTTGCTTTATTCGATTTATGTCGGTTTGCGTTTAAAAGCGAACCGGTCAACTTTTTGTATAAAACATTATTTTAAGTCTTTGAAAATACTTGGTATATAAATATTAGTCAAGTTTTAGGAGTTATTTTATAAAAATACTTTATTTCTCATGTTAGTAATTATTTTCTTAAAATAATAACTTATAACGTTTTCGTGTCGGTTTTCATGACACGAACCTTTTAGGACCAAGTTTTGCTATCCTTTCCTCTTTTTATACATTAAATTATGTTATGTATTTGTATTTTACAACTTTAGGGGTTGTTCTAAAACAGTCCCAATTGTCGTGTCGGTTCGCGCTTAAAAGCCGATTTTTCAACCGTTAAAGTTACCGACAAGCAAAATAAGCCTAATAAATCCACACCAAACATTTATGAACCAAATATGTATATTATAACCCTAATATTTATCATTATTTCCAGATATGATCACATAATACCAAATTTCACATTTTTAATCAAATTAAGTCCTTAAACTCATATCTTTAGTTGACTAATCATAGCAATATCAAGCTTAGCAATTTAAATATGAACTAAACATCATCATATCATTTAAAAGTTCCGATCATCATCATTGTCATCACAACATGCCAAACTTGGCATTTTCAAAGATATCCTATATTCCTTTAGAAGATTCTAACATGAATACCTGATCATGTGATAATTTCAAATCATTTCATCAAACATCTTACTCAAGTATATACATGTCTACCTATCATGTCTCTTATGAAAACAAGCTCATAAAGTATGCATATGTTCAAGTATCTCATCATTAACCAATCAACTAAGATTTTCTAAGTGTTTAATCAATAAAGTTGCTAGTTATAGTAACTTTTCCAAATTCAATGATTTTATCTTATATAAACATTCAAATATAATTATGTATGGTTCTTTTTTATCTCATTCAACTATTTTGACAAGGTTTAATGCAACCTGTTGTGCTATTTAATTTTAGATTTTTCTATTATCCAAGTCACAAAGTTTCCATTTCTACTAAGTAGTCATTAAATAATTCTTACAACATTTCAATAGGCATTTAAATGATGTATTCTGTTATAATCCAAGTTAATAATCAACAATAAATCAAGTTCATATATGTTGAACATCTATATCAAGATCGAACTCAACAATGCATTGAACAAAGTCTCCTTTATTAGAAATCAACAATTCTCTACAATCAAACTTTGAACATTGTCCTAAAACTAACAAGTTATGAAATCACTAGCATATAACCTATCATCAATGTCAATTTCAAGTCATACAAGTATTCAAATAAATCCCTAAATTTGCAAAGTTTCAATCTATAAACAATCTCTTATCTAATTCCATTTTAATTCTAGGAGTTTAATCATTATTAATAGATTATGACCACATTATCAATTTCATTGATCGTTATTTACACAAAATCCATTTCAAGATTAAACCCACTTATCATATTAATCCATGTTCTTTCCCAAATTATCCAATTACACAATTTAACAACAAATGAAATCTCTAATTGTTGGTGCACGAATCGTCTTTCGCTTTTGTCTTGTTAAAGTTCAGTTGATAGTAGTGTTAAAACGTAAAAAAAGGTTTTACGAAGAAGATGATTAGTGGATATGTCTAGACTGAGTGCATATGTTATATCACACGTATATGATATACGGAGGAAGTTTTCACTTATATGTTGGTGGACCGTATATCATATATGCTTCATTGGTTTCCGTATATGTACGGTGATACTCTTGCTGGTCATACACGTTGCTGCTGCTGATTGGATGACATATACGGATGTTGTAGTATCATGGTATATGCGGCTTCATGTTGCCACATATTGATTGATAGTTTGATTTCATGGACATGTACGCTGATGACTAAATGGACGTATAAGTTGTTGGGTTATACGCTGACTTTGCATGGGAGTTATACGTTGAACCCATGCTGGACATATACGTGGCTGTGAACTGTTAGTATAAATAGGTGTTTGTTATTTTCATTTCTTAATCTTCAGGATCATTTTCTCTCATTGTTACATTTTCTGGTCCAGCAAGCTCGTGTAGTTTAACTGTCATATCTTGTATCGGTTCATTACTATAAAATATATTGGAGCTTAAACAAGATATCTATTGTGTTTTTCATCTTGTACCGATTTTCGCTTGGTACATTAAAGAGTTGAATCAGTTCGTAAGCGTTGAAACATGATCACGATCCCGGTCATGTACTTTTACTAATCATATTTAACAACTCAAGGGTGGTCTTCATTATGAGTGTATGCATGTATGTGAGTGTTCAACACTCCCCCACACACATGCATACATATACACGGCTACATACACACATGCATCCACAAATTTTAAAACTCTAAGATCAATCATAACCTAAATGCATATAATCTTATATATTCAAACTTAGATAATAAACATCTAATTATAACTTAATTTGAATCTTTGAAGAACTTAATAAGATGAAGAAGGAAGATCTTGTGTGTGTGTGGGTGTTCTTCCTACTTGATCCTTGCCTTTTATGGTGCTTAATCCATCCTTGATAATGTGTTCTTGATATTGTGTTATTGTGATTTTGAATTTGATTATGATGTGAAGGTGTGTGTGTGTGTGCAATGATATAACGAGAGGGAGAGGAAGTGTAGAGTGGTGAGTTGTGTATTAGGAGTGAAAGGTGGATTATGATCAAGATACACAACACATTAGTCTATGGTTTAGGTTCTAATCATTTGGGATTTAATTGTTAGGTTATTATTGGATGAGAAGGGAGGTGCGGTGGTGAGGAGAGGTGACGCGGGGTGGGGGGGGGGGGGGGGTGGGGGCAAGGAGGAGAGGGGGGATGGGGTTTGAAGGTGAAGGGTAGGGTATAATATACAATGTTTTGTTATTCGGTTTAACGTGTTACGAGTTTTAGATAATCAATCGGATCCCGTTTTTTAATAATTTTTGTCAGACTTTGAACGAAATCAAATTCCTGACAACATAGACTAAAGAAACTATTTTTTTTTTAAAATAGTTGGTGTTGGGTCCTTACAGTGTCTTATACTGATTTTTGGTTGCTTATTTTCCAGTTTTTGCGATTTGAATCTTCTAAAATTATGTTTATACATTGACTCTAATACTCTAACATATGATTTGAATTTTCGAGGCTGTTTAGTCATATTAAGATTATATTTGTTTCTGGCCCGCCACCCATGGTTATTCCACGTAGCGTTCGTTGCGTGACGAAATTTAGACTTTTTGTTGACTTTGCAAGATCTTGGATCCTAATAAGGAATGTTTTATTCATAAAATAACCGGTTATCGACTAATTATTGATACATTAGTTGTAAATTTTTGCCAAGTGTTACAGTATTCCTACATAAGTGATTGACATTTCTAGTCCTAGGGTGTACAAAGGTGTAGATATAAAGGTAGGTCTTGATGTTGGTGCATGTTCTATGTGACAACAGCTAAATGAGAGCTTAGTAGATAAATCTTGTTTGTAATCGAGTATTTAATGGTTTGTGTTTAAATGTTATGTAAACGGGCTTGGAATTGGAAGCGAACTTAACAACCGAAGTTGTTAAGTTCGCCTATTAATGGGCCAATAAACTTATGGGTCTATATAAATGTAAGTTCGGTTTGGTTTTAGGTTTGACATTCCACGTTCCCAAGACTTTCAGCCATTTAAGTTGGTCTATATAGAAACTGAACTGTGTTTTCGTGAGTTCATCTTCTTAGGGTGATCATAATCGGGTCATAATCAATAAAAGTGTTAAAATGATCTCGTTCTCGTTATACTTGTTTACATCTTGTTGGCGTTAATCAAAGGAATTCTGCACTTCTTATAGTACGTATTAATGCTGCATCAATCTATTCCAGGGACCTTTACTTAAAAACCAAGCATTATACTTAAAACCCGTTGGGTCGCGGCGCTACAAAGAAGCAATTCCGACCAATATCAGCTAGGTTCGTAACGGTAACGACAATAGACCCAAAACATTAAGCGCACATGATAGCATAGCCACTCGTATAGTCAACTGGTAAAAGCCAGGCGGTACCAGAACTAAACCAAAATATGAATTCGTCAACACCCAAATGTGAAAAATTAACATATTTAAAACAAAAACAAAACTCAAACATTGCAACGAAAAACAATTGCAAATTAGGCCGGTATAGGGTTACGACACCAAAGTTAAACCAAAAAAATTAATTCGTAAACCCCCAAAAACAATGAATGAACATATTATAAAAGCGCACTTTGCGGTGGCGAATTGGCACAAATATGATCGGTATCAACCATATCGGCCCTAGAGCGTAAAGTTAAATTAGTAAGCTCTAGAAAAATAACATTAATAAAAACAAATGTGAGAAATATAAAACAAAAATTCTTAACGTTGCATAACCACAATCTGCCACTTGGACCAAGTTAAGTGATTGCGGCACAAACCATCAATTTTTATCTTATGTACTGTATTATATGGTATAGATGAATACAATTTTGTTACAAATAATAACATATTACTCATTGCTTATTTTTCGCCGTTAATTAAATTAAAAGAATTGCTAATTTATTATGTGACTAAGATATAATATGGATTTATTAATTGAAATTGGCTTGCATTTACCCTTGTCCAATGCCAGTGGTTAACTGAATTAACCAAACCGATCAGCTATGAAAAACTAAAAACTAAAAACATTAGTTATAATTCGGTTTTAGTCAAAATTCGAACAAACCATATTCGCTCCTGCAAAAATCTACACTGCCTAGAAATGTGAAGTCCCATGGCTTTAAAGAATAAGCTACGCTTTCTAATTACCATTAGGGTTGTGCATATTACGGGTTAGATGCGTGTAACTCGTGGAACTAGTTTAGGAAACCCACGAATCGAAATGGTATTTCATATCAGGTTCGGGTTCCACTTCTCGATTACATAGAAAAATGGGGAAATGAGTCGTTTCATGTATTTACTGACATACCAATTTACCATGGTCTGCTGTTACTGATGAGAAATTACTGAAATAAGAAAGAATACTAATCGCATCAGTATATAACATATTCGTTTGTTTACATTATATATATTTTATTTTGTTATACAAATAATATTGATAGAGAAAATACATGTATTCATCAAATAAAACAATAAAGATAAGAAGCGGAGAAGGTGATACATACTTACATATACAAACCAACTCATCGCCAATTTTAGGTTCAGGGTTTATCTTTACAGCTAGGATTTTAGCCTCATACTTACTTCAACCAAGATCGAAATGGAACAAATTTAATTGGAGATTCAACTATATAATATCATTGTCTGCATCTTCATAATAGAAGAAGAAGAAGAAGAAGAAGAAGTTATAGTTAGTCTAGTCTGTGTAGTTAAAGTATTCAAGGTTAAAGTATTCGAGAGCTACAGAAAAGGGGGAGTTTGTTAGTGCACGGTTTTGGTGTCCGTAGCAATCGAATAAGTTATAGTTAGTCTAGTCTGTGTATTTAATGTATATTATTGTAATATGGCCATTCACTATGGATTTTATAGCGAATGGGTCCATTCGTTAGTTGACTAGGCTAGTTGTTTAAGTTTATGAGCCCATTAGTTATGTAATATAACGAATGGAGGCTGGTTCGTTAAGTTATTACCATTCGTTATGGAATCATAACGAATGGTGTCTAATTCGTTATGAAGATATAACAAATTAGGCTTAACTTAACGAATGAGGCTTTGGCCTATAATTAGGTAGATTTAGAGAGTTAGAGAGTGCGTGTGAGAGATGTAGATCTAAGTTATTCCTCTCCGTAAGTTATTATTTCCTCTTTATAATGTATTCTTCCATATTTATCAATAAACTATGTATTTAATGTATCGATCGATCTTGTGTTTATTGTGTTGATGCTTCGGGTTAGCGGCTAGATCTTTAAGTTAAGCTTTCAAGAGAAACTCAAGAGGTGCCCAAGGCTGAGGCCTGGGCTGCCTTTTTGAACTAATCATTTTCTTTTCATGCGTAGGGTTCATCCAAGACCATTTCTGGTGAAAACTGGATTATAGATAGTGGATGCTCTCGTCACATTACTGGCAACATTGATCTTTTAACAAATGTCAAAAATATACAAGGAGGATATGTTGCGTTTGCTGGTAATTCGGGAGGTTTGATCACAAAAGAGGGTGATGTGTCAAATGGGAGTATCACGTTTGAAAAAGTCAACTATTGTGATAAAGTTGATCATAATTTATTGAGTGTATCACAAATATGTGATAAGAAATACACTACTGTATTTAATGATAAAGAATGTCAGATTCTGAAACCGGGATACGTCATTCCGAGGACATGGTTGTCATGCGATCCTCTCGATCGAATGATATTTATGTATTAAACATATCTTCTAAAGTATCAGCTTATGTGGAAACGTGTTTTGTTTCTAAGGAAACTGAAAAGGACATGATTCTCTGGCACAGAAGGATGGGTCATATTAATGTCAGGAAGATGAATTATTTAAAGGCAAATGACTTGGTCGAAGGTGTTTCCTTGAAACATTTTAAATTATCCGATCACTGTGTTGCATGTAAAAAGAGCAAATAGAAAAAGAAGTCACACCCATCTAAGTTAATCAATACTATTGACACTCCATTAGAACGACTTCATATGTATTTGTTCGGTCCTGTGAATCGTACGAGTATCGATAGAGATTGGTATTGTTTAGTCGTCACTGATGACTATTCAAGATATTTATGGGTTTTATTTATGAGTTCAAATGATCAGACACCCATTCTGGTTCAATATTAAATCACTAAGATCGAATCACTAAACAAACTGAAAGTGAGACGTATTCGAAGTGATAATGGTACGGAGTTTAAGAACAGTGTGTTGGATTTATTTTGTAGTTCATGGTTTTGGTGTCCGTAGCAATCGAATAAGTTATAGTTAGTCTAGTATGTGTATTTAATGTATATTTATTGTAATATGGCCATTCACTATGGATTGTATAGCGAATGGGTCCATTCGTTAGTTGACTAGGCTAGTTTGTTAAGTTTATGAGCCCATTCGGTATGTAATATAACGAATGGAGGTTGTTTCGTTAAGTTATTACCATTCACTATGGAATCATAACGAATGGTGTCTAATTCGTTATGAAGATATAACGAATTAGGCTTAACTTAACGAATGGAGCTTTGGCCTATAAATAGGTATATTTAGAGAGCCATAGAGTGTGTGTGAGAGATGTAGATCTAAGTTATTCCTCTCAATAAGTTATTATTTCCTCTCTATAATGTATTCTTCCATATTTATCAATAAACTATGTATTTAACGTATCGATCGATCTTATGTTTATTGTGTTGATGCTTCGAGTTAGCGGCTAGATCTTGGAAGGTTCTCTCGAAAACACATTAAAATCCCTGCAACCACATTCTTTCACCTCCATTAATAAGGGAATTATCCCATACATCAATCTTTTGAAGATCAATCTCTTGGAAGAAGTCATTAGCATCAAGGATTAGTCATCTAATTTTTTTAGACTGTTCTAATTTGATCATTTTTATATCTGTTACTATGATGTAAAACTTTATGTTTACTACTGGCTAAACTTTCATAGTATCATCTTGCTATATAATGAATCTTAATTGAATTTTAATATTGGTTAAACATGTGATTGATTTACAATAAGTAAAGGTTATGTTGTAATTATCACTTGATGGAGAATGTTAAAATACTCTTGAATGATACCCCAAGTTCCGAGCTTGACGATAAGCCGAGGAGTTGCTACTATTGTGAGGAATTGGCTATAAACTTTAAAAGAGACACCAAGTAACGAGTCCGATGATAAGTCGGGGAACTGCCATTATTGTAAAGGCTTGGTTGAGAAAAAACATAAATCCTAATATGAACATGGACCAAATGAAGTATTAGTAGTAACTGATAATCTTAAAACGGGAACTATTTACAATGTTGTGAAAATGGATTGTTGATGTTCATCCACTAATACTGGTTAATTACTTGTCCAGTGAGTGTGCAACATAAACTATTTTAAACAACTTTTGGATGGTTATTAAATGAGTTCTATTATAGTTCAAGAGTTGTACCGGTTAATACACGATAACTCAAGGTTGATCCTTTAAAATTTAACTAATCTTCATTGGTATTTTAAGTATAATACCAATGTTATTTTTACTAAAATATCAAGGACAATTCTCTTAGTAATATAAGGATTGTCTCATCATAAAATTAAGTGATCGAATAAATACTTTTTATAAACCACTTGCTTTCATAAAATGATGTTTGAGTGGAGATCATGAAGTTATGTATATCTCTTTCTTTAATTATCATGTAATAAGATGACTTAAGAATAATGTGTTATTCCCACATTTAATCACCATAGCAAGCTCACATCATAGCATTACCAACTAACTGTTAACCCAAGTTTAGAGGAGTTTTAACCAAGATGATAGACTTTTATCCTTGATCATCTCTTTTAAAAATACAAAAATACGAAAACATTGTCTTTAATTATGCTTTTAATTTTCTCTTTAAAACTTATATATCGAACCAAACTACTATGATGTTTATTTAGTAGTAAAAATCAAATAAATGTGTCCATGGATCGATAATTGGTTTTTACATATATACTATTTTACATATACGATAGGTACACTTGCCTATTTTTGGGTGGCTTAGTTAAGATAAAGATCATTTTTATAAATTCAAAACTAGAAATTGTGTGAAACAACCTTTTGGAAAAATTAAACACTTTTTCTACCATATCCACATTGCATCAAGTTTTTAGCTCTGTTGCCGGGGACACACGGTGAATTTTTATACAAGTATTTATAAAACCTTGTTTATATATATATATATATGTATATATATATATATATATAAACTTATCAAAAATAACAAAAATATTTTTCTATCTTCTTTATTTTTAGAGTTAAGTGCCATTTTAGTACCTGTGGTTTATTCAATTACTTAACTTTAGTACTGTTTTTGAATTTATTGAAAATGGATGCTTCATATTTATAAAACTTGTCATTTTAGTAGTTTTTTCTAACACCGTCTATTTTTGTCCGTTAAGTCAGCGGTAATTTGGTAACTTCACTATTTTATTTATTTTCTTCTTTTCTTTTAAATGATTTCCCCCTTTATATCCAGTATACCAAAATCCCCATCTTATAACATCAATCAATCGATTACAGCTCTTCATCCTCCATTGATCAAAAGCCTAAATTTGGATTTGGATATCCGAAAATTTGGATATGGAAACGAATTATCTGCATTTCTACAAAAGAAGTTAATGATATCTTGTTCTTGAATTTTTCGGTGAGTTCAAAATATGTATAATCATATCATTTGAATTAGATTCAAAGTCAAAATGTAAAAAAATAGTCATTTGAGAATTGGTTTTAGAAAATTAATATGCTTGTTTCTTTATAAAAACACATTTGCCGACATCACAAATAAAGTCAATAATTGAGAATGTCGAGAGTGGGGATATGGATTAGATTTGTAATCCTACCGTGGTCGCCGAGAGACTAGGGGATCAAAACTGTGGTGGCCAGCGTAACAACATAGACCAGGGAAGGTAGCGACGATATGGAATTACAGGCGGTGAAAAGAGAGTTTAAGTTACGCGACGGCGGCAGAGCAAGTTCTGGCCTACAATCGTTGTCGCTGACCAATCTAGAAGAGTGTAATGAGTGAGTAGAATATGAGAAGGGCGGAGAGGAGGAATTTGAGCTCTGGCATGCAAGATGAACATTTTGTTGTACTTCAGATTATATGGCGTGATGGCAGGTGGTTGTGGTCGGTAGATGGTGGTGGGTGACGCTAGAAAAGGAGGAGGATGTGGTGTGGGTAGATGAACGTTTGATTTGATGTAGGGTTTAGATTGAGATAAAAATGAAATTTTAAAGGGGAGGAAATAATTAAATCATGAGAAACAAAAAAAATAAAAATTACCAAGTAACCCCTGACTTAACAAACAAAAATAGACGGTGTTAAAAAAAGTACTAAAATGGCAAGTTTTATAAATGTGTAGTAGCCATTTGCAATAAATTCAAAAAAAGTACTAAAGTTGCGTAATTGAAAAGCCACATGTACTAAAATGGCATTTAACTCTTAATTTTAGGTTTATTTTTATCTTTCTAGTCTTATAAGTTGCTTAGTTTAGCTTAGTTTTAGTTAGGCCATTAGATCTTTTCACTTTCCTAAGTAGTGTATGCCCTCTTCATTTACTCCCGAACTCGTTTCACCACTTTCCGAACCAGAACGCTACTTTCATAGAAGAACACGCACTCAAGCACGAAAAGCAACCAAAGGAGTTAAGGACGGACCGGGTGGAGATGCAACAACCAAGGAGAATCAAGAAGAACCTATTATGGAGGATCTAAACAACGAGCTAAACATGAGCCAATATGGCAAGCCGACACTTGATGGCTATGGCAATAGCATTGCACCACCCCGAAATTCTTCTAAAGTTTGAAATCGAACTTAGCACCATTTAAATGATTGAAAACTCCGTCCAATTTTATGGACTTCTCAATGAAGATCCTTCATCTCATATATCCCAATTTCTTCAGATTTGTGGAACTTTTAAAATCCAAAATTACTTCAAAGATCAAGCAAGACTTAAAATCTTTCCATTTTCACTCTGAGGCCATGCCTTGGAATAGTTTCAGTCTTTACCATCCGGTACTATCACCAAATGGGATCAAATTGTAGAGTAATTCCTTCTAAAATACTTTCCACCTGACAAAACAGCCAAGTATCGCCCCAACATCACCAGATTTATGATGAATGACGACGAGTCACTACACACAGCATAAGAGAAAAACAAGAGCATTCTTCGATGATGTCCACACCATGGATTGAACAAGTGGTTTCAAGTTCAAACTTAATTTACTAGACAAAACAAAAAAGAAATCGATTGGGTCGCTGGTGGAGATCTAAAAACCAAATCTCCAAATGAGGCATTCGAGATCTTAGAGAAAAGCTGCCAAGAAAAGCTTTGCCCTATAATTGATATACGTCTATTTATACATCTCGAATCCCGTGTAAAGTTATGTTTCCTTAATGTTTTGAGTACGTTTAAGTTTGAGTTTGTAATCTTTTATTATTTAAGGTTTTGAGTCAAGTTTTATATATTTATCGTGTTTTAACTCTTTTTGGTGTCTTGCATGATAAACTTAATACTTTCTATCTTTTCATGCGAAGTTTATGTTCGTTTTGTTCGTTATTGATTACATGATTACTTCATTTACGAGTTTTGATTTATGTTCATGTAGATGGTGGCTTGGTGATCAAGGAATGGAAGATCTAGAAGGTTCCTATTGTTACTTGGAAGTCAAGAAAGAGATTTAACATATTTAAGCATTAAATAACAAGAAAAATTCGTTGGCCACTCCAGGAGTACGCCGCGCCGCGCGAAGGCATGTTCAAGGAGGGGACGCGCGGAGCCTAGGTCTACTGACCAGCCCGTTTTTGAGAGCTCAAGCCTGATTTCTCGATATATAAGCATCTTTATACCTTAGCCGATTTAGGACAAGAGCAGTCGATTTTGAGAAGGTTTTGAAGGTTTTCAAGTTGTTTTTGAGGCTAGGAAGCAAGGAGGATCATCGAGCTATCATACAAGTGTTCAAGGGTCGATTAAGACGGGTTCTCTCGTTCTTTATCTTTATTCTTGTTCATTATCTTTCATGATTTCTCTTTGTTCTTTGGTTTAGTTATTTATCTTTGATTATGACTATGCTAGGCTAGACTTCATGTCTACCTAGGTTTGATGAACATGTTTGATGCATGATTCTTGCTTTGGACTAATGATTTGATTATGGTTTCGTTTTATTAATAGTAAAAGACTTGATTTTGCTTTCATGATGCATATGAGTATTTGTTATCTTGATTGATTGTTAACTATTGCTTCACATAGATCTTTTATCTCTTGATTTTGTTATTTAGATTAAGGGTTTATGTTTAATCATTACTTGGTGTTTTGATTATTGTGATTGAATGGGCCCATTAGATCATAGAAGCTAGTTGATTGTTGGTTAGGGTTTTGAATGTTCTGCTAAATTCCAATAGCTGTAAGGTGAGGAGTTGTTCATGTGTCTTGGTCAATTGCATGCAAGGATAGATAGTGACAATATTCTTGCTTATTGTGTTGATCCTTGTTCATGATGTCGTATTTAGCTTATCAAGTTATTTAGGGTTTAGTGTTTTCTTGAGATTACTTGCTTTAGATACTATTAATTAACCCTATTTGATAACCGTGAGGAAATCAATACAATTGATTGCTTAATAATCTAATATTCATTCTTTAGGATTTTACTTGATGCGATTGAGGGTCCTTTAGGGTTTGTTAGATGAATACGTTTAGAAATCAGTTTCCATATCATGTTATTTGTCCATTGCTTGATGATTGTTGATACATGGGATTCTTACCTAGGTAGATTCCTTCTCTGATTGGTTTCGATCTTGGTTTTAATTGTTTTCTAGTTTACTTGTTTACTTGCTTTCTTAGTTTAAAAACCCCCTTAAAACATTAATAATAAATAGTCGTGTCGTAAGTCGAGTCTAATTAGCTAATTAACGTAATTTATAGAGTCTTGTGGGTTCGATATTCCGGACTTACTTAGATTTAGTACAATTGACCGGTTCACTTGCCGGTGTTTTGTGTAGTTGAGTCTTAAGTCTAGTTTTTATTACTTGTTTAGTTTAGTTAATATTTAATTGACTGTTTCTAGCACATCAAGTTTTTGGCGCCGTTGCCGGGGACTCTTGACAATTGCGTTATTATTAATTGGACTTATTTGCTACATTCGTGCTATTTGTTTATTTTCGTTTGATTCATAGGAGTCTAATTTAAGTTTTATTTTATTTTTATTTTTACTTTTAAGTATTCGAGTCTACTCACTTGGTCTGTTGCGTCTTTAAGGTTTATGCCACATTTTCGTTCGCAAGGACCACCGTTAGATAATCTGGATTTTTCTCCGTTGAAGACCGAGGCTAACTCGTTAGCAGAGAAACAACCGTCAGAACCCGCGTCTACACCAAATTCTTCATCACCCAGTTCACCGCCTGAAAGTATGAGAAATCAAGATCAAATGGCCGACGATAGAACAATTGCTACTCAAGCCTTCGATGGCTTAACCGGAAACCAGTCATGCATCGTCGTTCCCGCAATCAACAATCCCAACTCGTGGCAGATTCCGTCATACGTCATGAACAACATCGTTCAAACCAATCAGTTTCATGGGAGTGATGAAGAGGATGCACCGGCTCATATTAACCGACTTTACCGCGTTTTGAAAACTTTCAATTTACAAGGTGCTACTGAAGATGCTCTATTCTTACATCTATTTCCGTTTTCACTTGCGGTTAAAGCTGCAATTTGGCTTGCCACTCAACCACCTGGCACGTTTACTACTTGGGAGGCATTACGTTCAGCGTTTATCAAGAAGTACTTCTCACCTGCTAAAGCGGCTGTTCTTCGCGATCAAATTCATTCTTTTCACATGGAACCGGGGGAGAAATATTGTCATGCTTGGGAGCGCTTTTAGAACATGCTAGCCCGTTGCTCACAGAATGGTCTCACACCATGGGCTCTCGGGGAAAAATTTACAATGGGCTGAACTACGAAACCCAAGTTCGGTTCGACACGGCCGCAGGAGGAAGTTTACTGGCAAAGAAGAATGTCACCGAATGTAACGAGATGTTTGAGAGCTTCGCTCAATCCGATTATGCCAAAGAGCCACATCGCGGGAATTCCACTCCTGTCAGCAGTACATCCTCATCCGCTCAAGGTGTACACCAGGTTAATCTGGATATTAGTGTGGTTGCTGCTTTGGAATCACTGACCCGAGAGGTTAAGGAGCTGAAGGCCAAGGTGGATAGGTGTGAGTTTTGTAGAGGTGGACATGGTACGTTGAGTACCCGGTGATGAATCAACAGGTCGACTTTGTTGCTGGTTAGAGTAGGTTTTCCAACAACTTCAACAACAGTCAGAGTTGGAGCACCTACAAGAACCCGAATCAGAATAATGCTAATTGGCGTCTGTCGGGTGCACCACCCGGATTTCAAAACTCTTATAATTAAGGACAAGGTCAGTATTATAATAATAATAACACCGATGGTACTAATGTTTAAAATAATGTGCAGGATTTGAACGGTGGAATGGGGCGTTTGGAAGAGATGATGAAGCTAATCTTGGATAGAGATCAAGTTACACAGAAAAAGTTAGCCAAACACGATTTGCTCTTCAAGAATCAACAATCTTCTATTCTTGATATTCAAAGAACTGTTGGTGATATTGCTCGTCGTTTAGAAGAAAGACCCCCAGGTCAGTTTTTGGGTATCCCTCAAACTAATCCGGCTGCTCAATTGAACGCCATCTCCACTCGTAGTGGTAGGGTTTTTGGTCCGGAGGTAGTTAGTAGAGAAATTAGGGAAGATAGGGACGATGAGTTGATAGATGATGAGATAGAGGTAGAGGCTCCAGGTAAGTCACATAGTACAACACCAATCATAGAGCCGCAAGTTAATAAAAACACCACTAAGAAGCCGGTTGGAGTCCGGCCACCACCACACACCATTGACCTAGCCTATGTCCCGTATCCCGCTCGTCTAAAGAATCAAAAGTATACGAAAGATTACGGGCATTTTCTTAATATATTTAGCCAATTGAATGTTAACCTTCCATTCGTAGAAGTCCTTCAGCATATGCCTAAATACGCCAAATTTTTTAAAGACCTTCTTAAAAGAAAAGATAAGTTGGATGAGCTTTCTATTGTTCCCCTGAATGGAGAGGGTTCTGCAGTAGTTCTCAATAAAGTACCGTAGAAATTACCCGACCTTGGTGTTTTTACTATTCCATGCCTTTTCGGAAGTGACACGACATGTCAAGCATTATCCGATATAGGCGCTAGCATAAACCTCATGCCATATTCTTTATATGAAAAGTTAGACTTAGGAGAGCTCATCCCTACTCGTATGACGTTGTCTTTAACCGATCGTTCCGTTAAGTGTCCGAGGGTGTCGTAGAGAATTTGCTCGTTAAGGTAGATAATTTGGTATTCCCCATAGATTTTTTTATTTTAGATATGGAGGCCGACGAGAGAGTTCCTATTATTTTAGGTCATCCGTTTTTACGTACTGCTAGGGCAATTATTGACGTGCTTGAAGGTCACTCTTAGAGCCGGTGATGATAGTGCCACATATTTAGCTAAGTCCATGAGACATCCGAGTGGTCAAAACGGTCTCATTGATCCATGTCACCCAGTTTACTCGATAGAATCATTTATCTCGGGCATGGATCCTAGTCTTGATTGTTCCCGTTCTGTGAGTTTAAGTGTGGGGAAGGAATCAGAGGTTTCGAGTTCTCGGGAAATGGTGAAGTGTTTTGGAGAAAGAGGTGGTGGAAAGCGTAAGTTTGAGAAAGTTCGTGGTGTTTGAAAGAAGAAGACCAAGATTGATGAATGGTCGGATCATGATTCGGTATCTTTAAGGGCATTGGAGTTCTACCGAGGTGGAGGAAGCTCTACTCAGTCCGCCACGTGATTCTCATAGAATGGGTTCTTGAGTGAAAACTCAAGTGTAGAGTTTGTAGATTTTTCTTTATTTTAATTTCTACTTTCTTAGTTTCGTTGAGTCATCGAGTCGCTAACGTAGTCTTTTGTAGTTCTTCTATGTTTTGGTGTTTTTGAGTTTTGCTAGGTAAAAGAGAGACTGTATGAGCTAGAGATGATCCCCAATGAAGAATTTAATGAAAAAGACAAGTGTTGGGATGGAGCAGTGGAGCCGTATACTTCATGCTTATTTATTTGCTCCTGATTATTATATTTTATATATTTATTGGTGAAATACTTTGAATGCTTAATATCTATCGTTATGATAAGATACATTTTTAGACATGTTTGTTTTGTTTTTCCGCTTACGTTCGTGAGAAAAGGAGTTACCAATTGCTGAGCACGTTCGTAGTTGGAGGGCATTCATGGAAGAACACTTTGGCATCATGTTTCATTCGCATATTACCAGCTAAGTCTTTTCCATTATCTAGCTTGTTTACTTTTTATTTTGCTTTTGTTTTTATAATTTTTAGGTTTTTAATGTTTTGTAGTCCGACTTTATTTTTAATTTTATTTTTATTTAAGTCTTCCTTATCCTTTCATTGAGGATAATGCAAAATTTAAGTGTGGGGATATGATACTTGAGTCGTAGTTTAAATCAAGTTAAAATTTAAAAAAAAAAAAGAAATTGAAAAAAAATTTAAAAAATTTAAAAAAAAAAATTCAAAAAAAAATTGAAAAATGTTTAAAAATGTCCCTTGAATTTAGTTTTTTGTGTTAAAGTGGGAGATGATGATATTTATCGGGAAATCGGTTTTTCAAACTACTAATAATATGAGATAAATAAAAGAAAGTGGGTGGAGATGATGATATTTATCGGGAAGTACAACCGTAGGTTTTAAGTGGGTGTGTTAATTGATTAGATTCAGCGGGTAGGCACCTTCATAGAGATCGAGAGGTGATAGGAAGTAAGGTCATCTCATAGCTTTTACTTGTTAGGATTAGGATCGCGCGAGAGCGGGTTCGGTTCTTGTCGGGCTTGGTTTTGTGAGCGATTAGTTGATCTAGTCTAGGTTAAACCAAATTGTTCATCTATCCTTGGTTGCGTAGTATTCGTTTCCATTAGGGGCGGGTGTCAGTGAGACCGAGAGGTGAGTCGACATTAGAACACTTTCGCAATTCGTTTCGCGGTTTGTTCTTAAATTCAACTAAGTGTAAGTTAGGGTTTGTTAGTGAGACCGAGAGGTGATCTAGCTTTCTTGAGCGAACCTTAGTTGTTTCATCCTTAGATACATGTGTCGTGAGATTATTCATTCCATTAGCTTGTTAGACCGTCAATAGGAATCTTACCTATGTAGACGTTTTCTCCGATAGGAGTTAAGTCTCAAAGTTTCGCTAAGTCTTTTTAAGTTTAGTCTTTTTAATTTGGTTAAAGTAAGTTAGGTTAAGTAGTTTAATAATTAAAAAATCAACTTAAAAATATTATTCTTAGGAAGGTCTTTTCTAGGGTTAGTGATCATAGACGTTTTCACGTGTCCTCGTGTTCGATACTCGGACTTTCTTAGTTTTATAGTACTTACGATTGGTACACTTTCTGGTTGTATGTAGTTTTATTAAGAAAATCTGTTTTATAAATTTAAAGCTTAGTTGCAATTTCCGTAGAAAAAAACATCCTTTAAACACACATCAAGTTTTTGGCGCCGTTGCCGGGGACAAGGTTTGAGGCGTATTGAGAACGACTCGAGTTAGGACTTACCTTGTTTGCTTCTTGTTTTTTTTCTTTTGATTTGTTTAAATAGTTTAGCTAGTTTTAGTTTCTTTTGTTTACTTTAATAGTTGTATGCGACGTACTCGATCTCTAGGACCGCCTGAATCTGAGGAATTTTCTGAACCTGAGAGAGAGTTTCGTGAGAGACGCTGTACCAGACTGTCTTCAAGTTCTTCTTCTATGTCTGTTGTTAATACATCCTCTTCTCCTAGTTTTTCTGAATCAGTCATTTGGGATAGGATTATGGGCGACGCAGTTCCACCGCCGAGGAGGACAGTTGCAGACCGGGCCCGTTCAGTCGATGCGGGCGCGAGATCTAGCATTGCTCCACCAGCCATCGCAAGTCTGACAAATTGGCAGATTCCATCGAACATTCTGAACACCATCTCTCATTCTGCTCAATTTCACGGGTTGCCCCACGAAAATCCGCATTCTCATCTCACTCGCATTGCACGTATTTGCAACACTTTTCATCTTGCCGGCGTATCCGAAGACGCCATCAAACTCCACGTTTTTCCGTTCTCACTCGTTGATCATGCGAGTCTCTGGCTTGAGTCCACAGGGATCCATTGCTACTTGGGATGCCATGCAGACCCAGTTTATTGAGAAATACGATCCTCCAGCTAAGGCCGCTCGTTTGTGTTACCAGATTCATTCTTTCCAGATGGAGGACACCGAGAGCTTCTACGAGGCGTGGGAGAGATTCAAAAATTTACTCACTTTATGTCTGAACCATGGCCTGCAAGACTGGGCATGATACCACTGTTTGAACCCGTCTCGGATCTAGCCGCGTAGATACATCAATCAAACACAAGAACGATTAATACTTTAAATATATACTTTATTGATAAATATGGATAAATATTATATGGTGGAGATAACTTATGGAGAGGATAATTTAGATCTAGATCTCTCTCTAAATATATACATTAGCTCACACTATAAATTATGACATAATCTACCTATTTATAGGCCAAAGCCCAATTCACAATAAATATATATTAAATACAAAGACTAAACCGCCTATAACTTATTCGATCGCTACGGACACCAAAACCGGGCACTAAGATGTTGAAAAGTTTTATAACAGAGTGACATACGTGAATCAGAGTATGCTCGACACAGCTGCGGGAGGCAACTTAATGACGACGAAGGATACTGATGAGTACATTGCTTTGTTTAACGGGTTAGCTATGAGTGGATACCAGCAACCACCAGCATGCATGTATCCACTTGCAGCATGCATCCGGTCGACACGAGCACCGCACTTGCGGCATAGGTTGAGGCGTTGGAAAAGATTGTGAAGGACTTGCTGATGAAGAGTAAGTTGTGTGAGATCTGTAGAGGGGGGCATGATACCGTTCGGTGCCCCGTAGGTTTCCAGGAGGAGGCAGTTGACTTTGTTAGTAATCCGAACTGAAATCAAAACTCTTTCAATTCTTATAATTCGGGGTGGAGAGATAATCAAAATTCTAACTGAAGGAAATCAGTCCGGCTTCCAGCAGTGTCAGAGTCTATTCCAGGATTCCGGTGAGGAAGAGTAGTTGGGAGAAGAAGCCCACGTTAGAGGAGATGATGGCACAACAGACACAGATGCTGTCGCAACTTATGACTCGAGAGGACTCCCGTCACAAAGAGACTCAAGAGAAATTTCGGGAGCACGAGTTATTCATGAGAAATCAGGGACTGTCAATTCAAAATCTTGAGCGGCAGATGGGAGAGATAGCAAGTCGTCTGAATGAGAGGTCGCCAAGAACACTTCCATGTAATACTGAACAAAATCCAAAGGCGTTCGCGAAGGCTGTGACGACAAGAAGCGGTGCAGGGGCAATAGCGAGCCGGTGAGTCAGGAGGCGACGAGAGGAGTCATTGAGGAGCCTGCAGTAGATGTAGAAGAGCGGGTAGACGAGGAGATTCAGTTGGAGTCTCCACCGGCCAAGGTGTATCAGAGGCACAGCCCAGGAAGTACAGCATAGGCCGAAAACCAGCACTTACCCAGCACACCAGCGAGATACTACAAACCTAGACTTCCATATCCCGGGAGACTCCGCAGGGATAGAGACGAGGATCAGAACTCCAAATTTCTTGATCTTTTGAGCAGCTTCATCTTAACATTCCATTCCTTGAGGCACTCACGCAAATGCCCAAATTTGCCAAGTTCCTTTAGGATATTCTTTTGAATAAAGAGAAGTGAGCTGAAGTCTCTTCCGTCCCTTTGAGTGCTAGTTGCTCTGCAGTCTTGCAGAGAAAGTTACCTGAGAAGATGTCTGATCCTGGGAGTTTCACGATTCCCTGCATCTTGAGTGATGATACGGTAGTTTATGCACTGGCAGATCTTGGTGCCAGTATTAATCTCATGTCGTATTCCGTGTATCGCAAGTTGGGTCTAGGCGAACCATGTCCTACCCGGATGAGTATCCAGCTTGCTGATCGTTCTGTGAAATACCCCCGAGGGGTGGTCGAGAACATGCTTGTTCGTGTCGACAAGTTCATCTTCCCGGTGGACTTTGTCATCTTGGACATTAACGATGATGATAGTGTCCCACTTATCTTGGGCCGACCATCCTTGCCACTGCACAGGCGTTGATCGACACCTGCGAGGGTAAGTTGGTTTTGAGAGTTGGGGATGAGAATGTCACCTTTGATGTTCGACAGTCACTGAAACACCCCAAGTCTGCTGATGACTCCTTATACTTCATTGATACCATCATGGAGCATGTTGGGGAGTTTTTTAGCAAGATCTATGGAGGATCTGCCTCCGACACCCAGATTCTCGATAGGCAGATTCCGGAGATTGAAATGGTTGCCATGACAGATCAGTCCTTGGATGACGACACCGAGTCACAGAGCCCTGAATCTGGCGTGTCTGCTGAGATTGTATGAGACGATCCTATGGGCCGACCTTCTGTAGAGAGTCCTTCTTCTTCCTTAGAGCTTAAGACTTTGCATGCCCATTTTGAGTATGCGTTTTTAGATGAAGTGAGGAAACTGTCGGTTATCATTGCATCTGATTTGACGGAGGTCGAGAAAGAGAAGTTGTTGAGGGTGCTACGAGAGCACAAAGAGGTGATTGCATGGAAGATTATCGACAATAAGGGTATCAGCACTTCGTTTTGCACTCATAAAATTCTCATGGAGGATAATTTCAAAACTGTCGTTCAGCCGCCTTTGCGGCTGAATCTGAAAATGCAAGAGGTTGTGAAGAAGGAGATCATTAAACTCCATGATGCGGGGATCATTTTTCCCATTTCTTATAGTGCTTGGGTAAGTCCAGTTCAAGTGGTTCTTAAAAGGGGTGGCATGACTGACGTTACCAATGAGAGGAACGGGCTTATTCCCACTAGGACTATGACTGGATGGAGAGTCTGCATTGACTATCGCAGACTGAATGTTGCCACAAGGTAACACCACTTTCCTTTACACTTCATTGATCAGATGTTGGAGCGTTTGGCAGGTCAGCAGTACTACTGCTTCTTAGATGGTTTCTCCGGATACTTCCAGGTTCCCATAGCTCCCGATGACCAGGAGAAAACCATTTTTACCAGTCCTTACGGAACGTTTGCCTATAAACATATGTTGTTCATACTGTGTAACGCTCCGGCCACATTCTAGAGGTGTATGGTGGCCATTTTCCATGATATGATCAAGGACTCCATGGAGGTGTTCATGGATGATTTTTCTGTATTTGGGAGTTCCTTCGATCATTGTTTGTCTAACCTTGAGAGGATGATATCCCGTTGCGTTGACCTCAACCTAGTCCTTAACTAGGAGAAGCGTCATTTCATGGTTCGCGAGGGCATTGTTCTGGGGCATCGGATTTCGAGTGCTGGGATAGAGGTTGACTAAGCAAAGGTCGATACCATTTCTAATCTTCCCCCACCCACTTCTGTGAGATCCATTCGTAGTTTTCTAGGTCATGCCGGGTTCTACCGCCGGTTCATCAATGATTTTTCTAAGATCGCGAGACCCATGACCAAACTTCTGGAGAAGGATGCTCCATTCATTTTTTCTGAGCAGTGTATCGAGGCGTTTGATCTTTTAAAAGATAAACTCATTAACGCCCCGATCATGGTTGCTCCCGACTGGTCGTTACCATTCGAGTTGATTTGTGACGCGAGCGACTTCGCAGTCGGAGCGGTTCTAGGACAGCGGAAGGATAAATACTTCCCTCCGATTTACTACGCTAGCCGGACTTTAAATGGTGCACAGGAGAGCTATACCACCACCGAGAAATAGCTTTTAACTGTGGTGTTTGCATTCGATAAATTTAGGTCCTATCTAGATCTGTTTATGACGATTGTGTACACAGACCATGCTGCTATTCGATATCTCTTCAGCAAGCAGGATGCTAAGCCTCGTCTTATCTGATGGATCCTGTTGCTTCAAGAATTTGATATTGAGATCCGTGATAAAAGGGGGCCGAGAATGTGGCAGCCGATCATCTTTCGTGTCTGTAGGGAGCAGAGTTAGGAGATTCGGGGGTCAGGATTGACGATTGTTTTCCGACAGAGAGTCTCATGTTTGTTACGACACATGAGGAAGGTTTTCCATGGTTCGCTGACTTCGCGAACTATCTCGCTGACGGGTACCTCCCGAAGGTGCCTTACCAGCAAAAGAAGAAATTCTTTGCTGACATTAAGTTTTACCTATGGGATGACCCGAATCTTTTCCGCATCGGTGCTAATCAGCTGATTTGGAGGTGTGTAGATGTCAAGGAGGGATGGCAGATTCGGAGCCATTGTCATGTCCGGGAGGTCACCACGGTGTGAGTTGACGGCGAAGAAAGTCTTTGATTCTGGTTTTTACTGGCTTTCTATCTTTAAGGACGCGCATGCGTTTGTTAGGAGTTGTGATCGTTGCCAGCGTGTCGGCAACATTTCACCGCGAAACGAAATGCCCCAAAATGCTATTCAAGTTTGTGAGGTTTTCGATGTGTGGGGAATTGATTTCATGGGACCGTTTCCATCATTGCGTGGGAACAAGTACATACTCGTGGCCGTCGATTACGTGTCAAAGTGGGTTGAGGTAAAGGCTTTACCCACGAATGAGGCCCGAGTGGTAGTCCCTTTTCTTAAGAGTCTCTTTGCTCGTTTTGGTGTCCCGAAAGCCTTGATCAGTGATCGAGGTACTCACTTTTGCAATTCGCAGATGGATAAGGCGTTGCAGCGCTATGGGGTCACCCATCGGCTTGCGACCGCCTACCACCCATAGACTAGTGGGCAGGTGGAAGTGAGTAATCGGGGAATCAAACGTATTCTTGAGAAAACGGTTGGTTCCACACCATTTCAGATGATTTATGGGAAGACCTGTCATCTTCCTGTTGAGTTGGAGCATCGTGCTTCATGGGCCCTTCATAAGGTTAATCTTGATTTATCCGCCACAGAGGGCACTCGTTTCCATCAGTTGCATGAGTTATAGGAGCTCCGGGATCACGCATATGCTTAGTCATTTAGGTATAAGGAGCGGATGAAGGAACTACATGATAGAAAGTTGAAGGGTAATAAGCAGTTCAAGTGTGGGGATAAGGTCTTATTGTATAACTCCCGGTTGAGGTTATTCTCGGGAAAGTTAAAATCCCGATGGTTGGGACCGTTCACGGTCACTAAGGTATTCCCGTATGGCACTATTGAGATACAAGATAAGAGCGGGAAGTTTAAGGTGAACGTCACAGGTTAAAGCATTACATACGCGAGCCGATAGCTGATCAGACAGTCGAGGTGTTCTACCTTGACTCATTCACCGAGGTATAGACGTGTTGGATGCATCACTCGGGAGACAGCCCAAGTTGTATAGTGCGTATTATGATTTTCTTTATTATATGTTTTATTTATTTTATTTTTATTAGTTAAAAAAATTTATAAATTAATCAAATAAATAAAAAAAATAAAAAAAAAATACAAAACCACAAAAATATGTTTATTTCTTATGTTTTTGCTTTATGTTTTGTACGCCGCTACATGCGAGTGAGTTTGAGTTATTGCAGGTATTATTATGCGCATGGTAGCTCTAATGGCGTTTTGGAACTGGTTCTCTTGAGGTTACGGTCGCGAATGAAATGTTATACGGTCGCTCGATTGATTCAAAGCTGTTGTAGATTCTACATATAAACCAGGGGAGTAACCCGTTCTCTGTTTTACTTTTGATTACTTTAAGTTTTTATTTTTATTTTATTTAATTCTTTTCCATGTTCTCATCGAGGACGATTTCGTTCTAAGTATACGGATGAGAATTTATTTTACTTAGTTGTAGAAAAAAATTAATATATATATATAAATTGTTTTGTTCTTTCGCTGAAAATTATGTCGGTTACTCAAGTTCGAGGAACATATACTTTTATATGCTTGGTCCTGTTATCTACCTGTAGATATACGGGATAGCCATTGACCCGAAAACTAAACGTGGTAGGGGCGACTGAATATGAAAAAAAAAGGTATTAAAGAAAAATGTCCCTTGAAAATTGATTTTATTCTACGTTAAGCAGGAAATGATATTATCACCGTTGTGTTAACGAACTCTCGGAACTTTTGAAATATATAATATAATAATAAAATAAGAGATGATTTGCATATCTGATTTGGGATGTGTCGGTAGGCCCAACTAGCTTTGATAGTCCCCTTTAGCAGATTTTATATATATATATATATATATATATATATATATATATATTAATTTGAAAAATGGTGAAACTGAATTTCGATGCTTAGGGAGGATTACCATAATCTGAAAACTTTGAGATGGTAAGACTTAGATGCATCCAAACCAGCACACCACCACATGTCCATCTTTTTACGAGCTTAGAAATAGTTATATACTCTAGGGTGATATAAAAAAAAGTACGTTATGAAAGTTATGTGTACTCTGAAAAGTTGTTCCAAACAAGCAAATGATTATGAGAAAGTTATGTATTGTAAAATGCCAACGAAACATTCTCAAAGTTAGTAAAAGAGGCCAAAGATGCACATACTAGACGGGACCTAGAGTTTACGTGTTACCAAGGGGATAGTGACTCTGAGGATACACTATTGGGGCTCGAAGGTTCTTAATCAATAAATATCAAATTAGGAATTTATAGGACAAAGTCCAATAATACTTAGGAATAGCTCGTACGACCTTCCCACGACCATTCATCCATCAAAATTTCACCGAGTGCATCTAATTAGTACCATCAACGAGTCCTTGGCTTATGGTGATTTGTCGAACCAGTTTGCTTCGTCTCTAGTTCTTCTAGCTCTCTTTGTCTGAGATGGGTGGGTGTAGCCTTAATTTTTGGACTTAAAACAATTAATACAATTGGGGGCTTGATAGGTTAGTGGCTGGGTTTAAGTGGACAACAATACCGGCAATCACGGTCAATATGTCGAGCTGTTTCTTGTGCTTTAATAATGATAAATAATCTGGGAGTTTGTTGTTTTTCACTTGGTTATGATCCTGTGTAGATTTCTTTTTCAGGAACGAAAAAGTCTTAAATGTGGGGATGTTTGATGTGTTATAAACACACTTACTTTCCGTACATTTTTATCACGTTCTAAGTGCTTAATTATATAATAATTGATGATTTTAACTCGTTTTAACATGATCTTACAAAGCTTAATACTTGGTGTAGGTTATGAGTTTTACAAGAGAAAAGATTCGGGTTTTTGAAGACATTGGGGGCCCTTATGATCAATTTTGAAGACTAAAACTCAAGGCCCGACCCAAGCCCAGAAGATTAAATCCTTACATGATAATAAATTAAGATAATTAGCAAGAAAAAAAAACCCAAACCAGCCCCCCATAGGTCGATCGGAACTGTTGGACAACAAGGAAGGAAGAAAAAGTTTTGTGGAGGCTTGGTGGCGGCTAGGAGAAGAAGATTAACATCAAGGGAGAGTTTGGACAGCAGCTAGGGTTCATCTTCATCGTTTATTTCAGTCATTATTGATAGTAAACATCTATAAACTTTGTGTTCTTGTTCAAGATAGATAACTTGTTAATTTGATCTTTAAACTTGATTTCTTTTGCAATTAAATTGAAGATTGAGTTTTTATTGATCTTGATAGATTGTTGAATGATTAATATGATGTTTATGATGATTAATATGGTGTTTAAACTAATGTATACCTGCTGTCCAAAAATCATGTTAAGCTAAACTTGTTAGTTCTACCTAGGTTTGATGAATTTTGTTAGGTTTTAGTAAGTAATATGGATTGTTTGATCATCATGACTTGATTTGTTAATGAAAGTTTGGTTTAATATTGAATTAGGTTGCGTTTACTGGCTGTGATTTTATTAATTATACTCATAAAGCCCTTGCTTTGATTGATTGAATTAGTTTTGATTGATTGTTGCTTGTTTGACTCTTTACTTTGTGTTTAGAGATTGTTTGCGGGAAGTACAACCGTAGGTTTTAAGTGGGTGTGTTAATTGATTAGATTCAGCGGGTAGGCACCTTCATAGAGATCGAGAGGTGATAGGAAGTAAGGTCATCTCATAGCTTTTACTTGTAAGGATTAGGATCACGCGAGAGCGGGTTCGGTTCTTGTCGGGCTTGGGTTTGTGAGCGATTAGTTGATCTAGTCTAAATTAAACCAAATTGTTCCTCTATCCTTGGTTGCATAGTATTCGTTTCCATTAGGGGCGGGTATCAGTGAGACCGAGAGGTGAGTCGAAATTAGAACACTTTAGCAATTCGTTTCCCGGTTTGTTCTTAAATTCAACTAAGTGTAAGTTAGGGTTTGTTAGTGAGACCGAGAGGTGATCTAGCTTTCTTGAGCGAACCTTAGTTGTTTCATCCTTAGATACAGGTGTCGTGAGATTATTCATTCCATTAGCTTGTTAGACCGTCAATAGGAATCTTACCTATGTAGACGTTTTCTCCGATAGGAGTTAAGTCTCAAAGTTTCGCTAAGTCTTTTTAAGTTTAGTCTTTTTAATTTGGTTAAAGTAAGTTAGGTTAAGTAGTTTAATAATTAAAAAATCAATTTAAATATATTATTCTTAGGAAGGTCTTTTCTAGGGTTAGTGATCATAGACGTTTTCATGTGTCCTCGTGTTCGATACTAGGACTTCCTTAGTTCTATAGTACTTACGATCGGTACACTTGTCAGTTGTGTAGTTTTATTAAGAAAATCCGTTTTATAAATTTAAAACTTAGTTGTGAGTTCAGTAGAAAGAAACATCCTTTAAACACACATCAGTGATTGCCATGAAATTCAATAGGATGATAGATCGGGTCACAATCGTTGATAAAGTAATGAACTTGTGGGTAAATGGGTTAGTTGGTTCGATAAATGTAAAACGAGTAGTGTTTGATTCGTGAAAAAGACGAGTAAACGATGTTGGTTTTGCATGAAACTTAATAGGATAGTAAATCGGACCCTAACATATAGGAAAAACATAAACTTGGTGATAAAAGAGTTATCAAATGAATCCGTTTAAAATGCGATTCAGTCCGTTTGAAAATGCGATTTGATTGGTTTGAAGATGCGATTCGATCTGTTTGAAAATGTGATTCGGTTCGTTTGAAAATAAGATTAGATTCGTTTGAAAATGAGATTAGATTCGTTTGAAAGGAGATGCAACTCGTTCCTAGCCATGCGATGCGATTCGTTCCTAGCTATGCGATGTGATTTGTTCATGACCATGGGATGTGATTCGTTGGCATGTGAATGCGACCCGATTCTAAACAATAAACCCGTTCACTAAGTTAAACTAGTTCACTAACTAGGGTAGTATATATAAAAGGGTAGTTAATTTATAATTATACTTGATATACATTTAGTCGTGCACAACTAAGGAAAGGGATTACCGTTAGCTTCGAGTGAAACATGATCCGGGTAAGTTTCTAGCCCCTTTCTCTGTTATGTTTTTCGGGGCTGTGTGCATACTCCTATGTGTTTGGTTAATACACTTACCTTAAGTAATAAGTGTATGCCATATGAATGTTTTATGAATAAAATTTAAATGACATAGAAGGAGTAAGATTCTGTATGTAGGTGTATATGATTATATATAAATAAAAGTATGTATGACAATATTATGTGTTGCTGTTTGGTTGTATGGCACGAACAGTAGGGAACCGGACCCTAATAATATCTGAGGTACGGTATAGCATGTATGGTTGTATTATCCAAAGAGAAGGGAACCGGACCCTAATAATATCCCAGGCAAAAGGGAACCGGACTCTTATAATATCCTAGGAAAAAGGGAACCGGACCCTAATAATATCCGAGGCAGAAGGCAAGCGGACCCTAATAATATACGATGCAGAAGGGAAACAGACCCTAATAATATCCGAGGCAGAAGGGAAGAGGACCCTAATAATATCTGAGGAAGTACGGAGAAATGCTCTTTTAAACATAGAGCTCATTATGTATGTATTAAGAAGTTAAAACAAGAAAGTAACAGTAAGAAAGTATGAAAGTATAAAACTATAAAAGTATGAATCTATGTATGTATGAATGAAAAGTTAGCAGGTTAAGTATACAATATGTGTCTTCGGATACGTACATATGTGAATGTAATGTATATTGCCTGATTAACTAGAACTCAGTCAGCGTAGCTGAATTTTGTATGCATGCAGGAAAATAGGATGAGGCAGCTAGCTTGAGTGGGACACATTGCAGATGAATAAAGAAGCTAACATATGAAGATTTGAAGTTATGATATTTTGTGATGTTTGAACTTAAACAACATGTCTTAATGTTTTTTTAAATTTAAATTATGTAACGAATGGCTGAAGTTTCAATATTTTCGCAAAAATTTTAATTCACTCTGATATTTAGAACTGTGTTTATGAGTAAATCCAACGTCAAAATAGGAACCTGGCTCGGGCTTTACGTTCCTGGAACTCTTTAAACAATTGCATATTAACCTTCCATTTATAGAAGCCATTTCCCAAATGCCAAAATATGTTAAGTTCTAATAGGAAGTTATGTCAAACAAAAGGAAGCTAGAGGAACTATCACACGTGATACTCAATGGAGAATGCTCCGCCGTTCTCCAGAAAAAGCTTCCAAAGAAAATGACGAACCCAGGAAGGTTCATTATCCCCTTTTGATAGGAAACTTATCTGTCAGCAATGCCTTAGCCGACCTAGGAGCTAGCATCAAACTAATGCCTTATACGATTTTTTCCAAACTAGGGCTTGGAGAACCTACTCCAACCCGTATGAGCATTCAGCTAGTCGATAAATCAGTGAAATACCCAAGAGGCATAGTTGAAAACATGTTAGTCAAAATTGATAAATTTGTCTTTCCAGTTGACTTCGTAATTCTAGACATGGAAATACAACTCTGTACCCCTTATCCTAGGAATACATTGCTTAGCTAACGTTAGATAACTCATACGTGTTGAACCGGCAAACTCATTCTCAAGGTAGAGGATGAGAAGGTAACCTTCAACATAGGCAAATCTATGAAGCATCCACAGTACACTGATGATTCCGCATACTTCCTTGATATGTGTGAATCAATGGTGAGTTGTTATCTACAAAAAAACAACTGAAAAGGAAGCATGCGGCACACAACTGATAGAGTAGAAGGCACATGCCGTCAACTCAGAAGATCAAGTTGTTAGTCAATAAGAGGAGGAAGAATAAAGAAACTCTGAGGAAATATTTGTGACGGTTATAGGGTGGCAGACGCTTGGAAAATCAATGACAGTTAGGAAGGAAGACTCTTATAATATCTGTAAAGGTTAGGGAATATGTGAATGAATATGTACCAAGTACAGTAAGTAAGAAGAAAGTGTGTATGCAAGAATGCACGTATGTAAGTTTGTATGAATGAAAGATTGATAGGTTAATTATGGAATGTCTGTCTCCGAATACATATATGAAGAATGTGAAGATGTAGCTTGTTGCATGTAAAACTAGAACTTACTCATCATAGCTGATTTTTAGTATGCACGTAGACAAATAGGATGAGACGGTTAGCTTGAAAATGGAAGAAGGTCTGGAATCTGAACAACTGAAGCTTTTATGTTGTTTTATTTATGTTTGAATGATTAAAGACAAGTTTAATATGTTTATAAAAGGATACTTTTATTATATTACTTATATTATTTTAGCATTTGTAAAAGAAAATCTACCAATTTCATCAACCACAAAACTGAATTACATAGATGCAATTAGATGTACCATACGGCAATTTGTTTACTAAAACCCGAGTTTCATAGGTATGTTAAAAGAACAAATCCAAGAAACTAAATTAAACAACAATCAATCTTATTTCATATTTCTTTGTCCATATTTATTTGCCCAACAAAATACATAAAAGACTATAAAAATCAAACTTTGAAATGTTTTTATCTCTATACTATTAACGAATTTCAAGAATCGACAATGAACCTATACAAAATTTTCTCCATTTTAGTAAGCATGATATCTTATTGAGAATTACATATATAGTTATGCAATGCAAACATAACTATTATAACATCAATTTGTGTTTGGGCGCTATACTTGGGCATTGTACCAAGTATCTTAAATAATATTTTCAAAATTCCAAATGATCTATCAATATAACTTCGTAAAGATGAACGTGAAAGGTTGAAAGCTTCTTGCATAATATTCGGGTGGGGGAGGCTCTATTTGAAATTGAGATTGACGATATCTTGTCTTGGAATATGGAACAAGGTATCCTTTTCTGCATGGAGATCCTTTATCAACCAAATAATACCTACCTGATAAAGTAGTTGAAAAACAAAAGGCATTGGAATTTATTAAAATTAACATGAACCAAATATTACCTTCAGGTGGGTGTTGGAAGTTGAATATACTATTATTGGGTCACGTTAGGGAAAACACGCATGTTATGCGTTGATCCCTCCCATCTGATCGACACGAATGTGAAACATATATCGAAATCACATGTTGTCATTACGTTGAAAGTTAGTACCCCTTTTCTACCAATATAAAGTTGTCGTTAACTCTCTAGGGTGCAGGCCCCTATGTGTGTATTGTCAATACATCCAATACAATCCTAAATATAATTTGAACATTAGTTAAGTAATGAAGTACACTAGTAGGAATCATATTAATCAATTCAATACCTTGAAATACGGCATGTATCTTTTGTCATTCAAGATTTGAGGCAAAGCTGGATCTTTTGGTCTTATAATGTCGCGTTCTAGACCTTGAAAACCTTTACCTATACCAGCTATTGCGTCTAGAACTTCATGAAATACTCTACTAATAGTCTCCCTAGAACGTTGAAAACGCTCCCCAGCATCCCTGTTAGATAAACCCAATGCCAATGTATACAGAAATATCCCCACCTTCTCACAAGTTAGCATGCTATCACTCGACTGCAATCCATAGTTTGATTAAAGCACTCTACATAATTTCGTAAACACGTTTGGATGCATTCTGAATGCATTTACACATCATATAGGATTTCCATTTAAAACTTCCATCATCCAAGCTTGCCCCGTTTCAAGTGGTGTCATGCACGATTCCTTGTATATATGCTGCTTATAATAGTATGCAACACCTCACTCACTTGTATAGTGTAATCCAACAAAAAATTATAACAATGCAACCTGTGTTTCTTCTTGCTAGTTTCATTATTCATAATAACCCTGATAATAATAAATTCAATATTAGCTTAACAATAAACACATAACTAGCTAAAATATAAACACATAAATATCTTAGCATATAAAGACGTAAATAATATTCTCAAATAAAAAAAATTAAAATAAAAGATATCAAATAACTTCCTATATAATCATGGAACAAATACATCAAGGTAAAAAACAATTAATCAACCCAAAAGAAATAAAATTCAAACAAATAAAGACAATAATGTCTTTGTAACATCTCCTCAAAGAAAACTTTAGTCGGTGAGCATTTGCTTTCCTGCATCCACGCTAATTTACTATGATCATGTCACACATTTATAAACATTTCTCTTTTACAGGATCTTCAAATAATTCCATTGCAAAAAACTACAACACCTCATCTTCTCTCATTAATCTTGCTTCTACCATATGGTTAAGCACACCTATTGCAGCTTCAATACTAAACTTAGTACTTTGACTGAGTTTGGAAGAATCTGATTCTAATATTTCTAGAGCACGTTGTTGATTCATATTACTTTAAGTTAAATGGTCTTTACGCATTGAAATCCCCAATGAGTCTCTCGCTTTACGTTTCATCTTAACTGGTTTAGGCTTAGTGTTCACTTTAGTAGGCTTCTCAAAATTTATTGCAACCTCACTTGAGCTTGAAGTTGATGCATCAGGTTGACGTACTTCATTCAAAAAGTCACGAAAGAAATTATTTTCTAGAGTTTCTAAGTTTTCTAGAATAGAAGATGTATGATTGTATACTTGTAAAGCATCTCCATTATCACCTCCCTCAACTTGTCATCCTCAAGGTTCTCAACATGCACCTCATTGAATGACGTTGGATCCATAGATTGTGCCACACAATTTTCCCCACTAGTAACTATATCTCCAAATAACTGACCCACTCTTCTTGTAGTTGTATAAATGGTTGATAATTTTGAATTTCTAGAACTTTCGAGTTTTCCTACATAATATAATGATGAATCATTAGTTATCATTATGAAAGGAATATTATACGGTATTTAATTTTTAAATGAGTTATATTATGCTACCTGAATTTTTCTTTTCCACCATTAATCAGAACAACGTACTAAGGTGCTTAGTACTTAGATTCCAACTTAGACCAGTCTCTCCGTTCTTAAGTGACTTCCAAAGGTTATACTCTTTTCTCATACCTTCATACTTGTTCTTCATAGCTTTTTCACTGATGAATTTATGATTTATAACCTTTTCAAACTCTAGCTGAAAAGAAACTCATTTGAATGGGAAAGTTTGACCATGCTTCGTGTTATATTTTTTTAAGAGCCGACATAATTCTAATACCATTTGTTTTGTCCAATTTTCTCTTTTCCTTTTCTCACTTTTTTGGAATCCATCTAGCAACCGTGCATACATATATACATAGATGCAAAATTAGTTAAGTAATTAGACTAGTAGCAATCTATCCATTGACAAAAGGATGACCAAAGTCCCCTGCTACATTTCTTACTTACAGATTTACAAATATAAAAAAAATAATTAAAATCAGCTAGAAACATACGTTACAAATATTAAACATGTTTAAACACAATCTGTCCAAAGTCTAAGTTTAAACACAAGGTATCCTAAACACACATCAAAATAACTATTTGACCAAACAACAAACTGCCTAAATACATCAAGAAGTTAACAGCTTCTTATATTGAAAAGTTTGTTTGGGGGTTTAATTTAAAAACATAAAGGTCGATAACAGTTTGTGGCTTTATGTGGTTGGAATGTTGGCTTAGCGCATTTTCACTGTATGTAGTTCATATATATATATATATATATATATATATATTATGCACTACCAGTTGTATTCAACACATACATTCAGATATAATCTAAAATATTTCAAGAAATTAAATATAATTAAATTATACGGTTCGGTTTTATATGGTTGGTTTCGATATACTGTAAACCAAACCGTTTAATACGGTTTGAAAACTTTGAAACCGACCAACCGAAACTTAAGAAAAAAATCCAACCATAAAACCAAGCCGATGAACGGTTTCACGGTTTCGAACCAAACCGTGAACACCCAACTTCAATAATTAATTTATTAATCACATTTGTTAACGGTTGGGCATAAAAAGTTTTTACTAACAATGACATAATGCTAGTAATCATGTATTTACAACATGTTTGGTGGACACAAATATAAAACATAATCTATATTATATAGGGTCAAGAACTTAATATATTAGGCTATTACTGTAGCACGGAACCAAATTTATGATCAAAACATACAAAAAATTTCCCGCTCATTCTAAAATTGTACACCGGTTTCATAAATCGAGTTTAAAACTTTGTTTAAAAAATCAATTAGCTGCAGATTGGTGGTAAGTAAGAGACCTATTTATCATTCCGGGTTTGGAACTATCATCTAACCGGTTCCGGTACAGGTCGGTCCGGGTCGTACTCGTTGCACACCCTTATGATTACCTAAACCCGTCCCATACCCGACCTATTGTCATCCCTACTACTTTCACAAATATCACATTATGCATCATATTTTCTGAGCCAACAGGAACCTTCTTTCGGTCTCAAAAAGCAGTCCATATGTTCTAATTAAGGATAGTCACGGCAATTAAAGAAAAATATGATCATTAAAGAACATTATGGCGTTCAACAAAACCAATAAATCATGAAAGAGACATAAAGCTGGTTATTAAACAATAATCATAAAATAACATAGCTGCTAAAGGGTAAAATTAAAATACATAGGGAGACAAAAATGAGAAGTGTGATAAGGATTTGTAACCACATAAAAAAACATTTAAAAATAAATTCAAAAAAATAACAAAAAAATCATAACTTAAAATACAAATAAAAAACGAAAAAATTTGAAAAACTAAAACGTTTCCTCCGTCATTCCTGTTCAAAAAAAAATCGATGAAGAAACACAATGCCGAGATTAAAGACACAATGAAGAAATGAACAAAAGACGCAATTATAACTAAAAAAAGTCATAATAGATCGCAAAATGTAACACAATGTTGACAAATATAACACAATATAAAGAAAAAAGACAAAATGTCAAGGAAAAAGACATAATCATTGACAAAAATAAACACAAAACTAAGTGATAAACAAAACGACACAATGATCTCTTTCACTCACCATTTTGTTTTTTTTAGAATGAGAAAGACGGTGGAAACATTTACGTGTTTTTACTTTTTTCGTTTTTTTATTTTATTTTGAGTTATGATTTTTTAGGGATTTTTTGTGTGCCCATAAATTATTCTCATTCTTCTCATTTTTATCTCTCTTCGTAGAATAACTTGACCCTAATATTAAAATATTTAATTCCATTAAAATCAATGCTATTTAAGAAATTAATAAATAGATAGATTATAATTTAACCTAAAAATTTATATTCGACAATAGGCCATTATATTATGAAAACAGTAATAACGAAGCAAAACAATGTTTTCATAGGCCACGAAACTGATATATCAATATATATATATACATATATATATATACTAGTAAAAACCCGCGCGATGCGGCGGCGAAGACAATTTACAGTGCGAAACTCGTTTTAAATTAGTTTATCAATCCTTTTGTTTACGACATATGTTTCTTATTCGTATAATTGGTGTGATCTATCTGAATCATGAGCTTTACATATCTCAGTAAAATAGTAACGGGCACACAAATAATAAAATGAGCATGCACTAAAACCCAATTTGGCAATAAGGTCAACATCAACTTGTATTTAAAATATGTAATTGTGCACAAGCTAACAAACACAAATGAAATCTAAATATAATCATCAATACATTGGTCCCAATGTTGTACAAAAACAAAACATGTGGTACTGATCTAGTGCTATATAAGATATAGCCTATATCTCCATTTTCACATCTTTTATCTTTCCTTGTAGATAAGAATGAATAAAAATGAAAATAAACCTACATAGTAGTTAATTCATGATCTGTCAAATATAAATCTAACAAATAATCAATAAATCTTTTGTGTGTGTGAAAGCATCCCACATACAAGGAAGGACCCATGCCACCCTATTTGGCAGCTCTTAGTCTCGTACAACCTGTAGTATACCAAGAAACAAAAAATATGTTAAAAAACATTTAGGGTAATTTTCCGAATTTAGATTATTGTTCAACAAATTTGAATCAGTAATTGGGTCACAGTTTTATTTCAGGTCAAACAACAATTCGGGCCAGGTCTGGTCTGTTTGTTGTCGTGTCAAAGTTAAACGGGTCATAATATTTCATACGAATCAGACTTATATCAAGGGGCAATCTAGGAATGCATAACTTTTTATTTGTTTATCCGTTGCTACAACTTCGTGAATATTAAGTAGCAATTCTATGGCTGTTGAACCATATTTAAGCTGCACTACACAAATATGATTGTCTCACTTTTAATAACCAAAAACATAAAAAACAAAAAAGAAAGTGAAGCGAGTGGAGATACCTTCATTGCATTATGGTGTGTAGCGATGGCACCCAAAAAAATTGGAAAGTCGTTATCTTGGAAACCGTTCACAAAATTTCTACGGAATTTGGTCCCTAGAAGGCTAATGACCAGCACTAAACTTTTCATTGCTGAAATATTTCCTTTAAGACAAATCTATACAACAATTGTTAAACAACCATTTAAATAACTATATATGAAGCTTCTACAAGAAATGAAAACAAAATAAACCTCAATGACATAAAGAATATCTGGAAGATGATTCTTTGATTCATTACCAGGACCTGCACATAAAATAAATAAAGTATAATAAACAAAATACCTACTAAATATAAAAAAGAATGTCGGCAGAACAATGGCGGAGGATAGTGATGGGTATCTATCATTCGTTCATCTATGTTTAGTTATATACGTACGTTTATACTCCTTTATATGTGTTCATCTATCTCAGCTTTGTTCCTTCGTTTTTTGATGTTTGTTTACGCTTGCAACGCATTTACGTTCGCGAGCCGTTCATTTATATTGTCATCAAAAAAACATATATAAACATGAACACATTTATTTTCTTAATGACTAAACATGAACAAAAATAAAACGTGTTCTTTCAATTATATACGTTCATTTATATTCCTTTATATTTGTTCATCTATCTCAACTACATTCTGTTGGAATTACGTATGCCCGAGACACATAATTATACTAATGTGGCTAACTGTGTTTGATCCAAGTCGGGTCATACCCAATAACAAGCAAGACAACACCAAACGTATTCTTTTAATGATTTGATCATTTAAACGAATACCGAACACTACGTGTTTGGAAATTGGTTTTCTAAACAAACACACTTGAGGATTTAAATAAATTATCTGGATAATTTGTTTATATAAATTAATTATTTAATTAGTTAAATAATTATATAAATGTATGTACATTTTATAAAAATGAGTTTTATAAAAATGAATGGAGATGTTTTAAATGGTTAAAACAAAAAAAAAAATAAAAAATAATAACCGTCCACCCCATGTGGGTGGAGAGTTTGGTCCAATCCTAGGCTTTGTCTTCTTGTGATGACCACTTTATCTACCTCCATTCACAACACATGCATTTGGGTCTTGTCTTTTGAATCTTTTCAAGTGTTTTTCAAGCTTCAAAATCTCTCTCTCCCTCTCAAAAACTCACGGCAGCAGCAGCAAATTTTGGGAGAGCTTTGTGAGCTTGTTTTGTGTTCATAAATCCTAGCAAAACAACTTGGTGTTGTCACAAATAGCTTGGGGTATCACACTCTTGAGGTCTTCTTCTTTGGAGGCTTGTCATTCATCCACCATCCCCTTCAACAACCCACTTGTTCTTCTAAAGGTAGAAGAAGGTACAATTTACATTTTGTGAGCATCTTGTTCTTGTAATTTTGATCCTTGGCTTCGGGTTTTTAGTTTTAACATAATGGTATGTTCATTAACAAGTTTTAAAATACTAGCTTCCGTTGCGTTTTCTAGTTAAATATGGTTAACTTAGACTTTGATAAACTCTCTAAAACCCATCAATGGCATCAAGAGCCGGTTACAAGGACTTATGCTTCTTTTGTGTTCATACATTTCGGTTTTTTCATGGGTGAAAAGGGAGGTCCGAAAATTTGGTGGATTTTACCCCTCATGGTTTTGTAAGATCTTGACATGCATGGAAAGATCTTAGGAAACCATTTAACATTTGGATGATGAAATATCAAAATTGTAAAAATTTTGGGGGGGTGGCCGTAGCCTCATGGGGGGGGGGGCCGTTTTTTTTGGTGAAATTTGGGCATTGGTTGCTTAGGTTGCATGCTTAGAACATTTGGTATGTTTGGATGTGTCATAACCGAAACCTAGACCTTGGATGTGTTGATTGTTGTTATGTGTATTTTGATTATGTTTATTATTCAATATGGTTGTAATAATTCATAATCTTAGGCTTGTGTAATTTATTTATTCATAAGTTGGTATGTAATAAGTAGATTAGTTGCATTTTCTTTTTTTAGAAAAATATGTATTAGGATACATTTTGTAAAAATTAGAAGATGCAAGATTTGGTGAAATTGGTTGGGCCGAAATTTTGGGCTTGTTGGGCCTCACCGGCCCATCATGGGATTCAAGCCCATTAGGCCCATAAATTTCACTCTTGGGTCCAAGAAGACTTTTGGAAGTTTGGAGCCCATTAACAAGCCCAAAAGAACACAACAACTTGGAGAGGATACTTGAAGCATTTGGATGCAAGGTCAAGTGGGAGTCAACATTCCATCCTTGTGTCATGTTTTGTCCCTTAGGTGTGACTTATGACCTACACTTGTTTCGGCTAACAAGTATGGTCAAATTTAGTGGTTTTCGGTTATGACTATATTTTGCATGTGTATGCTTGGTTGTTTGTTTTACTTAATGTAATGTGTGGTTGATAGATATTAGGATATCCAAACCGTCACATAGGAACGACAACAAGCATAAAACGGGTTCTAATATATATTTGGTAATATCGCGTCAATTAGTTTAATTAAATGGGTTTATTAAAACTAAGCGATCTCTCACATATAATAAAATTGGTTTTATTATAACTAGAACCTTGAAAATTGGTTTTCAAAATCGCCATATTACTAAATGCATGTTAGGATATGGCATAATGTTTTTCAACTAGAATATTTGAAAATTTAAAAATCCCTTTTTCATATTACCAAGGAAACAAGTCTAACACCATCCTTTTGTATGACACTTAACGTATTAGGGAACTTTTAATGGGATAAAGGTCACCTAACCATTTTGAGCAAACTAATATACTTAGGGTAATATTAACATATTTGTGGGATAAAGGTCACCTAACCACTTGTATGTTAATCTTACATGTTTATACAAGTAGGACGACTTGAATTGGAAACCATGTGATAAAGGTCACCTAAGCATGAGATCCAATGGTGTTGATGGGATAAACATGCCAGCACGAAATAAGGATTTCGAATGGTCCCATACCTCTAGAAGTTGCAAAGGGTTGCAATTGTCAAGGTTGACTACCTTGTTAAATCAAATAACGGGATAAAGGTCACCTAACCGAAATTTGATTTATCGTTGGATTCTAGAATTTAATTATTATTTTAAAATCTGGAATAAAAGGGTATTAATAATTAAATTGTTTATAATACTAAAATAAAACTTTGTTAAATTTTGTAGATGGCCGCTAACAATGCAAACACCTCTACCCATAACACCCGTAACCTATCCTTAAGAACCATCCTTGAAAAGGATCGTCTAAACCATAATAACTTTATGGATTGGTATCGCAACTTGAGAATAGTTCTCAAGCAAGAAGAGATATCATATGTCTTAGACGATCCCATTCCCGACGAGCCTGACGTGGAAAATGAGGAGGCTTATAACGATTGGGTCAAGTACACCAAAGATTCGGTGCAAGCCTCTTGCCTCATGTTAGGGACTATGATTCCCGAAATCCAAAAGGATTTCGAGCATCATGGGGCATACGACATGATAACTCAATTGAAGGAAATGTTCCTTCAACAAGCTAGAGCGGAACGTTTCGAAACGGTTCGAGCGTTTCATGCATGTCGTATGGAGGAAACCCAAACCGTCTCATCTTATGTCCTAAAGATGAAAAGCTACATCGAAAAGCTTCGTAGGTTGAATTGTCCCGTGTCTAATGAATTGGCTACGGATTTGATCCTCAACTCTTTGACCAAAAGGTTTGAAACCTTTGTCATGAATTATAACATGAATGGATGGGACAAAAGCATTGGTGAGCTTCACGCAATGCTAAGAACGGCCGAAGCGGGAATGGGTAAAAAGGCTTTACCCGTTCTAACAATCGATGAAGGAAAAAGGGGACATAACTCCAACCCCAAAGCAAGTGTTGCTAAGGGCAAGGGCCACGTCCGAGGAAAGGGAAAGAGGAAAGCCATCACGCCCACCAAACCGAAGGAAAAGAAGCAAAAGGTTGCGGCGCAAGATCCATGCTTTGAGTGTGGAGAGATAGGTCATTGGAAAAGGAATTGTCCGACCTATCTCAAAGCGTTAAAAGATAAGAGGGATGCGGGGCATACCTCAGGTATTATCTTTACTATACATATTGAACTAAATGTTATTTCTTCAAATACATGGGTACTTGATACCGGATGTGGAACTCACATTTGCAATTTGTTGCAGGGGTTCAAAAGAAGTAAACAACTCAACAAAGGGGACATTAGTCTCTTTATGGGCAATGGAGCAAGAGTTGAAGTCCAAGCCCAAGGAGACTACATGTTAAAGCTTCCAAGTGGTTTGGAAGTAATTTTGAAGAATGTTTTGTATGCTCCTAAGTTAAGAAGAAACATTATTTCCGTGTCCCTTTTAAAACAATGTGGCTTTGATCTTAAATTTATAGATTATGATATTCATGTTTTGATGAATGGCATATTTTATTTTAAAGCTATACCCATGAATGGTATATATGAAATAGATCAAATTGGTGCGTCACATAGTAGTTCAATGTACAATGTCAACACCAAGAAACTCAAGAAGGACTTGGGTGATTCCTATCTTTGGCATTGTCGCCTTGGACATATAAGCAAGAATCGCATGCAAACTCTTCGCAAGAATGGTATTCTAGAAACAAATGAGTATGATTCATTTGATGTATGTGAATCTTGTTTACAAGGCAAAATGACAAAGCAACCCTTTAATAAAACTTTTGAAAGGTCAAAAGAATTATTGGGTATCATACATTCGGATGTATGTGGTCCTTTTAGACCAATGACTAGGAATGGTGAAAGATACTTCATTACCTTTATTGACGATTATAGTCGATATGGTTATGTGTACTTAATGAAACACAAAGATGAAGCTTTTGAAATGTTCAAAGACTTCAAAACTGAAGTAGAAAGACAACTCAAGACCACAATCAAAGTACTTCGTAGTGATAGAGGAGGTGAATACCTAAGTGGTGTTTTTCAAGATCATCTTAAGAGTTGTGGAATTATTTCACAACTTACTCCACCTGGAACACCACAACATAATGGTGTGTCTGAAAGGAGAAATCGTACCCTATTAGATATGGTTCGATCGATGATGGCTAGAAGCACTTTACCTCTATCATTTTGGGGCTATGCTTTACTTTCCGCTGTTCGCATATTGAATATGGCTCCAACCAAGAAAGTGGAGAAGACACCTTTTGAAATATGGCATGGAAGGGTTCCATCGCTATCATTCTTAAAAGTTTGGGGTTGTGAAGCTTATGTAAAGCAATACACCCCAAACAAATTAGAAGTCCGATCCACTAAGTGTATCTTTATAGGTTATCCTAAAGATGATTTAGGATATTACTTTTACGACCCTAGTGAGCAAAAGGTTATTATTGCTCGAAAGGGTAAGTTCTTGGAAACTAAGTTCCTTAAGGAAGGAACTAATAATAGAACAATGAAATTTGATGAGGATCAAGAACCACAAGATGATACAGAATTGGTTGATACTAGCACTCAACAAGAGATTGTTGAAAGTGATCAAGTGGTTGATCAAAACACACAAAACGTTCGCAGATCTGGTAGAGTTAGCAATCCACCTGAAAGATATGGATTTTTTGTAGAAGGTTGCTACGTGGTAGATTCGGATGAACCAACCACATACCGTGATGCAATGTCCAAGAATGATTGTGACAAATGGCTTGAAGCCATGAACGTTGAGATGCAATCCATGTATGACAACCAAGTTTGGGAATTGGTTGAACCACCACTCAACTCCAAAGCTGTTGGAAGTAAGTGGGTTTTCAAAAGAAAAACTGATATGCATGGAAACTTGGATACTTATAAAGCAAGACTTGTAGCTAAGGGTTTCACTCAAACTCAAGGGGTTGATTATGAAGAAACTTTTTCGCCTGTAGCAATGCTAAAGTCTATTAGGATATTATTTGCCATAGCTGCACATTATGATTATGAAATTTGGCAAATGGATGTCAAGACCGCTTTCCTAAATGGATATCTTGAGGAAGATGTCTATATGGTTCAGCCTGAAGGTTTTGTCGATCCAAAACATCCTAATAAAGTATGCAAGTTAAAGAAATCAATCTATGGATTGAAACAAGCATCTAGAACTTGGAATCATCGTTTTGATGAAGAAATCAAAAATTTTGGATTCATCAAGAACGCTGATGAGGCTTGTGTGTATAAGAAAGCTAGTGGGAGTATAATAACCTTCTTAGTATTGTATGTCGATGACATTCTACTATTTGGAAATGACGTTCCAACCATGGAAAGCGTTAAGGCTTGGCTTGGAAGTAGATTTTCCATCAAGGATCTTGGTGAAGCTGCCTATATTTTGGGAATAAAGATCTATAGGGATAGGTCAAGGCGCTTGATAGGTTTGAACCAAAGTACATACATTGATAAAATCTTGAAAAGGTTCAAGATGGAAAACTCCAAGAAAGGTTTGGTACCTATTCAAAGAGGGACTATATTGAGTTCAGCTCAATGTCCAAGCTCAAAGGGTGAGCAAGAGATAATGAAACAAATCCCATATGCTTCTGCTATAGGATCCATCATGTATGCGATGATATGTACTAGACCGGATGTGTCATGCGCTTTGAGCATGACAAGGAGATACCAACAGAATCCAGGAAACAGTCATTGGATGGCTGTTAAGAACATATTGAAATACCTTAGGAGAACTAAGGATATGTTTCTGATATATGGATCTGGTGAGGAGGAACTCGCTATAAAAGGTTACACGGATGCGAGCTTTCAAACTGATCGAGATGATTCTCGATCACAATCTGGGTATGTGTTCACTCTTAATGGAGGAGCTGTCTCTTGGAAGAGCTCAAAACAGGAAGTGGTTGCATTATCCACTACAGAATCAGAATACATCGCCGCTTCATTGGCAGCTCAGGAAGCTGCATGGTTGAAGAAATTCATTACTGATCTAGGGGTGGTCTCTACCATTCAAGACCCCCTAGAAATCTTTTGTGACAACGAGGGTGCGATTGCTCAAATCAAGGAACCTCGTTCGCACCAAAAGACAAGGCACATAGAGCGGAGATTCAACTACATAAGGGATGAAGTTGAAAAAGGAAAGATATGTATTCGCAAAGTTGGAACTGATCAAAATCTTGCGGATCCATTCACGAAGCTCCTAGAAAGACCGAAACATGAGCGTCATGCGAGTGGCTTAGGACTTCGATATTCTAGTAATTGGATTTGATCTATTTTGTATTTACGTTTAAAAGACTTTTGTAATTTAACTCTTTTATATGATTATGGAATCTTGAGTTAAATTCTAATTTTGCATGTTTAATCCATGAATAAGTAATCTTATTCTAAAAGTCCGTAGTCGATCACATTTGTGGGAACAAATATGAAGCAAGACTATTATGAACTAGAATTGGTGGATATTCATAAGGAATGAATATGGAGCATAGGTTTGCTGCCAAGGTTCATAGATATTTGTGGGATACAAATATTGGACTGACCCGCTCTCAATATTACTACATGGAGTCGATGGACCTGATCATTAGTAATTTTGAGTAAAGGAGAATTTCATATTATCCTTAGACCTGAGATGTATACTGGGTCTTGATTTTCACCAAGTATTACACTTTGACTCTCCCCTTCGCTATTCGTAAAAGATGGTACATAAGGATGAGCTCGGGTGGAGTATAAAGTGATAGTGAGAGGCGTATACAGTCAAGATGGAATTTGTTCTTCTTATGTGTTGAGAGTTTAGATGTCTAAGGCCTGATAAAGTTGAATTGTAAAGAGAATGATCGCCTATGTCTCTTAGATCCAACATGACATCTAGTAACAAAGGGATATAATGATAGATTCACCTAAATCATATCAAGTAAGGGACTTGAAGGGATGATGTTATTGAATGGCATTTCGTCAAACACATTAGGGGTGGTGAACTGTTGTTAGGCGGTATTCACCACTTGCATTAATTTTCTATGTATCTCGTGCAAGTGGGAGATTGTTGGAATTACGTATGCCCGAGACACATAATTATACTAATGTGGCTAACTGTGTTTGATCCAAGTCGGGTCATACCCAATAACAAGCAAGACAACACCAAACGTATTCTTTTAATGATTTGATCATTTAAACGAATACCGAACACTACGTGTTTGGAAATTGGTTTTCTAAACAAACACACTTGAGGATTTAAATAAATTATCTGGATAATTTGTTTATATAAATTAATTATTTAATTAGTTAAATAATTATATAAATGTATGTACATTTTATAAAAATGAGTTTTATAAAAATGAATGGAGATGTTTTAAATGGTTAAAACAAAACAAAAAAAAATAAAAATAAAAATAAAAATAAAAAATAATAACCGTCCACCCCATGTGGGTGGAGAGTTTGGTCCAATCCTAGGCTTTGTCTTCTTGTGATGACCACTTTATCTACCTCCATTCACAACACATGCAATTGGGTCTTGTCTTTTGAATCTTTTCAAGTGTTTTTCAAGCTTCAAAATCTCTCTCTCCCTCTCAAAAACTCACGGCAGCAGCAGCAAATTTTGGGAGAGCTTTGTGAGCTTGTTTTGTGTTCATAAATCCTAGCAAAACAACTTGGTGTTGTCACAAATAGCTTGGGGTATCACACTCTTGAGGTCTTCTTCTTTGGAGGCTTGTCATTCATCCACCATCCCCTTCAACAACCCACTTGTTCTTCTAAAGGTAGAAGAAGGTACAATTTACATTTTGTGAGCATCTTGTTCTTGTAATTTTGATCCTTGGCTTCGGGTTTTTAGTTTTAACATAATGGTATGTTCATTAACAAGTTTTAAAATACTAGCTTCCGTTGCGTTTTCTAGTTAAATATGGTTAACTTAGACTTTGATAAACTCTCTAAAACCCATCACATTCTTCTGTTTATGTTCATTTACGCTCGCGAAGCGTTTGTTTACGTTCGCGAATAGTTTTTTTCATACTGACATCGAACGAACATATATAAATATGAACTCATTATTTTCTCAATAATCGAACCCAAATATATATATATATGTGTGTGTGTGTGTGCTCGTGTAGTTATATACGTTTGCTTATATTCATTATTATTTGTTCATCTATCTCAGCTATATTCGTTTGTTTATGTTTGTTTATGTCCGTGAACCGTTTGTTCATACTGTCATCGAACAAACATATATAAACATGAACACATTTACTTTCTTAATGACCGAACGCGAACAAAAAAAACGTGTTCTTTCAATTATAAACGTTAGTTTATATTACTTAATATTTGTTCATCTATCTTAGCTACATTCGTAATGTAAGAGAAGGTACTAACCGTGTTTCTTTAGCCAATTATTTGAATTGCAGCAAACAACAACCGTGTTTCATATTCGGGATACAATTGCCTTCATAATAGTACTTTAGTTTCACTTCGCTTGAAGGCCTTTGCACATTTCCATTATAAGCAACTGTAAATGTTGTTCATGTTAACTGTTTGTAGGGTAAGTTTTGGTATACTTTACAAACCGTTTTGACCCGAATGAAATTGATAGATAAATACAGTTTTAAAGCGACCCGTTTTGATCATAACTGATTTCGCTTTAAAGCCTTATTAACCGACCAGCTTTGACCTGAAGCAAGTTAATATTTTTTTAAAAACATACCATTTTGACCCGAATCAATTGAGAAACTTTTAAAACGATCCTTTGATCCGAACTAATTTGTATTTGTTTTTTATATAATCTTTTAAAACGATCCTTTGTCAAAAACAGGCCATTTGACGCAAATCAATTTTTGATGTATGCAAAACGACCCATTTTGACCGGAACTAATTTTACCTAAAAACTGCATTAACCGGAACTTGTATTGACTTGAACCTCATTTTAATTTTTTCCAGCATAGTCATCGTCGTATTAGTTTTTTCATATTTTTTCCAAAAACCATTTTAACTCAGCGGAAATTGATACATTTTTAAAATGACTCGTTTTGATCCTAATCATGTTGCTTAAAATCTGCACATTGCTAAGTGATCTTTGAAACCATGTACTTTTGCACTACATAAACGAATCGTTGAAACAAATAAACTCTCAGTTAAATTAAAAATAAATAAATTTTCACAAACTATTGCAAGTTCAAATATATAACCTCATAGTCAACTCCTTGGATGTAAGCATAATTTGGGTCAGCCGAAGAGAAAGACAACCAAATTATCTGAAGGAAAAAACCGATAAATCGTATTTCAAAATTACAGTATTCATAATGATCTTTAAAATGAACAACCTGACCTCGTATTTCGAGCAGTTAACTGATCTTGATACAGCTGAACATCTACAATAAAGATTCAATAAAAAAACATGAAAACATTATAGAATACACACACACACATCTCCGGGATCATTAACGGTCATGGTAAATGAGCTGAGGCTGAACCAGGGTCAAAAAAGTACCTAGGTACCTGGCAGCCTTTGATAACATCTAATAAAGAACTTTTGTTTCCACTGTACAAGTCGTGTACAAAGTCTACTGCATTGGGATACCACAATCTACAATAAAATCTAATTTTTATCTTTAAATGACAAACATCCTCTTTAAAATAAAAATAAAAACACAAGGTAATAAAAGAAAACTTACGTACAAAAAGTGCGGTGATGAAGATCTTGATCATATATATTAATACTTTTTCCAAAGCTATGTGCACGCCAGTCTAAAACATTTGTATGAAACTTTAATATAAGGAAAACAAATTAATCTTTCAATTTCATCATATTTGTACCGTTGGGCCCACCTAGCTTCTCTAGCTCCAATATCCTGAGGTGACACCGAAAAATGTAAGCTTTTCAACCTCTAAATAGTTATTGAAAACATTTTTCGTTGAAATAAAAAGTAAAAGAAATTCAAAATTGTTTGAGCAGAAAGTCAAAATTGGTACCTTAATCATAACTATCCATTTTGGAAACAATAAGGTGTCCACACGAGTCAACACTTCCCAATATTATACAATATCACTGCCTGCAAAATGTAGATCACATAGAACAAGAACAATAAATCAGAAAACTAACTATGTTTGTTATTAGTAACATTAAAACTAAAGAATAAAAGATATGTTGATTCATAATTCATAATAAAGATATTTTAACTAAGAATTGAGTGAATGTACTCTCAATTTCATTCAATATTATTGTCTGAATGTCATACCAATGAGGGCAACAATTCACTGTTGCAGAGTCCACAATATGTATTAAAATTACACCAATATAAGAGTATCATCAGGATAATTGTGTAGCATTAAGATTATATTAGAGGTTACCTGAGTTTGTTCAAGTATAAGAAAATTATTTTTTTTTCCTACATAGAACAAAGAGTCATTCAAAGAAACCTATCAAATAAAAGAGATGATATTAGAAATAAGTCATTGGTCAATTGGCTTCAAACTAACCCAGAAAACAATCACATATCAAGCATTTAAACAGCCAAAAAGTCGATTAACATTAAAAGGTTTACCTTATCTATCTCGATCTGCCCGGAAATCTTCCGATCTGTTTGAAAATCCATATTTCAGCGGCTGAGCTATGTGACGGTGGTGATTTGTGATCGACCTGGGTACATGAATGCATATGGTGCTTGCTCTCTTTGTTATCTCCTCCACAGATCCAGTCAAACAGGGGTAGAGCGTAGCCTAGACAGAGAGGAGGGTGTGAAACCCTAGAATTCAATTTCAAATGAACCGCTTGTGTTTGAAAGCGGGATTATGTTTGTACTAGAAGGTGTATTGAAGCTTTATGAGTTGTACCTTGTGCAAAGAGGTTATAAAACTCTTAATTCAAGAGTTTTGGTCGAATGATCATTCTGCCCTTCCTATATATATTATAATATAGTATATATATATATATATATCAAACAATAAAATCTATTTTACAGTATATATGACCTCCCCCTCAATGCCTTGCGGTAATGATTCCTCTGGCATTATGACCGTTACCACAATGGTGTTATCCATATATCAAATTATTTCATGGATTGGATTTCACTTGACTATCTAAGGTTCCATTGCGTGTGCTCGGGGTAGTAGTTTTGTATAAATGTATCGCCATGCTATTAAGTATTTTGATTTAAGTTCTTTTCTTTCTAAAAGGTGGAACAGAATAACCCGGTTGAAGAGTAATGATCATATGCCTGTAATGCATTATCAGTCCCATAATGGGTCCCATTCTTCTAGCTCTTCCCGAAGTCAATGACTATTCATCGCGATTACCTTAACACCAAAGAATATTTCGACCCAATGCTTTATTTCTGTTCAAGTTGATCATGATTCGACATCAGAAGTATATTGATTTTTCCCCAATAACCGAATACTTTTGTCTGTAAATATTGCATACCTGATTCCATCCATAAATCGATTTTATTCCCTATGAGTTCTAGTCTCAAATAAGACTACTAATTATTATTGTTCATATAGTATTATATGAATATACCACATCAATTCGTTATGTATGGATAATGAGATTTCATTGATACATAGCTAATTCAAATAGACTTTTTGGAGGGTCCCATTGACGTTCATCCAGTAGGAATTGAACCTATGAATTCGCCAATTATGAGTTGGGTGCGTTAACCATTCAACCATGGATGCTTAGCGGGTCATAGTGAATGACTAGATCCCAATTCAAATGGAATATTTCAACTAAAGAAATGAAATGCTTAAATGAAATTCTTTTAGTTCTAATAAATTAGGAGAAATTTAATGACAGGACATGAATTCAAATCTGGATTTTATAATTGAGAGATATCAAGAATTCTTACTATTTCTTAGATTCCTAGACCTAATTCAATTTAGTGGGATCTTTCATTCACACTTTTTGTCCACCAAGAAAATTTTATAAAACTTTTTGACTCCCGAATTTGGAGTATCCTACCTTCGCACAATTCATAGGGTTCAACAAGCAATCGATATTTCACGATCAAGAGTGTAATACTATTTGGAGTAGTGGTCCTTATATATATCGTATTAACAATCAATATATGGTCGAAAGAAAAAATCTCTATTTGATAGGGCATCTTCCTATACCTATGAATTCCGTTGGACCCAGAAATGATACACTGGAAGAATCCACTGGGTCTTCCAATATCAATAGGTTGATTTTTTCGCTTGTATATCTTCCAAAAGGAAAAAAGATCTATGAGAGTTGTTTCCTGAATCCGAAAGAGAGTTCTTGGGTTCTCCCAATAACTAAAAAGTGTAGCATGCCTGAATATAACGGGGGTCCGCGGTGGTGAAAGGACTAGATCAGAAAAAAGAGAGATTCTAGTTATAAGATATCTAATGAAACCATCGCTGGAATTCATATATTATTCAAAGAGAAAGATCTCAAATATCTGGAGTTGTCTTTGTATATTATAGGGATGATCAGAAGGTACAGAATGTATCGTCAAATATTTAATACGATTCCACATAATCTAGAGTCGTTCAAGTACGGGATTCTAGCCAATTGAAAAGATCTTCTAATCAATTCAGATATAATTTTGATTCCATTAATAACGAGGATTCAGAATATCACGCAATGCTCAATTAAAGAGAGGTTCAACAACTAAAAGAAAGTTCGCTTCTTTGGGTCCTTCCTTTCTTCAAACAGAAGGAACAGAGATATAATCAAATTGATCCCGAAAGTACTTTCTCTCTCTCTAAGAATTGTACTTATTCTCACGCCGAAGGGTGGTTATGGGAAGACCCCCATTTTTTTCCTTCCCGTAACGAGCTCACGGTGTTCTGTTATGCAGGTTTCCGTCGTGGGACTTGTTGAGCTAGTACTCGTGCTGCTGTGTTACATTGTTATTTTGACCAATATCTGGTGGAACCATAAATCTAACCTATTCGGGTTTAATCCGTTCTTCTTCATTGGCGCCATCCGTGTTTTTGCTAAAACTTCACATTTTTTATTGTTTGGGTGGTATGAGTCAGTCTCAGCAAGGTCTGATGGAAACTCCGGTGGTAACGAAGCGTCCTGCCGAATTTATGGCACCTACGGGTCCAACTCCTGGTGATCTGGGATGCATGACAACGAGGTTCGTTGGACTCGTCGGAATCCAGATCTGGAAAACAGATCTGGAAATTCTCCTCCGGCGAGATCTCTTCGTCAAGATCTCAGATTTGAGAAATTCCAGTATTTGGAAGAATGGTTGCAGTTACAGCAAGCAAAAGGTTATAGCTGAATACGAACGTATGCTGCGGGAGGAAAGAGTTTGTGCAAGGACTCTAACTTATGGAGATGATCCATCAAGATCTCCATCTCCTCCATCAACAGGACGTCGGAGTCAAATGCGGGAGAGTGTTAGGACCGAGGTGTATTCTGAGGAAGAAGTTGAGGAAGGAAGTCATGAAAGAGGTCGTCCAGTTATGCGGGAATCTTCCTGCAGTACCGAGTATGATCAGAGCCATGCTTCGAGGAGCTAAACAGATCCTACATACTGTCATGATGAGATCAGTTACTTTAGCAATAACATTCAAGTTTATGGTGAGGAAGAGACTAGTCGTCCGCGTGCGATGGTCAGACATATTGAGTACTGTAGTGATGTGGAATAAGCCTTTACAAAGCCTTATCGTCCCGTAACATTTGCGGAGAAGTCAAAATCTGTCCTGCGCATTGCTACAGCTCCGTTTCCTGTTGATGTCAAAATCCCAACCAACTTAGGGAAGTACAACGGCATGATGGATCCGAGTGATCATTTGCTTAATTTCATTGCGGTAGGTGGGGTCAATGGTTGGACTCTACCTTATTGGTGTCACATGTTTGTCTTAACATTGAAGGGAGTCGCCCGCGAGTGGTTTGGGAAATTTCCAGATGGTTAGATTAAGAATTGGAATGATTTGGTGGCTAAAAGTTTTCATAACATTTCAGCCAACCGAAAAAACACACGCGGGATCTCCATATGAGATTTTGGACATAATTAGGTGGGACAATGAATTTATTGAAGATTTTATTCGCTCTATTCAATGAGGAGAGTTTGAACATTAGTGGAATAAGTGAAGATATGATGTGTGGTGTTTTCCGCAAGAACGTGCGGAGCATTGCTTTAATTAGATGTTTGACTGGAAAGGATGGAATGCCCAAAACTTGGGACGAGATTACGTTCGCGGCTAAACTTTTTGCTAGAACAGATAAAACTTTAAGGCTTGAAAGCCCTAAACAGAAAGCAAAGGTGGAATTCAAGAACACGCGAGTGAATAGGCCGTTGCGGGGTTCAATCTAGTCTAGAATTCAACCTCCCGCGGAAACTTCAAAACAACTTGATGCAAGGACATTGATTGGAAATAAAAACAAGGATCGTAACTGGTGGCAAGACAATAACAGGTGGACTCCGTTAACGAAAACTCCTTCAGAAATCCTAATTACAGAAAATGTAGAATTTAAGAAGCCGCGGCCGCTTACGAGGAGAACACACTTAAATCCTAATAACAATGAATGTTTCACAATGACATAGGCCATCATACTAATGACTGTGTTAGTTTAAAGAATGAAATTGGACAAGCAATTAAGTCAGGAAAACTAGAACATTTGTTAAAGAATGTGAGGCCAGGGACCCGCAAACCACCTGCACAAGTCAATTCTAGCCTTCCAAAGAAGCATGTGAAAGATCTGAATGTCCACATGATCCAAGGAGGAAAACTCAGTGGATACAAAAGACAAGAAATTGATTTTGACGAATGGAAGAGCAAACTAATGGTGTTTCCGCGGGTCAAAGGTGGTCCATGTTTGAAGTATCCGTTGGTTATTACTGCATTGATTGGACATTATAGGTCTTAGTTTGTTTTCTTTGACACAGGAAGTACGTCGGATATCATGTATGAAGAGTGTTTTGAACAGTTGGATAAAAAGGATAAGGTTTTGGTTATTAATTTATGCATCCACGAGGGGTTATTTCTTTCCCTGTTACCCTTAGTGATGGAAGTCACTCGAGGACCAAGGATGTGGAATTTTTGTTCTTGCCAGCAAGATCAAAGCATCATATAATTTTGGGTAGAGAGGCAATTGGTGACTTCAATGCTAATTATCCACGGCGCATGGTGCGGTAGGAATCCCAACCCGCGCTGGCATAGCAATCATCCGTGTTAACAAACGTTGTTTTACTACGGAAAGTTCGAAGCCGAGTAAAATTCCTAAAACGGTGGAAAGAACTGATCCTGAAAAGTGGGCGATAAATCCAACGTTTCCAGAACAAACGATAACAATTGGTCCTACTATTTCCGAAATAGTAAGGACATTTTTGAAACAGCTCCGGGTGAAGAACTTAGATGTTTTTGCCTTGAAACCCACAGACATGACTGGCGTTCCCAGAGAAATTGCGGAACATAAATTGCGGGCCAATCCAACATTCACTCCCATTGTTCAAAAGAATCGGAAGATGGGTCATCAACAAACAAAGGCAATGAATGAGCAGGTTCAGGATTTGTTAAATGTCGGGATCATTAGATAAATACGCTATCAAATATGGGTTACAAATCCAGTTATTATTCCTAAAAGCAATGGAACATAGCAGATATGTATTAACTTTAAAGACTTAAACAAAACATGCCCAAAAGATTGTTATCCCTTACCAGCAAAATCGATTTGCAAGTTTATGCGGTTTCACCGTTCAAATTTAAATGCTTTCTTGATGCATGTTAGGGATATCACCATATCCACATGGTGGCTGGAGATGAGGATAAAACTGCATTCCGGACAGACCAAGGCACATTTTGTTACAAAATGATGCCCTTTGGGTTGAAAAATGCAGGTGCAACATATCAGCGGCTGATGGATGAAGCCTTCAAGGAGCGAACTGGGCACAATTTGGAAGTTTACACGGATGATTTAGTGATAAAAAGTGTTGCGGAAGATCAAATGTTGCGGGATATTGAAGAAACATTCAGCACTTTGAGAAATATTAACATGAAACTTAACCCCAGCAAATGTTCTTTTGGGATAGAAGAAGGCAAATTTTTGGGTGTAATAGTTACAAGCGTGGGTTTCAAAACTAACCCAGACAAAGTCCAATCAATCGCCCGCATGCCTTCACAATCTTCCCTCAAGGAAGTGCATACGCTGAACGGAAGATTGGGGCCCTAAACGGATTTCTAGCCAATCATGGGGCTAAATCTTTTCCTTTCGCTTCAACATTAAGTAATTGATTGAAAAAAGCACACTTCAAGTGGACCGCAGAAGCAGAGCAAGTGTTCATAGAGGTCAAAAAATGTTTAATGGAGTTACCTATATTGTCCGTACCTCAAGCGGGAGAACCGTTAACCTTGTACCTTTCAGCATCAGATATAGCCATTGGAGCAGTATTGTCAACGGATAGTAAAACTATCCAAACGCCGGTTTATTATGTAAGCAGAACACTGACAAATGCTGAAACAAGGTATTCAATGCTTGAAAAGCCGGTCTTGGACTTAGTTTACGCAGCCAGACGCCTCCGCATATATTTTCAAGGACACTTGATCAACGTTTTGACGAGATAAAATTGAAGAGCATTTTAAGCACACCTGAATGATCTGAAAGATTGGAAAAATGGGTCATCGAGTTGGGTGAACATATAATTGGTAATAAACCAAGTCCTGCAATCAAGGGACAAGTATAAGCAGATTTTATCACAGGGGTCCCGCAAAATAAGGAAAAAGCGTGTTTAACTGAACAACAAACTCCTACACCACCAGAACAAGATCAAGTGTGGTCATTGTTCACAGACGGTGCGTCAAGTGGTGAAGGGTCTAGTGCGGGTCTTAGGTTGGTTAATCTAGAAGGTCACGAGTTTACTTATTCTATCAAGTTAGATTTCAAAAGTACTAAAAATGAAGCAGAGTATGAAGCGTTCCTAGAAGGATTGTGGATTGCTAAGAAGCTTGGTGTACAACATTTGGAAACGCGTGTCGATTCATTGTTAATTGCGGGACAAATTAACAGGTCTTATGAAGCAAAAACTGAAGTAATGAACTTATACTTCAATTCACATCTTGTAAAGTCATTCACATCAAAAGAAATGAGAACAAATCTGCTGATCCCTTAAGCAAATTTGCTTCCACGACTTTGAACACTTTGCTAAAGACATCCGCATTGAAGTTTTAGATCACCCATCAGTTCCGCAGCACCAGGTGTTAGTCATACAGATAGGAGTTGAGTCCTGGATGACCCCAATCGTTGCATGTGTGTCATCAGGTACACTCCCAGAGGGTAAGTTAGCAGCCCAAAAGATCAGACACAAGGCGTTAAATTATCAATTACAAGATAGGGTACTTTATCATCGGTCTTTCCTAGGTCTACTCCTTAGATGCGTTGATGTGGAAGACGCCACTATCTAATCAGAGAGATTCATGAAGGAATATGCAGCTTGCATGCGGGCCCTAGGATGGTAGTGGCAAAGTTAATGAATGTGGGATACGATGGGCCAGGGATGCACGTTGACGAAGTTAATGAAATCAGATAGTGTGATTCATGCCAGCGACATGCACCAAACACATTGAGGCCTAAAAATGAGTTGGTGCCAGTATCATCCACATGGCCATTTAAAATGTGGGCAATTAATATCATGGGACCATTCCGAGAAGCCCCAGGTCACGTCAAATTTTTAATAGTGGAAATTGATTTTTTCACCAAATGGATCGAGGCTAAGCTAGTTGCCTCTATTATTGCTGCGAGTGTGAAAAAATCCTATGGGAATTTATTATTTGCCGCTTTGGTTTTTCGCAAACATTGGTCAGTGACAATGGGACTCAATTTGCGAATGGCGGGTTACATGCATGGTTAAAAGAATTGCAAATTAACCAAGTATTCACGGTCGTGGGTCATCCGCAAGCCAACAGCCAAGTTGAAAGAGCCAACAGAAGCATCAAAGATGGGATCAAGGCAAGGCTTGGAACTAAACGAACTGGGTGGGTTGATGAACTGCCTCATGCATTATGGGCTTTCAGAACCCAAAATAAAGCGAGCAACTCAAAAACACCTTTCATCTTAACGTACGGTACATAAGCCATGATCCTAGAAGAGATCGGAGTCCCATCCGCAAGAACACTGCATATCAGCAACAATGAGGAAGAATTGCGCTTGATTCTTAACCTCCTTAAAGAACGACGGGAATTAGCACTCATTTGAGAAAACAATTACAAACTTCAACTTCAAAAATATTACGATTTAAAGGTCAAGATTTTCAAATTCCATGCGGGAGATTTTGTCTTCCGCAACAATGAAGCGTCAAGGCAAGAACCTTCATGTAAACTGGCCCCAACTTGGGAAGGACCATATCGGGTGAAAGAAGTCTTAAATAAAGGTACTTATAAGATGGAAAAATTGGATGGAACCGAGATCCGGAGAACATGGAACATAGCCCACTTAAAGAAATGTTATATATGATGGCCTACATGTCATTATTAAAGATCAGCATATCTATTTTTATTTATGGCATGCGTGCCACTGTTAGATAGAGGTAATTTGAGTATTACTTGGTGCTAGAAATTACATTGTAAACAGGCTTGTATGCCACTTCCTTTTATGAAGTTGTTTCCTCATGTTACGTTTTTCATAAAAAAATATTCTTATACTTGGTCTGCGTGCCAGAAGTGGCCCGCGTGTCATTAAACTTATACCTGTTCTGCATGCCAGAAGTGACCCGCGTGTCATTAAACTTATGGTGTCCATGCCAGAAGTGACATGCGTGTCATTAAACTTATACCTGGTCTGCGTGCTAGAAGTGACTCGCGTGTCATTAAACTTATACTTGGTGTACGTGCAAGAAGTGACCCGCATGTCATTAAACTTATAATTGGTCTGCGTGTCATTCAACTTATACCTGGTGTGCGTGGCAGAAGTGACTCGCGTGTCATTAAACTTATACCTGGTCTGCGTGCTAGAAGTAACCCGTCTGTCATTTAACTTATACATGGTGTGCATGCCATAAGTGACTCGTGTGTCATAACATTTGTACATGGTGTGCGTGCCAGATGTGACCCGCGTGTCATTAAAATTCTTATTTGGTTTACATACCATCTAAGTAAATAATCATTTACTGACATATATGAAAGATCCTAAGTGACACGTATATTATTTACAACAATAAAACAAAGTGAAAGGAAAAATACTTTATATATAGTCGAAGGAGGATTACAAAGTGTTTGATACGATAAAATGATCTAATACATGAGTCGATCCAGAGTCGACTTACACAAAACATTTAAGGAACAAAACAAATCATTAGGAAGGGGGATCTTGTTCACTATCATTCGCATCAGGATTAGTCGGGTGTTCAGTTTCATTGTCATGATCAGTATTAAAGTAGGCTTTAAGCTTATCAACTCCATCATCTTGAATAGCGAGTTCTTCAATAGCATCTTGAATAAGGAAAGATAAATTGCCAAAAGCCTTCAGCTTGGTGGTGTAGATCCCAGTGGTATCTTAACCAAGCAATTCAAACTCCTCAATAGGGCATTTGTCATCGGAAAATTTCAGCCCTTCTTCAAACCCGGTTTGACGACCAACTTGAGAAGAAGCGACAAGCAGTTCCGTAACGCAATCTCCTAGTTCAGGCCCATCCCGAACATGATCAATCGCCTGTAAAAAACAAAAAAAAAAGAAGCGGATTGAAAATATTATTTGGCAAAAGCAAGTCAAAAAATAAATATTACCAGAGGCAGTCCTTCAGATATCAACCAATTCTTGTCCGCCAGAGCTCGGTCAGCAACAGTTTTTTGTTCTACACATTGCTCGACAAGACGACTATTCTCCTCAACAAGTTCAGAAATGAGTTGGTATTTTTGGGCGGTGTCCACTTTCAAATGCTTGATTTCTTCCTCAAAGTAAGTGAGGAGTTCACCCTGAACATTAACCTGTTTTTCTAAGCCAGCTTTGGCTTCTTTAGCTTGCGCTAATTCATTTTCCTTGGCACGGGTCTGTTCTCGTGAAGCTTCTAGCACTGCATTCTAATTTTTGCACGCTTCTTCCCAGGCCTTAGCAGCAGTATCTTGCCTCGTTTTCTCTTCATCAAGGGCTTTTTCAACATCCTTGAGTTGCCATTTTGCAGTATTGGCAGCTATGAGGTAGTCATCAGCTTCCTTCTTTGTCACCTCAGCAGCATTCTCTAAATCTTCTCAAGCATCAACCATGGCTAACTAGTCTCGATATATTTCTTGACTAGTGGACACTGCATTAGCCATATTGTAAGAATAAGATTGTTAGCTCATAACAGGGACGTCAGTGTCGGCGTTATCGTTCTGCAGGCGGGATCCCTTGTTGAAGAAATTCATGACATACATCATTATCCATAAATAATGACCCTTGGTGCAATAACCCGTGAGGACGACGAGTCAGTGGGTCCTCATGCGGATTAGGTTGACCATAATATCCTGTAGGCCCCTTCTCTTCGTGAAATTGAGAAGAGGAAGCTTGTGGTCCGGTAGAGAGAACATGCTGACCTTCATCATCTTTATGATAGTTGGGGGAAGTAGGTGGAGAATTAACATGGGGGTCTTGTTCAACATCTGTTGGAATAACTTGAGGACCAGTCTTCGTATCCCCATCCTTCGACAATTATTCTGTACACATCCGCGGACGGTGGAGATTATGGAGGATTTTTCGGCAGCGATTTCGGTCGAGATATTGGCGGGGATTTCGAAGGATATCTGGGTGGAGTGATGGTGGAGATACGATTTCTTCAATCACGATACCCTTGAGAGGCTTCTTGATGGGTCTAGGGACATGATTAATGCGATCATATTTATAGAAAACATAAAAAAGATCGTTATGATAAGAAACACTACCTTGAGTAATCTGGGAAGAGGCAACAAGATTAATACGATCGCCAAGACGCATTTTCTTGGACTTCTTTGGAACAGGCATAGAGGATATCGACGATCGAATTTTACCCTTCCCAATAGGGATGGGAGCGTCAACATCTATAAGACCCTGATATCCGGGATTCCTACTGTTGGTAATCATTCCAAACAAATTCAAATACAAAATATAAACCGGTTTCATATAATTCAAAAATTCAACACAGAGTATTGTTACAGCGGAAAATTAACAAACATCCAAATATTATCCTTAAGACATAAAAATTTAAATTAAATTTTTCTTAATTATTAACACGATTAAGAGCATCGACTAGAACTGCCTCGGGACCTCGATTAGTCTTGAGCACCTCCAAGCAGTAATCCCATCCACACTCAATCCTGAAATCATTCTAACATACACGCAAAGTCAGCTTGACTCGAGTTAGTTCATGTTTTTATCATCAAAATCTATTAAAGATCGACCAAGGTATTTAACATACGACTTCCATTAAAATAAATAAATTTTCCTCCCTTAAGCACGTAACACAGGTCACATCCTCTCATGTCCAAAACACAAAGTTAAGGACCCGAATAAACTTCACCCCGAGTATAGATAAACTGTTAGGGGATTTTTAAACATTCATTCGTCCCAAGGATAGTCAAACTATCCCGGGTAACATACACCTTAACCCATAACAGGGGAATTAAGGAATTTTATACATATCTTCGACTCAGTCATGGCTTAACAAAAACATCGTCGTGGTTTCCACACACACACATACAAATAAAACATTCATAAATCATACAAACTTCCAAGCATAGATAGTAAAAATACCATAAACTACACAATATCATCCAAACACTTCAAAAGGGTAAAATCGTCATAAAACGTGTATGCTAGCCAAAAACGTGAAACATTTAAAGAGGGGAATTATGAAACTCACCTGATATGAATCACATAAACATCAAAACTAGATCCTCTAGCTAATCGCTCACAATCCACAAGCCTGTCACGTTAAAGAACATAACAATCACTAACTAGACCGCAACGACTCACTCACTTTACGAGACGTCCTAACGGGATTAGATTGACCCATAGCCACACCCAATATTCATATTCATATACATAATCCCCCGGGCCCCGGAGTCCTTAAATTACCCAAAACTACCCTTCCAATATAATCACCACCAACGGTTCCCAAACTATGTTCGTCTTACGTTTATTGTGTCGAATTCGTGTGTTAACGAACCGATTAACCAACCACCAACCAAACCAGACCCATTTTGAGAATATTTGACATTATTACAGCCTACCCATCAATATTTAACAACCTAAGTCGATGGGGTTTGAAATCTCATCATTTTCCACATTAATTAACAATTAATCAATTTTACGCGCTCTTACAAACGGATTAAGGAATCGTCAACCAAACCAGCCCCTATAACCAAAACAAATAATTTTCCTACTATTATTATACTAAAATAAGACCCTTCAAACTGGTAGGGTTGACCATTCCTTCAAATAATACCTGAATGACAACAATTAACGATTTCAACATTCAAGAAACCTAGAAATTGGTTTTTATCAATTGACATATCAAAAAAACTCCAATGGTCATGAAAATTTAGTATGATATACTAGACATACCAGGGTATCTTTTGACACCAAAAAATTTCAACTTTTAACCTCAGGAAGCGTGCCAATGATTTTAATATGATTCTGTCCCTAGTTCAAGAAATAGATTAATTGACCATTGTAACGACCTATATTATGCAATTAAAGATTATTGGAGTGTAGTACACACCTTGAATGACCTCTAGAAGCTTGGAATTGAATTAACTCGATCAAAAACAAAGGTTTTGGTGGTTTGGTGCTTGCGGCCGCTACTAGGCTGGGGGGATTAGGTTATAGCATTCCATAAGTTACATCTTTAGCCCTTGCACTTTGTAATTCGATCCTTCTTGCTCCCAAACTAAATGAAATACTTTTAGGACATGCCCATAGATTCCCGAGCTCTCAAGCGAATCCTGAGAAATTGATTTACAAACTTTACACTCGTGTTTTCGGTTTACGAGAAATTTTTAGGGTGTTACAAGTCTACCCTCCTTACATTGGGATTCGTCCCCGAATCCCGCTGATTTGGAAACAAGTGCGGGTAGAGTCTCATCATCTCTTCCTCCGATTCACAAGTAGCCTCGAAATCTCTGTGGTGCCTCCACTGCACCTTCACTGCCTAACTACCTTATTCCTCATGTACTTTTCCTTACGGTCAAGAATGACAACAGGCTGCTCAATGTAATTCAATCTCGAGTCTAGTTCAATGTCATCAAGAGGTACATGTGCCTCCCTATCCGGCAAACACTTTCTGAGATGCGAGACGTGAAAAGTTAGTATGGATCCCTTAACGCTCTTCCGGTAATTCCAACCTATAGCTACCTTCCCAACTCGTTTCACAATTCTGAACAGACCGATGAATCTGGGGCTTTGCTACCCTCTCTCACGAAACCGAATAATGCCCTTCCATGGAGAAACCTTCAACATACTCGGTCACCCTCCTCGAACTCTATGGGCCTCCGCCTTTTATCTGCATATGACTTTTGTTTGTCCTACACCGCTTTCATAAGAGCTTGATTTTGTTGAGCTTTTCCGAGGTAGCCATCACGACCTCCAAACTTTCCAGTTGTTTCATTCCAATTGAACCCCAACAAATAGGAGTCCCACACCTCCGTCTGTATAACGTCTCATATGGCGACATCCCAATAGTGGCATGGTAGCGTTTATTATATGAGAACTCAGCTAAAGGAAAATGCAGATCCCAACTATCACCAAAGTCAATCTCGCAAGCCCTCAACATATCCTCCGGGGTCTGAATGGTCCTTTCGGATGGACCATCCGCCTGCGGGTAATAAGCAGTGCTGGTATGAAGTTAGACACGTATCTTTATCCGACACAATGGTCCCTGGAACCCCGTGCTTAGCCACTATCTCGCGAATAAACAAATCGGCTAACTGCTCTAAATTGCAAGCCTCCCTCACAGTTATGAAATGTACACTCTTAGTCAATCTATCCACCGCAACCCGAATAGTATCATACCCTCTCTTAGGCGTACGTGTAAATTTAGTTATAAGATCCATCGTAAGGTGCTCCCACTTCCATACTGGAATGCCTAAAGGTTGGAATTTCTCATATGGCATCTGGTGCTCAACCTTAACCTTCAAACACATCAAACACTTACATACAGAGTCACATCATACTTCATTGCTGTCCCCCAATAATTCTTCTTAAAATCTTGGTACATCGTTGTCGCGCCCGGATCAATGGAATAACGTGTCTTGTGATCCTCATCTCAAGTCCTCCACATCCTTTGACCACCTTCATTATCCTTTTATCCTTATTCTTTTCAAAAACATTCAACACCTTCGCAGCCTCAGCAATCATTTTAGGCATTATATTACGCATAACCCGATAAACCCCACCCACAATGACTTACATAGAAACAAACTTACTCCTCAGGATTATCTTTATCTAACACTTGTGAATCCTCCTAACAACTCTAGTCTGTTATGGTTAACCACCACCCCGGCTCCCGATATGACCTCCTCAAACTAAACTCTCATTAACCATGCCGTAATCCTACGAAGATATAATCTTCACGTAATCAACCACAAGTCGTGTTCCGCACAATGAAAGTAAGGGTAAGCTGCTAATAACGTTGATCAAGTGTTATTAATTGTTTACTTTACCTACCTGTTCTAAATACTTCTTGTTTATGACTACATTAATATTCTATATAACACAACAAAAAATTTAAGGGAGAAAACATCCTAACATACATTGAAATATAACGGTTACTTTTTGGAGTGCAGCTACATGCGGTTGGAAATTCTAGTCCCTCTCGTAACTGTTTGAGTCCAAGCACCGAAGGATACCCGGATCTCTTGAACGTTGGCTCTGATACCAACTTGTAAGACCCCGAAATCCGGGAGTCTACAGTTAGTAATCATTCCAAACAAATTCAAATAAAAAAGATAAACCGGTTTCATATAATTCAAAAATTCAATACAGAGTATTCTTGCAGGAGAAAATTAACAAAACATCTAAATATTATACTTAAGACAGAAAAATGTAAATTAAAATTATCTTAATTACTAACACGATAAGGAGCATCGACTAGAATTGCCTCGGGACCTCGGGTAGTCTTGAGCACCTCCAAGCAGTAATCCCATCCACGCTCAATCCTGAAATCATTCTAACACACACGCAAAGTCAGCTTGACCTGAGTGAGTTCATGTTTTTATCATCAAAATCTATTAAAGATCGAACAAGGTATTTAACATACGACTTCCATTAAAATAAAGAAATAAATAAATTTTCCTCCGTTAAGCACGTAACACATGTCACATCCTCTCATGTCCAAAACACAAAGTTAAGGACCCGAATAAACTTCACCCAAGGACAGATAAACTGTTAGGGGATTTTTAAACATTCATTCGTCCCAAGGACAGTCAAACTATCCCGGGACACATACACCTTAACCCCCAACAGAGGAATTAAGGAATTTTATACTTATCTTCAACCCAGTTATGGCTTAACAACAACATCCTCGTGGTGTCCACACACACACATACAAATAAAACAATCATAAATCATACGAACTTCCAAGCATAGATAGTAAAAATAACATAAACTACGCAATATCATCCAAACACTTCAAAAGGGTAAAATCGTCACAAAACGTGTATTCTAGCCAAACACGTAAAACATTTAAAGAGGGGAATTATGAAACTCACCTGATATGAATCACATAAACATCACAACTGGATCCTCTAGCTAATCACTCACAATCCACAAGCCTGTCATGTTAAAGCACAAAACAATCACTAACTATGCCCGACTTACGTTAATTGTGTCGAATTCGTGCGTTAACGAACCGATTAACCAACTACCAACCAAACCAGCCCCATTTTGAGAAAACTTGACATTATTACAGCCTACCCAACAATATTTAACCACCCAAATCGATGGGGTTTGAAATCTCATCATTTTCCATATTAATTAACAATTAATCGATTTTACGCGCTCTTACAAACGATTATGGAATCATCAACCAAACTAGCCCCTATAACCCAAAAAAAAAATAATTTTCCAACTGTTATTATACTAACATAAGACCCGTCAAACTGATCGGGTTGACCATTCCTTCAAATAATACCCAAATGACAACAATTAATGATTTCAACATTCAAGAACCCTAGAAATTGGTTTTTATCAATTGGCCTATCAAAACAACTCCAATAGTCATGAAATTTTAGTATGATATACTAGACATACCTTGGAATCTTTTGACACCAAAAAATCCAACTTCTGACCTCGGGAAGCGTGCCAAATGATTTTAATCCAAATATGTCCCTTGTTCAAGACACGGATTAACTGACCATCGCAACGACCTAGATTATGCAATTAAAGACTATGGGAGTGTAGTACACACCATGAATGACCTCTAGAAGCTTGTAATTGAATTAACTCGATCAAAAACAAAGGTTTTGGTGGCTTGGGGCTTGCAGCCGCTACAAGGCTAGGGGGAAATTAGGTTATAATGTTCCATAAATTACATATTTAACCCTTGCACTTTGTAATTCGATCCTTCTTGCTCCCAAACTAAATGAAATACTTTTTGGACATACCCATAGATTTCCAATCCCTCAAGCGAATCCCGAGAAATTAATTTACAAACTTTACACTCGCGTCGTTCGGTTTACGAGAATTTTTTGGGGTGTTACAACATTAATTACATCTTGATTAGTTGCGGGTTTCTCTTCTTCACTCACAGTGGCTTCAGCAGTGGCTTTGGCATCATTCGCAGCTTTACTCGAAGAAGGACGATGTTTTCTCTTTCGGTTTAAACCCTGCAACTGACGCATGATACTCTCAGCATCAGTAGTATCAACAAATGTTTCTTCTTCACAGGGTTATTACTCTTCACTAGAAGTTAGAAGGACGATCACCCCACTAGAAGTTAGGGCTGATAAAGGACGAGGATTTAACACTTCCCCACCTTTAGCAAACATAGATTCAGATACCACTGGCTCTGAGCGTAGAGTAGTGGAAAATAAAAAAATTGTCACAAGTGCGGTCAAGAAATGGTAAAGCTTTGGGCTCACGAGGGCGGTGTGCCATAAGACCCGAACACGATCCAGTAAAGCACATAAAATTGACCCTTCACCTACAATCAATAATGACAGTTTTTATGATAAAGTAAGTAAGTTCAAATAAATGGACCGCACACACTTACTTTCATCGGGCTTTTGGTAAAAGGTTCTTCATCTAGAAACGGCCATAAACGACTCATACCCGCATGAACAAAGCACCTTCATTTATAGCCCGCAAAGGGGTAGGAGTGCGGGTCACCAAAAGAAACCACGGGGAAATTGCGTATGCCGCAAACAAAAGATTCGGCACCTTTTCGTTTGGTAGGCGGTAGACCATCTGGATGGGAATAACATCTTCCCAAATCCAAAAGAACTTCATCCGCCAGTCGTACGCACTACGGGGTGGTTCCGTTCCAATAATCCCTTTTTCCGGTGGTGAACAGTTTAACCAGCCACCACGGCTAGACATCTTGTTAAAGATGAAGAACTTATTAATGGTGGGCACCAGGATATTGGCACGATAGCAGAACTCAAAAATCCGGATCCACATTAACCCAAACGGGTGCATTTGAGATAGGTGGATACCGTGACCCGTCAATATATTGTCAAGAAATTTCGTTATTGGAAAACGGAGATTCCTAGTTGTGAAATCCTCGGCATAAACGTTCATCATGCCCTTTGGAGGTTTATTGGTAGTAGATCCTGGGGCAGGGAATTCCGGCCCCATTCTGGAGACAATCCGTATACGTTTACAATGTCTTGAAAATCCCTCTCTTTCCAGATAACAGCGATTTGTCAATCGAAGGAGTACTATTCTTTTTTGTAGCCATTGTGTCAGATATAAATGGAAAACACCGAGCAATGATGAAAGATGGGTAATCAATATTAAGTTCCAGAAAAGAAGATGAAAAGAAGGATGAAGATGAAGAATGATAAAAAAATTCTTATGTGTAAGAGACGTCCTATTTATAGCCATCGCAGTTACGCGATGGCAAAACACCAGAAGAAAGAAAAAACGTTGGTCCAATAATACAACGACAGGTCACACGGGAAAATTGAAAAGGCGAAAAAGGGGTACAATCAGGTACACTGATAGTCGGCATAAACGTCGCATCACCATATAGCACCTACAAAGTTGTCACATCAATTCCACCCATGCTTATTTTTAAAGGACAAAAATATCTCCACAAGCTCACGCAAAAGATTCAGAATTCCAATAAAATATCTTAAGTCCAAAATATCACTCGCATAAAACTTCATGCGGAAGAAAAAATAGACCGGGGGGGCATATAGAGGTAGAGTAGTGAAAAGATCCAAATACCCATAAAGGATCCTCCGCGGGTCATTCAGGGCTTCCTCAAAAGTCATCTGCGGGACATCCCCATCACCCGCATAACTTATGTTAAAGGAAGAATAATGAAAAGCTCCAAAGACTATCCGCAGGCTACTTAAAACTCTGTCAGAAGTCATCCGCAAGACGTTCCCATCACACGTGAGATTACGGAAAAGTGACGTCAGCAAATCAGTTGTAACAAACTCCATTCGAGAAGATTTACGTGAATATTCTTTCTTGGAAGGCACGTGATGTAACAGCCAATTAGGGAAGGAAAGTTGTCAAGATTGTTATAACCATGCAAATGGCCAGTACTCACATCCTATCGTGTGCAGACACGTGTCCAGTTTGTTACAAAAAACATCTTCTGGAAGAGGACAGCTGTACCAATAATATTCCCTAACCACCGGCCATAAATACCCTCGCCATCATCATGAGGTATTCATTCACAGTTCACATATTACATCCATCACTTAAAATACTCTCTCTCTCTAATAATTGTACTTATTCTCACGTTGGAGGGTGGTTACTGGAAGACCCCCACTCTTGTCTTTCCCGTAACAAGCTCACTGTGTTTTATTTTGCAGGTTTTCGTCGTGGGACTTGTAGAGCTGGTACTCGTGCTGCTGTGTTACATTTTTATTTTGACCAATATCCCGTGGAACCATTGATCTAACCTATTCAGGTTTAGATCCGTGCTTCTTCAAGCAGAGTGTAACATAATTGGTTCTCAAAATATTGCATAAAAATACAATCATATGGCAACAGAAGCATAGATTTGAATAATAAAGTGACCATCAAAAATAACATAAAACATCCCAAAATCAGACGTTTTCATAAGTCATAACAGCCCAAAAGATTAAGAAAAATGTTTATACACGAAAACCATGACAAATGAATTCTATTGTGAATCTGCAGAACACCAATTGCTATGCATTTCATAGAACAAAAATAAATTCTCATAATAATGATACAACAAAATAAATAATTTTATAACAGAAAATCTATTGTCACAATCTTGAGTCAAACTATAATAAAACCTACATCTCATCATCTTCCAATGCATTATAGATCATCCTGCAATCACAAAAATATGTTTAAATTGAGACCCAAGTGTAACAATTAGGGAAAAATAAAACCGTGTGACTCGTGCATTACCAAAATAAGGTGACACAAAGAAGAAATATTAGATATCCGAGTTTAAAAAGCCGTTGCTTCTTTTCCCATTCGAGCTGGTTAAAGATCTCTGTCACACCCACAAGGTGTTGCTTCCGAGTGTACCTAATAACATAAGTTTATATATTAACAGTTTATTGCTATACAAATTGAGTATAAACTGGGTTGTAAATAAGAGACTTACAGTCTCACATTGTAGTAAAGGTATGGCAATGCAAGTAGAAGCATCACCCAATGCCCAGTTAGAAGATAAATCAAGCATAAAACGCCATGTGTTATGAATTCTGGTAATATCATAAAGTTTATTCGTGATGCAGAATCGTACGAGTTAATGTAATCAAATTCTAGATCCGCTAAGCACATAAGCTGCAAGATAAAGATTTTAAGGTTACAATTGTGTGTTACCGTTGTTTTGAACCCTAAAATTAGCAAATTATGGATGCAAAACACAATCTAGAGGCTGATTATTGGTGGCAATATTGACTCATTCTTCAAAAAGAGTTTGAACCGTGACCCGAACCTGCCCTACCGTGCAGTCTGCCAGACCTAGTATTGACCCAACCCATTTTGACCCATGACCCGAGTCATCCAGTTTCACAGGCCTACCGCTGATTGATAAACCACTTACAGTTTATGCTTAACCTAATGATTTTATTAGCAATAGCGCAACTTTATTAACACAGTCCCTGTAAATCTATCTATATCTTATTGACTTTCAAAACAACTACTTGTTGCAAAATTTGAAACTCTTTACAAGAGAAAAGAAACAAGAGTATATTTAAAACTTTTAGTTTCCACAAATTATATACAATCACTTAAAAGAGTGATTCAACAGAAAACCAAATTCAAAAGCGTAAACAATTGTACACGCGTTTGGTGTGTTAGAAAATGCGGTTGCCTCTCTCTTGCCCTAACAATATCTGATCAGCACTAATGTGAGAATCAGTTGTTCTTATAAAGCTAATAATCAGTATTCTTAATGCTTAAACTCAATTACCCTATTCATTTAAGCCCAATTTCATATCCCCAAGAGCCCTAATTTGGCGAATTGACAGAATTTAAGATTTCAATTGATGAATGAATAATTAGTTAACACAACAAAAAAGGAGTTACAGATGAGAAATAGAAAAGGGTAAAGTGTAGTGTTGACCTGATAAACGACGATAACGACGAGAGCTATGAGGATGAAGAAGAAGAGTAGCCATTTAAGAATCTCACCCATTATTATTATTATTATTATTATTATTATTATTATCTCGTCTGTCTTGTTCGTTTGTTTATGTTTATTTATGTGTTGGTGATCGTGGTTCTTCTTTTATGAGAATCAATCAGACCAAAACCCTAAGTTAACAATTTACACCCTGTAACTTGTTCCTTGATCGTGCGTTACAACTTACAAGTTAGTCTTTTATAAATTATTAATTAGAAAACTGTTACGAGAATAACTTAAAGCCCAAGTCAAACTCGTCTCTAGTTTCGGATTTTCTAATTTTTAAAATTCTCAACTTGGTATAAACATTTTTAACTTGAACTCAAACTCAACATTTTTAACTTGAACTCAAACTCGATATGATTGCTTAAATATTTGCTTATATTATCTGCTTACATGTAATGTAAACTTCTTTGTATGTATGTTTAGTTTTATATGTGATCAAATAATATATTTTTTAACTACATTTGTTATAGAGTGGTGTTGGATGGTTTCTCGAGAATAATTTATTAGGGGTGAGAAGCGGTTGGCTTGTTGTGGGGTTCAGAATGGCATGTCATCTTTGATCCACTCCCACCAGCTCATGGGCGAAGCTTATATAGAAACCTGTGGGTCAAGGGCCGTCTCCGAGAAGATAATAAAAAACCAAGGTCTTGGACATGAAAAAGAGGGCCCTAAATACAACTCAACAACTCTTATATAATTTAGACAAATGTGATGATAATACAACAAAATGAAAGCATTTTTTTAACAAAATGATCTAACTAAAATACTAAAACGAATCATCATCATCCTCCTCTGACACTTTCAGAAACAAAGCCCTCATCATAAATTATTCAATCATTAATCAAATATGGAATACAAAATGTAATTCTAAAACTCTCAAAGTGTATGTCACTACGTTGAAAATAAAGTTGATATCAAAACTCAACAATTCATTAAAACAAAAGTAGGAAACTAAAGTCTGAAACTTAAAACAATCAAACAAATAACATGTCTCTTTAATGATTTGTTCTATTATAAAGTGGTTCGACGCTCTCACTCGTTGAACTATCGAAGACCTCGGCGAAGGGTAGCATTTGATAGTGTTGCGTTTAAATTAAGCCTTTTCAAAATAAATGGGCCAAGAACTATATTCATGTAAATACAAATTTTAAAAGTTCATAAGCCTAGAGGGGAGGTGGGTCTTAGACCAGAGCCCTCCCAGGCCCCAACCCCCCCCCCCCCCCATGGATGGGCATGCGTGGGTTCCTCCGGGAATCGGGTCTAATCACTATCCAAGTTCGTATACAAGACCGTTGCTGGCTGTTGCAATTGTTTTCAACCGATAATGAATGAAAAGCTTGATAAAAATCTCATCTGAAATCTTATCGAAAGTTTGAATGTGTTGCAGACATATTATCTGAAAGAGTCAAAAGGCTTCATTATGCTCATTAACAATATACGGATATATATACAAGAGATCCCAAATAATAGGAGTGAATTACTCTTTTACAAAAATACATGAACTAACTAAAATAACTAGTCAACAACATTTGAATTTTGAACTTTAACTTTTAGCGCCTATTACAACCGGACTAAAAGTGTGTGAATAATCAAAACCGAGAACCTATGTAAAACCTTGAGCAACTAGGTGGGCTTTGTAATGGTCAAGAGAATCATCGCCTTTATACTTCATTTGATAAATCCATTTTGATCCAACAACATTTGAATTGATAGGACGTTTAATGAGTTCCCAAGTGTCATTGGTATGAAGGGCCTTTAATTCATCTTTCATGGGTGAGACCCAACTATTGTTTTTGAAAACCGTTTTAACACCCTTAGATATGTGAGTGGAGAGAAGAGCATGTGTAGGGTATTATGAGAGAGTTCTGCAAAATTAGCAAAATGTTTGGTTTTGTAAGTTCCAGGCTTTGATCGAGTACGCATGTGATGAGTGGAGGGAGTGGGTTGGGATGGAAAGTTGTTTGATTGAGATTGTGAGGTTGATGGCAAGATGCAATGAGTTGGTGGCACTTGGGCCGATAGTAGTGGTTTGGGTTGGTGGACCCGGTGGGGGTGAGTGTTGTGGGTTTGAATGTGATTGTGTTGAACTAGATAGAATATGTGAACCAGGAGAAGTATGTGAAATAAGAGAAGGTGGGGTTTGAGTGTTAGGTATATGAGGGTCAGACAAGTTTTGGAAAGTTGAATTTTGTGTAGTATATGGACAGAGGATGCATGGGGAGTTGTGGGTACATGGATTGTTATTATTATAAAAAGGTGGGGGTGGCGATGGAGATACAGGAGGTGGAATGCGATCCTCAAAGTTTGAGAAAAGGAGTTTAGCTTCATCTATAGTGGACATAACACCCAAGAAAGTAAAATTGTCTTCATCAAATTTTGCATGTCGTATCATGTAGATTCGTGATGTATATGGATCGAGACATCGATAGCCTTTGTATTTGGGGCTATAGCCAATGAAAATACACGGGGCACTTCGAGGGAGAAGTTTAATTTTGGTGTAATCGCGTAAATAGGGAAAACACAACATCCAAACACTCGAAAGGTCGAATAGGAAGGAGGGTGATGAAAAAGGAGTTCTAATGGAGATTTGTTGTTGATAAGAGGCGTAGGAAGATGGTTTATGACAAAGGTGGCTGCGGTGAAAGCATCAAGCCATAATTTTTCCGGTGCATGAGCATTAAATAACATAGCAAGGTCCGTTTCAGTTATCTGACGGTGTTTACGTTCGACCCATCTGTTTTATTGAGGTGCATGTGGGCATGATAGCCTATGAAGAATACCTCGTTGTTCAAATAGACTTTGGACCCGTTATTAGTGAATTCGGTTCCACCATCACTTTGAAATATTTTGGCATTAGTTGTGAATTGGTTCTGCACAAAGGTTAAAAAGGTGACAAGTGCACTATAAAACTTGGAATTGAGTTTTAGTGGGTAAAACCAAGTAAACCGAGAGTAACCAACCAAATATCGCAATAAATTAAATCCAACACATGTGCAGATCGTTTATTATTGTCGATAAAAGGTAAATTGTGCGCCTTAGAAAGTTCACATGAAGAACATAAGTGGTTTGGGTAATAACGAAGTAACAAACACTTGTCCAAGTTTATTTAAAATAGAAATAACAACAAACGAGACATGGCCTAAACGGCTATGCTATATATCATACGAAGCACAGAGATTAGGAGCAGCAAGAGTAGCAACAAGAGACTTGTGGCTTTGAGAGAACATAAAATCCGTTCTCACAGGTGCCTTTAGCGAGCACCTCCATTGTGTTTTCTATCCTCAATATGAAAAAAATATTATTAAAGAAAGAGCATCAACACGTGAATCATTCGTGAATCTACTGACGGATAGTAGATTTTTAGTAAGATTAGGCACCACAAGAACATTATTTAATGGTATGTTATTAAGTGTGGTGTTACCGATATTGGTTACCGGTATTGATTGACCATTACCGAAGGTGACATGAGCATTACCCGTATCGGTATAAGATTCGTCAAGCCCATCAGCGGAGCATAGCATATGAGTAGTAGCTCCGGAATCAGCCGTCGAATCCGGATTAACATTGCATTGAGCATGGAAGTCTTGAGCAAGATTTGCATCTAAGGGTGTGGTTCGTTGGGCATAAGTGGAGAGAGATGGGCAGGCATTTGCATAGTGGCCATTTTTCTGCATAATTGGCAGTGAGTTGGCCGCCTATTGGTGGTGAATTGGCCATGACCGGATGAAGACCCACGGAACCAACCAGATGAAGAGCCACGGGAGGATTTGGATTGGTGAGAGAATCAACTGAGTTGGGCTGAGAAACTGTCGGGGGTGTGGACTGAGGAATTAGATTTTGCATAAAAATTTAATGATTTTCGGCTTTATCTAGAAAATCAAGAAAAGGGGGGAGCGGGGCGAACCATCCGTTGAGTAGTGGAGAACAATTCAAACGACGGACCAAGGCCACATATAAACGAGTGATGCTTGTCTTCGTTAGAAATGAAATGACCAATGGCCGCTAGTTGATTTGTTATGGATTTGAATTTCATGCCAAATTCATAAACATAGAACGTACCCTTTTGTAATTGATGAAGCAAGTTTCGGAGAATATACATTCGTTCAATAGAGTTGTGACTGTAGGCTCATTCAACAGCAAGCCACACCTGATGAGCGGTGTTATGTCTGATGACTTTAGACATGGCTTCTTCAGTGAGATTGGATTGGATTATTATTATTAGAATGACTTAGGGGTGTTGATGTGTAGTAAAACACACATACTTTCCATAACTTTTTATCACATTTTAAGTGCTTAATCGTATAATAAATATTGCTTTTAACTAGTTTTAACTTGATCTTACAAAGTTTATTATTTTGTGTAGATGATGAGTTTTACAAAAGAAAAGGTTCAAGTTTTTAAAGACAAAAGAGGCCTTTTTAATCAAGTTTAAAGAATAAACTAAAGGCCCAACCCAAGCCCAAATGGAGAAAACCTTTCTTGCATAATATATAATATATCATAAAAAAACCCTAACTTGGGCTACACACTTGCGATCGGAATAAGGCATAAAAGAATTAGATTGTTGTTTTTTGTTTTTGGTCACCAAGTGGGGAACAAGAAACTAAGTTGAGTTTTTGTGGCTGGAGTTTTAATACCCACGTGAGCAGCAACACAAACAAAATATTATTGTTACAACAAAAGCAAACAACATCACAAACAGCAGATTCCGATCGGGACCTTGGGCAACCAAGAAAAGAAGGAAAAAAGTTTTGTGCAAGGGTTGTGGTGGCTAGGAGAGGAAGGAGATCATTAAGGAAGAACTGGTACAACAGCTAGGGTCCTTATTCATCAAGAAACTCAGCCATAATATTAAGTATTGCTCTCATAAACTTTGTGTTTTTGTTCAAGTTTCTTAACTAGTTGATTTTGATCTTTAACTTGGATTGTTTTGCAAGTAACTTGAATATTGACTTGTGCTTGATTGATATTGATTCTTGAATAAGTTTAATTATGTTTTGGTTGAGTTACATGATGTTTACATTGATATATAGCTGCTGTCCAGAACTAATGTTAGGCTAAACTAGTTAGTTCTGCCTAGGTTAGATGAATATTGTTAGGTTTTAGTAAGTAAATTGGATTGTTGATGATCATGACTAGAATTTTTAATGAAAAGTTTGGTTTAATATTGAATTAGGTTGTGTTTATTGGCTGTGTTTTGATTAATTATACTCAATTACCTCTTGCTTTGATTGATTGAATCGGCTTTGGTTAATTTTAGCTTGTTTGAACTCTTTACTTTGTGTTTAGAGATTGTTTGCGGGGTGATCAACCGTAGGGTTTAAGTGGGTATATTAATTAGTTAAAATCAGCGGGTAGACACCTTCTTAGAGACCGAGAGGTGATAGGAAGTAGGGTCGTCTCATAGCTTTTACTTGTTAGGATTAGGATCGCGCGAGAGCGGGTTTGATTCTTGTTGGGTTTGGGTTTGTGAGCGATTAGTTGACCTAGTTTAAGTTAAACTAAATTGTTCCTCTATCCTAGGTTGCATAGTATTCGTCTCCATTAGGGTAGTGTGTCGGTGAGACCGAGAGGAGAGTCGACATTAGAACACCTTAACAATTTGTCACCCGGTTTTGTTCTTAAAATCAACTAAGTATGAGTTAGGGTTTGTTAGTGAGACCGAGAGGTAATCTAGCTTTCTTGAGCGAACCTTAGTTGTGTCATCCTTAGAAACCGGTGTCATGATATTCTTCAATCCATTAGATTTTTATGCCTTCAATAGGATTCTTACCTAGGTAGACATTTTCTCCAATGATAAGTCTTATTCTCAAAGTTTCGTCTAGTTTTCTTAAGTTAAGTCTTTTAAGTTAATTAAAGTAAGTTAGGTTAAGTAGTTAACAATTAAAAATCATTTAATTAAAAAAAATATTATTCTTAGGTGAGTCTTGGTTAGGGTTAAGTACTAAATACGTTTTCACGTGTCCTTGTGTTCGACACTCGGACTTCCTTAGGTCTATACAATTAGGGATCGGTACACTTGTCGATTGTGTGTGGATTCGTTAGGATTTTCGATTATAAATTTAAAGCTTAGTTGTGAGTTATTTAAAAAGGGCATTCATTAAACACGCATCAAGTTTTTGGTGCCGTTGCCGGGGACACGGTTAGAGGCGTATTGAGAACGACTCGAGTTAGGACTTACCTTGTTTACTACTTGTTTTTCTTTTTTTGTTTGTTTGTTAGTTTAAAATAGTTTAGCTAATTTTAGTTTACTTTGTTTATTTTAATAGTTGTATGCGACGTACTCGATCTCTAGGACCACCAGAAACCGAAGGATTTCCCGAACCAGAGAGAGAGTTGCGTGAGAGACGTCGTACCAGACCGTCTTGTAGTTCTTCTACATTCGTCGGTAATACATCCTCTTCTCCTACTTTTTCTGAACCCGTCATTAGGGATAGGATCATGGGCGACGCAGCACCACCAAGGAGGACAGTTGCAGACCGAGCCCGTCCGGTCGATGCTGGAGTGAGATCTAGCATTGCTCCACCAGCCATCGGAGTTTTCACGACTTGGCAGATTCCATCTAATATTCTGAACACGATTTATCATTCTGCTCAATTTCACGGGTTGCTCCACGAGAACCCACATTCTCATCTTACTCGCATTGCACGTATTTGCGACACGTTTCATCTTGTCGGCGTATCCGAAGACACCATCAAACTCCGCATTTTTCCGTTCTCACTCGTTGATCATGCGAGTCTGTGACTTGAGTCCCTCCCACAGGGATCCATTGCTACTTGGGGCTGCCATGTAGACCCAGTTTCTCAAAAGATACGATCCTCCGGCTAAGGCCGCTCGTTTGCGCAACCAAATTCATTCATTCCAGATGTAGGACACCGAGAGCTTCTACGAGGGGTGGGAGAGATTCAAAAATCTACTTGTATGTCCGAACCACGGCCTACAAGACTGAGCAGTCGTTGAGAAGTTCTATAACGGAGTGACGTACGCGACTCAGAGCATGCTCGACACGGCTGCGGTAGGTAACCTATTGACAACGAAGGATACGGATGAGTGCATTGATTTATTTAATGGGTTAGCCATGAGTGGATACCAGCGACCACCAGCTAAGAGTACCAAAATCGTCGACTCCCTATCATGCGGCATGCATTCGGTCGACACGAGCACAACACTTGCAGCATAGGTTGGGGCGTTGGCGAAGATCGTGAAGGATCTGCAGGTGAAAAGTAAGTTATGCGAGATCTGTAGAGGGGGGGGCATGATACCGTTCAGTTCTTCGTGGGTTTCCAGGAGGAGGCAGTCGACTTTGTTAATAATCCAAGCCGAAATCAAAACTCTTTCAATTCTTATAATTCGGGGTGGAGAGGTAAACAAAATTCCAACTGGAGGAACGGAAATCATTCAGGCTTCCAGCAACGTCAGAGTCTTTTCCAGGATTCCGGTGAGGGAACGAGTAGTGGGGAGAAGAAGCCCACGTTAGAGGAGATGATGACACAGTAGACACAGATGCTGTCGCAGCTTATGACTCGAGAGGACTTCCGTCACAAAGAGACTCAAGAGAAATTTCAGGAGCACGAGTCATTCATGAGAAATCAAGGAGCATCAATTCAAAATCTTGAGCGGCAGATGGGATAGATAGCAAGTCGTCTAAATGAGAGGTCGCCAGGAACACTTCCAAGTAATACCAAACAAAATCCGAAGGCGTTCGTGAAGGCTGTGACGACGAGGAGTGGTGCAGGGGCACGTAGCGATCCCGTGATTTAGAAGGAGACAAGAGGAGTCACTGGCGAACCTGTGGTAGATGTAGAGGAGCAGGTAGACGAGGAGATTCAGTTGGAGTCTCCACCGGCCAAATTGCATCAGAGGCGCAGCCTAGGAAGTACAGCACATGCCGAGAATTAGCCGTTACCCAGCACACCAGCGAGATTCTACAAACCTAGACTCCATATCCTAGGAGAGTCCGTAGGGATAGAGACGAGGAGCAGAACTCCAAATTCCTTGATCTTCTGAAGCAGCTTCACCTTAACATTCCATTCCTTGAGGCACTCACGCAAATGCCGAAATATGCAAAGTTCCTTAAGGATATTCTTTCGAATAAAGAGAAGTTAGCTGAAGTCTCTTCCATTCCTCTGAGTGCTGGTTGCTCTGCAGTCTTGCAGAGAAAGTTACCAGAAAAGATGTCCGATCCTGGGAGTTTCACGATTCCCTGCATCTTGAGTGATAATACGGTTGTTCATGCCCTGGCAGACCTTGGTGCTAGTATTAATCTCATGCCGTATTCCGTTTATCGCAAGTTAGGTCTAGGCGAACCACGTCCTACCCGGATGAGTATCCAGATTGCTGATCGTTCTGTGAAATACCCCGAGGGGTGGTTGAGAACATGCTTGTTCGTGTCGACAAGTTCATCTTCCCGGTGGACTTTGTCATCTTGGACATGAATGATGACGATAGTGTCCCACTTATCTTGGGCCGACCATTCCTTTCCACTACACACGCGTTGTTCGACGACTGTGAGGGTAAGTTAATCTTAAGAGTTGGGGATGAGAATGTCACATTTGACGTTCGACAGTCACTGAAACACCCCAAGTCTGCTGATGACTCCTTATACTTCATTGATACCATCATAGAGCATGTCGGGGAGTTTCTGAGCGAAATCTGTGGAGGATCTGCCTCCGACACCCAGATTCTCGATAGGGAGATTCTAGAGATTGAGATGGTTGCCATGACTAATCAATCCTTAGATGACGACACTGAGTCGCATATCCCTGAATATGGCTTATCTGCTTAGATTGTACGAGACGATCCTATGGACCGACCTTCTGTCGAGAGTCCTCCTTCTTCCTTAGAGCTTAAGGATTTGCCTGCCCACCTTGAGTATGCGTTTTTAAATGAAGAGAGGAAGCTGCCGGTTATCATTGCATCTGCTTTGACGGAGGTCGAGAAGGAGAAGTTGTTGAGGGTGCTACGAGAGCACAAAGAGGCTATTTCATGGAAGATTATCGCCATTAAGGTTATCAACCCTTCATTTATACTCATATAATCCTCATGGAGGAAAATTTCAAAACTGTCGTTCAGCCGCAACAGCGGCTTAATCCAAAAATGCAAGAGGTCGTGAAGGAGATTATTAAACTCCTTGATGCAGGGATCATTTTCCCCATTTCTGATAGTGCTTGGGTGAGTCCAGTCCAAGTGGTTCCTAAAAAGGGTGGCATGACTTTCGTCACCAATGAGAGGCATGAGCTTATTCCTACTAGGACTGTGACGGGATGGCGAGTCTGCATCGACTATCGCATACTGAATTATGCCACCAGGAAAGACCCCTTTCTTCTACCATTCATTGATCAGATGGTAGAGCGTTTAGCAGGTCAGCAGTACTACTGCTTCTTAGATGGCTTCTCCGGGTACTTCCAGGTTCCGATAACTCCCGACGACCAGGAGAAAACCACTTTCACTTTCCCTTACGGAACGTTTGCCTATAAACGTATGCCGATCGGACTTTGTAACGCTCCAGCCACATTCCAGAGGTGTAAGGTGGCCATTTTCCATGATATGATCGAGGACTCCATGGAGGTGTTCATGGATGATTTTTCCGTATTTGGGAGTTCCTTCGATCATTGCTTGTCTAATCTTGAGAGGATGATGTCCCGCTATGTCGACACCAACCTAGTCCTAAACTGAGAGAAATGTCATTTCATGGTTCGCGAGGGCATTGTTCTGGGGCATCGGATTTCAAGTGCGGGGATAGAGGTTGACCGCGCAAAGGTCGAGACCATTTATAATCTTCCCCCGCCCACTTTTATGAGATCCATTCGTAGCTTTCAGGGTCATGCCAGGTTCTGCCGCCGGTTCATCAAAGATTTTTCTAAGATCGCGAGACCCATGACCAAACTTCTGGAGAAGGATGCTCCATTTGTTTTTTCTGAGCATTGTATCGAGGCGTTTGATCTTTTGAAAGACAAACTCGTTAACGCCCCGATCATGGTTGCTCCCGACTGGTCGTTACCATTCGAGTTGATGTGTGACGCTAGTGACTTCGCAGTCAGAGCGGTTCTTGGACAACGGAAGGATAAACACTTCCATCCGATCTACTATGCTAGCCTGACCTTGAATGGTGCACAGGAAAGCTATACTACCATCAAGAGAGAGCTTTTGGCTATGGTGTTTGCTTTCGACAAATTTAGGTCTTATCTGGTTCTTTCCAAAACGATTGTTTACACGGATCATGCTGCTATTCGATATCTCTTCAACAAGCAGGATGCTAAGCCTCGTCTTATCCGATGGATCCTGTTGCTTCAAGAGTTTGATATAGAGATCCGTGATAAAAAAAGGGGCTGAGAATGTGGCGGCCGATCATATTTCACGTCTAGAGGGAGTTGAGTTAGGAGATTCGGGGATCAGGATCGACAATTGTTTTCCAACGGAGAGTCTCATGTTTGTTACGACACAAGTGGAAGGTTTTCCATGGTTCGCTGACTTCGCGAACTATCTCGCTGACGGGTACCTCCCGAAGATGCCTTACTAGCAAAAGAAGAAATTCTTTGCTGACATCTAATTTTACCTTTGGGACGACCCGTATCTTTTCCGCATCGGTGCTGATAAGCTTATTAGGAGGTTTGTAGATGTCAAGGAAGGATGGAAAATTCTGATCCATTGTCATGTGGGACCGACAGGAGGTCACCACGGTGTGAGTTCAACGGCGAAGAAAGTCTTTGATTCTGGTTTTTACTGGCTGTCTGTCTTTAAGGATGCTCAGTTGTTCATTAAGAGATGTGATCATTGCCAGCGTGTCGGCAACATTTCGTCGCGAAACGAAATGCCCCAAAATGCTATTCAAGTTTGCGAGGTCTTCAATGTGTGGGGCATTGATTTCATGTGACCGTTTCCATCTTAGCATGAGAACAAGTACATACTCGTGGCTGTCGATTACGTGATAAAGTGGGTTGGGGCCAAAGCTCTACCCACGAATGATGCCTGAGTGGTAGTCCGTTTTCTAAAATGTCTATTTGCTCGTTTTGGAGTCTCGAAAGCCTTGATCAGTGATCGAGGTACTCACTTCTGCAACTCGCAGATAGATAAGGCGTTGCAACGCTATTGGGTCACCCATCGGCTTGCGATCGCCTACTACACACAAACTAGTGGGAAAGTGGAAGTGAGTAATCGGGGAATCAAACGTATTCTTGAGAAAACGGTAGGTTCAAATCGTCGGGATTGGTCCGACAAATTAGATGACGCTTTGTGGGCCTTCCGTACAGCCTACAAGACTCCGACTGGCAACACACCATTCAGATGATTTACGGGAAGGCCTGTCATCTTCCTGTTGAGTTGGAACACCGTGCTTCATGGGCCCTTCAAAGGGTTAATCTTGATTTATCTACCGCAGAGGGTAATCGTTTCCATCAGTTACACGAGTTAGAGGAGCTCCAGGATCACGCATATGCACAATCATTTAGGTATAAGGAGCACACGAAGGAACTGCATGATAGGAAATTGAAGGGTAATAAGTATTTCAAGTGTGGGGATAAGGTCTTACTGTATAACTCCGGGTTCGGGAAAGTTGAAATCCCGATGGTCGGGACCGTTCACAGTCACTGAGGTTTTCCCGTATGGCACCATTGAGTTACAAGATCAAAGCGGGAAGTTTAAGGTGAATGATCACATATTGAAGCACTACATAGGCGAGCCGATAGCTGATCAGACAGTCGAGGTGTTCTACCTTGATTCATTCACCGAGGCGTAGACGTGATGGATGCATCACTCGGGAGACTGCCCGAGTTGTAGAGTTTGTATTATGATTTTTTTATCTGTTTTTATTTTTGTTATTTATAAAAATATTTAAAATACAAAAAAATTGAAAAATTAATAAAAAACAAAAAAATTAAAAAATACAAAAACACAAAAGTATGTTTATTTCTTATGTTTTTGCTTTCTGTTTTGTACGCCGCTACATGCGAGAGAGTTTAAGTTATTGCAGGTATTATTATGCGCATGGTAGCTCTGATGGCGTTTTGGAACCAGTTCACCCGAGGTTGCGGCCGCGAATGAAATGCTATACGGTCGTTCAATTGAGACACAACTGATGAAGAATCTGCATCTAAACCAGGGGAGTAACCCGTTCTCTATTTTACTTTTTGCTATTTTAAGTTTTAATTTTATTTTTAATTTATTTCTTTTCCTTGTTCTCATCGAGGACGATTTCGTTGTAAGTGTGGGGATGGGAATTTATTTTACTTAGTTGTTGAAAATTTTTTTTTAAAAATTAAAATAATAAAAAATTGTTTTGTTCTTTCGCTGAAAATTATGTCGGTTACTTAAGTTCGAGGGACATATACTTGTATATGTTTTGTCCTGTTTTCTACATGTAGATGTATGGGATAGCCATTCACCCGAAAAATGAAAGTGGCTGGGGCGACTGAAAGTAGGAAATGATATTATTACCAATGTGCTAACGAACTCTCGGAATTTTTGAAAAATATATAATATAATAATAAAAGAAGGGATGGTTTGCATATCTGATTTGGGATGTGTCGGTAGGCCCAACTAGCTTTGATAGTCCTCTTTAGCATGTTTTTATATAAATAATAATTTAAAAACGGTGAAACCGAATTTCGATGCTTAGGGAGGATTACCATAATCTGAAAACTTTTAGATGGTAAGAATTAAATGCACTCAAAATAGCACACCACCACATGTCCATCTTTTTACGAGCTTAGAAATAGTTATATATTTTAGGGTGATATAAAAGATTGAAAAAAAAAGAGTATGTTTTTGAAAGTTTGTTATGAATGTTTGTTATGTATTGTATTATCCAAGTTGTTCAAGAAAAGCAAAATTCTTGTGAAGAAAGTTATGTATTGTAAAATGCCAAAGAAGCATTGTTTAAAGTTAGAAAAAGAGGCCAAATATGCACATACTAGATGGAACTTAGAGTTTACGTGTTACCTTGGGGATAGTGACTCTGAGGATACATTATTGGGGCTCGAAGGTTCTTAGTCAATAAATATGAAATTAGGAATTTATAGGACAAAGTCCAATAATATTTAGGAATAGCTCGTACGACCTCCACATGACCATTCATCCATCCAAATTTCACCGAGTGCATCTAATTAGTACCATAAACGAGTCCTTGGCTTATGTAATTTGTCGAACCAGTTTGCTTCGACTCTAGTCTTCTAGCTCTCTTTGTCTGAGATGGGGTAGGTGTAGCCTTAGTTTTTGGACTTAAAATGTTTAATGAAAAAGGGGTGCTTGATTGGCTGGTGGCTGGGTTTGAGTGGACAACAATATCGGCAATCGCGGTCAATATGTCAAGCTGTTTCTTGTGCTTTAATGATGATAAATAATCTGGGAGTTTGTTGTTTTTCACTTGGTTATGATCCTGTGTAGATTTCTTTTTCAGGGACGAAAAAGTCTTAAGTGTGGGGATGTATGATGTGTTGTAAAACACACATACTTTCCGTATATTTTTATCACATTTTAAGTGCTTAATCGTATAATAAATAATTCTCTTAACTAGTTTTAACTTGATCTTACAAAGTTTATTATTTTGTGTAGGTGACGAGTTTTACAAGAGAAAAGGTTCGGGTTTTTGAAGACAAAAGAGGCCTTTTTAATCAAGTTTAAAGATTAAACTCAAGGCCGGACCCAAGCCCAAATGGAGAAAACCTTTATTGCATTATATATAATATATCATAAAAAAAACCCTTACTTGGGCTACACACCTGCGATCGGAATAAGGCATAAAAGAATTAGATTGTTGTTTTTTGTTTTTGGTCACCAAGTGGGGAACAAGAAACTAAGTTGAGTTTTTGTGGCTGGAGTTTTAATACCCATGTGAGCAGCAGCACAAACAAAATATTATTGTTACAACAAAAGCAAACAAAATCACAAACAGCAGATTCCGATCGGGACCTTGGGCAGCCAAGAAAAGAAGGAAAAAAGTTTTGTGCAAGGGTTGTGGTGGCTAGGAGAGGAAGGAGATCATTAAGGAAGAATTGGTAAAGTAGCTAGGGTCCTTATTCATCAAGAAACTCAGCCATAATATTAAGTATTACTCTCATAAACTTTGTGTTTTTGTTCAAGTTTCTTAACTAGTTGATTTTGATCTAACTTGGATTATTTTGCAAGTAACTTGAAGATTGACTTGTGCTTGATTCGTATTGATTCTGAATGAGTTTAATTATGTTTTGGTTGAGTTACATGATGTTTACTTTGATATATTGGTGCTGTCCAAAACTAATGTTAGGCTAAACTAGTTAGTTCTACCTAGGTTAGATGAATATTGTTAGGTTTTAGTAAGTAAATTGGATTGTTGATGATCATGACTTGAATTTTTAGTGAAAAGTTTGGTTTAATATTGAATTAGGTTGTGTTTATTGGCTGTGTTTTGATTAATTATACTCAATTACCTCTGCGTTGATTGATTGAATCGGTTTTGGTTAATTTTAGCTTGTTTGAACTCTTTACTTTATGTTTAGAGATTTTTTGCGGGGTGATCAACAGTAGGGTTTAAGTGGGTATATTAATTAGTTAAAATCAGTGGGTAGACACCTTCTTAGAGACTGAGATGTGATAGGAAGTAGGGTCGTCTCATAGCTTTTACTTGTTAGGATTATGATCGCGCGAGAGTGGGTTCGGTTCTTGTTGGGTTTGGGTTTGTGAGCAATTAGTTGACCTAGTTTAAGTTAAACTAAATTGTTCCTCTATCCTTGGTTGCGTAGTATTCGTCTCCATTAGGGTAGTGTGTCGGTGAGACCGAGAGGTGAGTCGACATTAGAACAATTTAACAATTCGCTATGCTATCAATAGCGGTGCTATAGCGGTTATCGGTCCGGCGGTAAAATAGTGGTCGAAATATCGGTCCAAATAGCGGTTCCGATATTTGCGGCGCTATTTACCGCTATTTCGCCGATATTTGGCCACCGATATATCGGAAATAGCGGTGGGATTATCAGTTTAATATTTTTGACCCAATTGTTACTATTTTTGGCCCAAACTGTAAGCCCATAGCTTAATTTCATTATGATTATTATTGAACGATTAGCTTATTGCCCTAAGAATACCTCAATCGCTGCTGATGCTCATCTCCGATACCCGTTTCTTCAGCCCTGCTAATGCTTATATATTTATGGCTTTCGATTAAGTGATTAAATCTTGTCTTAAATTAAAAATATTGTTTCTTTGTGTTTTGAACTATTGACTTTTATGATTTTGATATTAAGACTTAAGTATTATTATTAGATAACTTTTGGTGTATATATATATATATATATATATATATATATATACCGCTATCCCACCGCAATAACCGATATCTCTGATATCGGTCATTGACCGATATCCGCTATTTTTTGGCATTAACTGCATAGACAATTCATCACCCGGTTTTGTTCTTAAAATCAACTAAGTGTGATTTAGGGTTTGTTAGTGAGACCGAGAGGTAATCTAGCTTTCTTGAGCGAACCTTAGTTGTGTCATCCTTAGAAACCGGTGTCATGAGATTCTTCAATACTTAGCTTTTTATGCCTTCAATATGATTCTTACCTAGGTAGACATTTTCTCAATTGATAAGTCTTTTTCTCAAAGTTTCATCTAGTTTTCTTAAGTTAAGTCTTTTAAGTTAATTAAAGTAAGTTAGGTTAAGTAGTTAACAATTAAAAATCATTTAACTAAAAAAATTATTATTCTTAGGTGAGTCTTGGTTAGGGTTAAGTACTAAATACGTTTTCACGTGTCCTTGTGTTCGACTCTCGGACTTCCTTAGGTCTATACTATTAGTGATTGGTACACTTGTTGATTGTGTGTGGATTCGTTAGGATTTTCGTTTATAAATTTAAAGCTTACTTGTGAGTTATTTAAAAAGAGCATTCATTAAACACGCATCAGGTGTGCAAATATCGGGTCGGACCGAAAATAACCGAAAAACTGACCCGAAAAAAGACCAAAACCGGACCGTATACTAGTATTTTAATCAGATATCGGTTATTAATTTAGGTGTTTTTGGTTCGGTTCGGTCTCGGGTTTTTGACTGATTGGATGTCAAAGATGAAATTTTAATTTTATGCAAACTTGGTAATGACTTTTCACGTGACTAGCTAACAGCTACGAATAGCCATCATTTCGTAGACTTTATTTTCTTCTCTTTCAAATATGGTAGTTAAATATCAACCACATAATTTCTTCACATTCTTCAACCTATATCCACCATATATTACTTAATTTTCTTCACCTTCTTTGTAACTTTCGTTGAAAAACCAGAAGAAAGAGACAATTCCTTCACCATCTTTAACTTAAACTTCTCTGAAACGGAAACATCAGAAAGAAAAGATGATATGGATCAGTTGGATCACCGGTAGAGTTGATGTACCTGGACTAGGATGAAGACAGCGTACCAAGCACGACATCAACCAAGTTCAATTAAATTAGTATCAAAGCAACGTTACAACCATAACTCCCCGTCTCTCTTATATCGATTCATGTACTCTTCAATATGATGTGAGCTATAAAACCAATCGGTCTTGGTCATCTTCACATTACCCGATTGACCAAAAACGAAACCCGAATGTATCAGTAGGTCCATCCATCGGTTCAGATTTTAGTGTCTTTTTCGGTTTTGGGTCGTTCTCGGGTTTACTCAGGTCGGTCCAGTTAGTCTCTTATGCACACCCCTAGAATGACTCATTGGTCTGCCTCCTTCCAAATAATGAAGGTTGGTTTAGGTGTTGTTTTCCATCAGAAGTGATGGATTTAGATGGAACAGGGTTCTATCCATCGATATGGTGGAGGAGATTCAAGTAAGATAGGTCCAGATGTAACAGGCCAAAAATATATTATACATTACTAAAAGTGAACGTATGCGTGTATTAAGTGTTATTTGGCAAAAATAGAATGGTGACAACTAAAAGTTTAACTTAGTTAACTAGATTAAAGTGTAATGGGGTGTTTTAAATAACTAGTTAAAGTACACGGGCTGATTGTGTACATAGTGTTTTGGTAAAAAAATCGGTTTTAAGGATAACGTAACCAAATCGGATTTGTGAGGTAGAGTGCTTGAACATCAATGGAGATTATGTAAATGAAATAAGGATGAACACAAGGATTTGTTACGAGGAAAATCCCTTGATCGGATGATGATCACCGGCACAAAAACCCCGGGTGATGACAAATAGTCTACCACCACTTTATGAATAAAAAAATGGTGTTACAATGGTGGAAGCTTTTATCAGTGATTATAATAGTTGCTAAGTGCATGTGTAATTCTCGTATTGAAGTGAGAAAAGTCTAAGTCGTATATGATGTGTGTGACCTAGCTGATCAAGCTTCAATATATACAAAAGTAAAATAACACGCAGTCCTATGATCTCGCCACTACTCCACTAGAGCCGTTGCATGCATTTGACCACGTGCTAACTCTCTTAGACTACGAGATAGTGGGTTAGACCAACTCATCAGCCGTTACACCTGCCAATATATTGATATACAAAGAGAACAATCATTAGTTAATAACAAATACTGAGGATCCTTGATCCTGACACAATTTGGAACATGTGTTAAGGATAACTGATCCATAAACTATGTCGAGATAACAAATCCACAACGTAAAATATCTCTGCCCTAATAATTGCCCCAAAAATGGCGGTTGTGATAAGATCACAACCGTCATTTTGCTCTTGAATTAAAATTTCCTGCAAAAACATATGAGATTTGATAAGTTAGATATAATGATAATATCTCTATAGAGTGCATCGAGAACCCCCCCCCCCCTTCTGCCTATATATGGGACAACTCTTATTACTCTATCTTCACAATTATGCGGAAATTTCAGGTATCTTCTTTTATCTCTCTTTCTCCCTTTCATAGATTTTTTTGAATATGTCTATAGTTTCCGTTTCCGTTTCCTTTTCAGAGAAATCGGACTCCGATAACTTTCATTTCCAAAATCTTCTCACCCATCCGTCCTCCGAGACCTGAAAGTTCACCGATCTGCAAATCGACGATTGGACTCCCCTTTTTCCATCTGACACCGTGTTTCGCTCTTTCTACTCCTCAAAAAGGAGCAATTATTGCTCTAAAACCTGGGTCTGTTTTTCGGCGTACCCATTTCTCATCGGATATTTGTACCCAGGAGTTCACTAAGAGCTTCTTCAGTTTAACCGGCATCAACTACATTCAGGACATGTCGATGCTTTGGAGAGCATTGTTCACTTTAGAAAGAATCATCGAAAAAGAAAATGTTTAATTAGGATCTTCATAACTTGCATACATATATGCCTTGGTAACCCACGGATCCACTCGATTTATTTTGAAATCCAAACCTCATTAACCAGTCCCCATTTATGAAACCACCCAAAATGGCTCATTCTGGAAAAATCAATTCTTCTTTGTTAAGAGAGATTCCATTCCTGGTGGGGATGATTTACCCTTCATGTGGATTAGGAAGGACAGGATCCTGGGTCCTCTGATAATTTGCTGAAGATAACGTATCCTTCTTCTAATAGATTTGTTTTCATTTTTCAGTGGAAAAATTTGCACTTCTTGCTGAGCTCCCAAGTGTTAAAGGAACAGTGAAGAATTTCTTAGCTTTAGGTCCCGAAATCAGAACATTCAAGGCTAAAACTGTAGAAACTTCTCAAGAATCCTCTCCAGAATCAAAAGCAAGTGAAATGTAAAGTAAGATATTTTAATTTTTTATAATAAGTAAAGACAATAATATGAGTCTTATCTTTTTCATGTGTTTCGCAGGCGTTCAAAAATCTAGCAAGTCCGCATCCCAATTCTCATTGGAGTGCATTGACTGCTTGATTGTTAAGATGGTAACTTCCAAGTCTACTCCCCTTCATGAATCACGACCGGTGACTACGCGTGCTAAATCCGGAGCTTCCAAGATGAAGATAAATGCAGACGCCGAGGATCCTTTTGATGCTAGGAAGCAGATTCTCAGTACTCCCACCACGGTAAAGATCCTTGATTCTATCTGTTTTTACTTGTGGATCTAGTATTCTTTTTGGATAAGGCTTTATCTTGAACTCACTTCATCTTTAAATGGAGGCCAAAAATTTTGCTAGAAGCTACCACAAGAAGATCGTCAATGAAATGGAGGAGACTTTGTCACACCCCTAACCACGGCCTAGGCATATGACACATATGTTGGTACCACATTTGTAAATAAATTAGAGTTACGTTTAAAAGCGGAAGTCTTTAGAAACGTGTGGATTTAAAATATAATATTTACATTCACAAAATACGGGATTAAAAGTTCCCGTTTAATGTTTCAAATATTACTCGTTTTAATTTACAAAACCACCATTAATATTATTTTAAGTTTGTACAAAAAGATCCGAGCCATCGGACATCTTGAACACTTCGTTATCCCAAGCTCTAACCTTGATCACCTTCAAAATATTAGAAAATACGTCAGCAACGAATGCTGGTGAATATGCTGACGCTAAAAATATTTTCTTTTACTTAGTCACCCCTCGAGACTACGTAGGTCTCAGCCCATCGAGGGTTAGGAATAACCAAGTTAAAACAACACAATTCCTAAACTCGAGTCTCTACACTCGAAACCCTAGCAAACACCGCAACGTTCGACTAGTAGAGTGCCTATACGTATACACAAGGTCATACCCCGCAGGCAGCGTAATTGTGACCAGGTGTGATGTGCCCATCACATATGTAAGGATCCAGACAAATGTACACGATAGCCTGAGGCCAATGTTTATACCTTTGTTGATAAATGTTTTAGACACACTTAGTCTCATGTAAATCTTTTCATTTAACACGCTTGACTCGTTTTAAAACAAGTTTATAAAGTTGGGGCGTATTAACCTTTTTAATTTGAATCGGCTTCAAACACCGTCCGAGGGTCTTTCCCGTTGCTATCTCTCACCTATAGTACGAGTATAACCTTTTGTTAGTCGGATATACAATCCGGCTTAAGACCTTTAGTTTTTTTATAATCTTTACCTCGGTTATATTTTCTTTCGTGAACCTTTAGTTCAAATCTCTTTTCTTTACTTTAAAACCTTTAGTTATAAAGTATTCTTAAATTAAAAGTCTTTCTTTTAATTTATATTATAAACCTTTAGTTTATTTTCATAAAACCCTACGTTTCTTCTTCTCTAAGAAACATATTCTTTTCTTTTCTTTATTATTATATAACAAAGAATCACATATATATTTTCACACACACACACACATTTATATATATATATATATATTCATAATTTCTTTCTTTTCTTTTCTTTGCTATATATTTCTTTTATTTATCGAGATATCGAGTGTAACCTCGACTTAGGGTTTTATGCTTTTATATTATATTATTATTTCATTTGCCATTATGCCTACCTTTGTTAGCTTATGAAAACCCTGAACAATCGAGCAGCACTTCAACGCCGCTTTCCCTTCTTTTTCTTCTTGATCAACAGCTTCCTCTCGACACCTTTTCCTTTGCACGCAACACGATGTACCCCAATACTTCTCCACACGTCGGTACGCTTCACGAGACGGATCGTTGGGATGTTGGAATGGCAACACCTTCTTCGTTGGAACGTCGTTGGAATGTAGCATGGTTATAGAGGATAAGTCGGTATTTGGGTGCGGAAATTGATGAATATGGGTACGGATTTCGAGGTGGTTCGAGGGTATGATTGTTGAAGCTTAGAGAGATATTAGAGAGAGAGAGATAAACTGATTTTGGTGGGAAAGAGAATGAAACCCGAAGTTGCTATTTATAGACAAAACCAGCAGCCTCATGGCGATACGCGATGGCTTCTGGCTAACCCGTCGCGTATCGCGACGTAGGCTTGCGTCTTCACCATATAGATCTGCCACGTGTGGCCACGTGGCGAACGGTGTGCCACATGCGCCACGTGCCTCGCTGTCAGACAACCCATCGCGATACGCGATAGGTTTCCCTTCTGAGCCATCGCGTATCGCGATGCGTCAGGAAACCAGAATTTTCATTTCAAACCCTAAGGTTTAAAATTTGACATTTTTGATCCCTTGACTTTCGAAACTTGATATTTTGAACCCGAAACTTTCACGATGTTACATCCTCCCCACCTTCAAATAAATCTCGTCCTCGAGATTGCTTCTTTAAAATAGATGGGGGGTACTTCTTTCTCATTTCGGATTCGTATTCCCATGTATACTCGGCGCCTCTTCGTGAGTCCCATTTTACCTTCACAATTTTTAAGGTTCGTCTCTTTAATTTGTTTGTTTTCGAATATTCGATTTGAATTGGTCTTTCAATAAATTTTAAATTCTCATTTATTTCTACATCTTTAAGGGCATTGATAGAGATTCGTCGGCTAAACATTTACGCAGATTCGAGATATGGAATACATCGTGTATCCCTTGCATTTCCTCGGGGAGTCACAATCGGTATGCAACAATACCAATTCGTTCAAGTACCTCGAAGGGTTCAACAAATCGAGGACTTAGCTTTCCTTTCTTTCTAAAGCGAACGACGCCTTTCCGTGTCGAGACTTTTAAAAGAAATTTGTCACCAACATTGAATTCCAATGGCTTACGACGGACGTCGGCGTAACTCTTTTGGCAATCACTTGCCGTCTTAAGTCGTTTGCGGATTTGTAGTACTTTGTCGGTGGTTTCTTGAAATATCTCGGGTCCAGATAATTGATTATCTCCAGTTTCAGACCAGCACACCGGCGTTCTACATTTACGACCATACAACGCCTCGAATGGTGCGGCTTGAATACTTTTGTGATAACTATTGTTGTACAAGAATTCCATTAGAGGTAAGTGGTCAACCCAATTTCCACCGAAGTCGATCACACAAGCGCGGAGCATGTCTTCTAACGGTTGAATTGTCCTTTGGCTTTTCCCATCAATTTGTGGATGATAGGCGATGCTAATGTTTAGCTTTGTGCCTAACGCTTGTTGGAAGCTTTTCCAAAAGTGAGGCGTAAAATGACTCTCTCGATCAGAGATTATAGATAACGTTACTCCATGTAAATAAACGATGCTGTTCACATAGATACGCGCTAATTTATCCATGGAGTAGGACTCATTGATGGTTATGAAGTGTGCGGATTTTGTTAGTCTATCCACAATGACCCAAATAGCATTATGTTGTCGAGTCATTTTCTGAAGTTTAGTGATGAAATCCATGGTTATTAACTCCCACTTCCAAATGGGAAGTTCAGGTTGCTGAAGCAATCCCGAAGGATTTTGGTGTTCAGTCTTGACCTTCAAACAAGTTAAACATTTGTCCACATTCGAAGCGATGTCCTTTTTCATCCCATTTCACAAGTAGTTTGGTTTGCGATTTTGTAGGTTCCTGGACGGATCGTACACGGGATATCGCTATCTACGCAGGTGCGGAATCCCTGCGTGGGTAGATACGAGCGTAGAATACGTAAAACACGAACACACGATACAAACGAAACCACGTTATATTATAACTCGAACCACGTCTATTACAGACACTGACACGTGAAATGATCACAACTATCACGAACTCTAAAACAAACTCTCAAAAAACCGAACTCTAAACAGTAACCCGTAGGTTACTTAAATACACGACAACTTCGCCTCAGGCGAAGTTGTCAATAACTTCGCTCGTTGAACAAGTTCGCCTAGGCGAACTTGTCAACAACTTCGCTTGGTTAACAAGTTCGCCTAAGCGAACTTGTCAACAACTTCGCTGTTACACAAACAATTACATAAACAATATTACAGACTCGATTACAGACTTTATACATATGAACTACTGACATCTATGCACCAACAGACTCCCCCTTGGCAGTAGCTTCATATCTTGATCTTTCAGCTCTTGTCTTGTAATCCTGTATCTTCATGCGTGCACTCCTTCTCTAACACACACCGTGACTACTCGCTGATATTTCCCTGCTTCATCCTTCCAAGCAGGAATATAGAATATCTTCTTTTCGTTCAACGCTTGCAAATCAGCTTTCGATAAGTTAACAAGATGCATCGGGTCATACACCCTCAGCACTTCTTGTTCATCTTCGTCTTCCATCACGGCTTCAGCAGTCTGGCAATCAACGTACCACCATTTTAGATTCTTCAACACATCTTGAGGCATATTCTTCATTGGAACCTCCTTGATGCATCGGATCGGCTTGTACTTCATCACCATCCATGGCTTGCCATCTGCTCTCAATCCCCTCTCTGTATCCTCCACGAGCTTTCCCTTCTGTGGCTTTAATAGTTCAAACTTCTTTTCTTTTACGCCTTCTTTCCACACAATCTTCTCAATCATTCTTGCCATATTGTTGTCACTTCTGTTTATCAGGCCCAATCTGCCCAAATCTTTCACCTTGCATTCCGGCAACGTGTTGAAAGATCTCAACATTCTCTTGAAGTATTGAATGCCATCATAACGTTTTACCACAAATAACTTGATCTGTTCATCATAAATCCAACAGATGATTCCCTTCTTCGCCTCAGCATAGCCTTTAATGTTATAGCTCTTCTTGAACATGGCTGGAACAGCAGGCTTCTTGGTCTTGATAAACCAATGAGCACAGCCTTCCTTCCACCTAGGCTGCTCCTCCCACTCAGTAGTCTCATCCATCTCAGCCCTCACATCGGCTTTCTCAACCTCAGGGATCTCGTGCTCGACATTTTCTTCAATAATCTCTCCTTCCTCTATCACATTCTCAATCATAATTTCTGCACCAATCTTTTCAATCTCACTGATTGGCAGAACATCTTCATCAAATATCACATCGTCGCTGAACATGTCATCATCAAGTTCCTTCAGCGCATCGATCACGTCATCCTCCACCATCACTACATCATCACCACCAGCCGCTTCGGTAGACTCCCCCTCAGCTGTGGAAGCCCCAAGAGCTTGAGAGGTTCTTGGCAGCTCACCACCTGCACCTTCCGGTGCATTGGGATCATCGTCTCGGTCTTCTCGACGCTTGGTCCTCAACTCATCACCTCTACAACTCATCTCCCCCTGAGATGCCAAGAACGCTTTCAAGGCATCTATGATTTTCCCGTGCTCAGCCAGGAGGGATGCCTGCAGTTGATTTGCTTCCACTAGGCTTTGAATAGTCTTTGACTGCTCAGCTACAATCCGCTCTAGTGAAGCTATCCGTTCCGAGTCAGAAGAGGGCGTGTCCGCAGGTGGTACCGTACCCGATACTCCTGCAGTAGTGGTGACCGTAGACTCAACAAATCGTGCTACTACCACCGATGGAGTAAGCGTTGGAGGTGGTAGAGACACAATTGCTGGAGCCGACGTCTGGACGTCCGTGACCGATGGAGTGTCAGCCGACGATGTAGCCACTACGGGAACAACCGTAGCGCTTGTACTCGATACCTGCACAGAGGTAGGAACAAGGGACATACCAGACAAGGCAGGTGGAGAAAAATGTGCAAACCTTGAAGTCTCTCCGGCTCCTACACCCATACCTGTCGTTTCCCTTCGTGAGCGCTTTCTCACCAGCTGCACAGCTTCTTCTTCATCATCTTCCTCATCGTCGTCGTCAACAATTCTCTTCTGCTTACCCACCGTTCTCTCATGCCTCACCATCATCCGTCTGGCCTCTTCCATCACATCATCAAAATCAGCTTGTGGACCCGAGACTGGTATATTCTCATGTGGATCAAATCGGTCCATATCAAACAACCCTTGTCCACCGAACATGGCGTCAAGATCAATCTCAGAAGCTGGCACAGCAGCAGATACAGCAGGCGCAGCTGATACAGCCTGGGGTGCTGCCGCCTGTTGTGGTCTTGGGTCTCTGAACTCGTCCCCTGCTGCAGGCACATACTCCGGGTTTATAAGATACCCAAAGAGCGGAGTATGCCTGGGACGCAGCTCAGGCTTGCTTCGTGCGCTAGACGTGTGACACTGTGCAAAGATACGTTTTGTCACACTTTCAACGTATCGTATAGGGCGTCGTTGAGGCAGCGTCGGAGCCACATGATTGAAAATCATCTGTAGAAATCGAGGATACATTGTAAACCGCTCACGCGCCACAGCCCTTCGTTGCCTGTCGATCTCGTAAAAGATCATCTGGCTGAACGAAAATCTTTTATTATAAGTCAATGCAGTCATAGCAGACTGCATTGTCGCACCCATTCCATCAGTGCCTGCCTTCCGTCCTGACATACATACGATCATGACGTGCACAAGGAAGCGCCACTGATCTAAGAGGAACCCCTTCCTCCGTTGAGTGTCTCCTAAGAGACCCGAATATCCCATCCTGAGGAACGCCCCATCACGGAATGGCGCAACAAACTCCGTTGAGTCATCCTTTGTTTCTTCACCAAACTGCGACGCCACCCGTATATGTTCAGAAGAAAACTGAACGACTTGACCGTTAACGGTGGCTCGCATGACCGGGGGCTCAACCCGGCAATCATACTCTACCGTCTGCCAAAAGTCTTCAATGTTCGGTAGCGAAATAGGCAGGGTAGTCGTTATTGCATGATAAATCCTTGAGCGCAGGAGAAAAGTAATTATCTCCCTATAATCCTCCACGCCCTTTGTATCTGGGTCAAGTGTTATGAACTGGTTATTGGCTGGAAAGAATTGTCTTGGATCATCACCGTCATCACCTGCACCTCCAACAGCAGCCATATCTGCACAAAACGAACCAAGTTAGATAAACGATTAAGTTGTACACATGTTCGCTTGATTTCCAGTAGCGAAGTTGTGATCAAACATGTATAGGCGAAGTTAAAGGTGAGGCAAAGTTGGGAACAACTTCGCTTCATCTTTAAGTTCGTCTGATTAATTTTAAGAAAAATGGTCTGGGCGAAGTTAGTGAAAACTTTGCCTCATCACAACATCGCCTCAGGCGAAGATAAGTGTTAGGCGAAATTAAGCTTCAGGCGAAGTTGAGGATAACTTCGCCTCAAGCGAAATTAAGCCCCAGGCGAAGTTGCGGATAACTTCGCCTAAACCCTAACTTCGCCTACATCTGAATCGGCGACTGTTAGGATTCCAACCACCGGAAATCCGGTGATTTCGGCTAAGTTCGACGATCAAGGACATCAAAACACATGATATTAACGATGTTTAGATGAGAAGGATGTCCATGCACACGTTAACACAAGTTTTGAAAGTTTCGATTTTTAAGGTCCGACGACCCGAGGTCTCGAACCGGGTAAAAACGACCATGAAAGAACATGTTTGTGAGGTATATCGACAACACGTACCCTCAACTGATAATAGAAACTGGAAACGAAGATCGAAATCGGAAAAAGATGATAAGTTCGCCGGAAAAGCTGAGCTTAAGTTCGCTGGATTATGTGAAAATAATGAATTTCACTGTTTAAAAATCCTTATATAGGGTCAGTGTAGTTCAGGCGAAGTTACGGATAACATCGCCTAGGCGAAGTTAGCATATGTTCGCCTGATTCAACAACTTCGCATATAATTTCAAAATCAAACCTTTAAGTTTGAACATTTTGCAATTAACATTTGAAACTTCCAAAAAGAGTTAAACAAAAATGATCATGTCTAAGTAACCAGTTATAAAATAATACAACTACAAAAATAGGAAAAACTTATAAAAATTTAACGAATAAGGGATCAAATTTCAATCTCGGTAGGGACTGCTATGTTTTAGAAAAGATCCTAACAGGAATCATACTAACTACGTGACTGTCACATAGATCCGTGTTTAGCTGTATTATGACATATAGAGACAGGTTGTAAGCAGGTATAACTTAAAGTGGTTTTCATCGTTTCTGTGATACGAGTTAGGTTCAATTAATCCTTAAAATTTAAGTGGGCAACAACTCAGAAATATTGATGCCTCCTATCTATCCTCAAAGCGTATTTGGCTTTCCCCAAGTCACCCCGAGTTGACTTCGACCCATAGTGTCTGATTAACTTGTATGTACTCTCCTTCTGGTTCCCGTTCTTCTTCTTGCTCTAAGATAGAGAAGTCTTGATTTTATGATCACTAATATGTTACAATAACTCCAAATATTTTTTTTTTATTTTTTATTTTTTTTTTATTTTTTTTAACAAGATAGACTTCAAAGTAGAAATTAACTGCAAGTCCCGAATCTGGATCACTGCAGTGTCTTGAAACGCTTTCTTCACGGGAATCAGAACACACATGGGCTCGTGTATGACTGGGTAATTGCTTTTCTGCCTATCATTTGAAAAGATATATATGAAGACACGCAAAACTCTTAAGGAGTTTCCACGTAAAATCAAGTAAAATTAGTTTGTATCACATCTACTTTTACGCACCATAAAAAGTTACCATGACATACAATGATTGTCCTAAAGCCTTTTAAGCCTAATAACTTCACTAGTTAAGCACACAAAGTTAGTACATATATCATTTTCCAAGGTTGGATCAATTTTCCGTTTAACATAGCTAACTAACTTCTTACGAAGTAACAGACTTGAAAAGTAATTTCATTTCCCATAAAAAAATTTTGACTTCAGTCACCCAGATCACGTCAAAGTCTTCAGGTAAACGGCAATCCCGAAGATCCAATGGATCAACTGGACCGACCACATACAAGTATGTGTCCTTCTCACTAAGAATGACCGACTAATTTTCAGCGACAAAAAGAAAACACATCATAACCGCCCCGGTCACTTTCAGTCGTCTGGTTAATGGCGACCCTCATTCTCTACAAGTAGAAACGAGGACCAAAACATATCCGAGGATATGTCCATCAAACTGAGGTAACCGACTAATTTTAAGCAATAGTGATTTTTTTTTTCTAACGAATAAAAACATGGTTACTCGGGATTGATCATCCCGTTCAGCTCAATTAGGTTTTGAAATCTGGATTTATCAAACGCTTTTGTAAATAAATCAGCGAAATTTTCTAGCCTATCGACCTTAATCAGTTTCTTCTCAGCACAATCCCGTATGAAATGATGACGAATGTCAATATGTTTAGTTTTACTATGTTTCACGGGATTGTTAATTACTGAGATGGCAGCAGTGTTATCAATTAAAATAGGAGTGAGTAAGAAATTCAGACCATAGTCGCGCAATTGTTGCTGAATCCACAAAACCTGAGAGCAGCAGTTGGATGCTGCCATATATTCAGCTTCGCACGTTGAGATTGCGACTGATGTCTGTTTCTTGCACTGCCAGGAAACTAATCTTCCACCGAGAAACTGACATCCTTCTGTAGTCGACTTCTGACTCTGATTGCATCCTCTATAATCAGAATCCGTATAAGCAACCAGTTCCACGTCTCCTCCCTTCGGGTACCACAACCCTAGCTTCGGCTTGCCTTTGAGATACCTCAAAATCCTCTTCACACCCTTCATGTGAGATTCCTTTGGGTTTGCCTGAAAACGAGCACAAAGACAAACAGAAAACATTATATCAGGCCTAGAAGCAGTCAAATACATCAAAGAACCTATTATAGCCCGATACAGAGTTGGGTCCACATCTGCGTCACCGTCTACTTCAGCTCCCAACTTGTGGTTGACGCAAATTGGAGTGTCAAATGGAGAAGAGTCCTCCATCTTGAAACGCTTGAGGACATCATGAACATATTTTGTTTGATGAATGAACATCCCATCCTTCTTTTGATCAACCTACAAACCTAAAAAGAACGTTAGTTCACCCATGGCACTCATCTCAAATCTTTTCTTCATGACGGCCTCGAATTCCTGACACATGGAGACTCTTGATGCAGCAAATATGATGTCATCCACGTAGACTTGAACTAGCAGGAAGTCACTTCTATCTCTCTCTTCACAAACAGTGTGCTGTCAATCAAACCCCTTTCAAAACCATTCTCTAGCAAGTAATCCGATAACGTTGAATACCAGGCACGAGGTGCCTGATGTAATCCATACAGCGCCTTGCTCAACTTGTATACATGATCAGGAAAGTCTGGGTCAGGAAAACCCGGAGGTTGCTCAACATACACGACCTCATCAACTTTCCCATTGAGGAACGCACTCTTCACGTCCAACTGAAACACTTTCATCTTCTTGAAAGCAGCAAACGCCAAAAACAATCTTATCGCTTCCAACCTGGCCACTGGAGCAAACACTTCATTATAATCTATCCCCTCTTGCTGATTAAATCCTTTAACGACCAGCCTCGCCTTATTTCTTATAATAATCCCCTTTTCATCTCTCTTGCACTTGAACACCCATTTTGTGCCTATTGCATGCACATTCCTTGGTTTTTCAACCAAAGTCCAAACTTCCATCTTCTTAAATTGAGCCAACTCTTCCTGCATTGCCTCGACCCACGAGCTGTCCTTAAGAGCCATTTGATAATTTTTTGGTTCAATCTGGCTTATAAAGCATGAGTACAAACATTCGTTCATTATACCCGTTTCCTTAATGCTTGTATAAACACAGGTGTGTTGATTCAAGCTACTTCTGGTTTGTACACTGGAGGACACATCACCTATAACATTCTCCAGAGGGTGATCTTTGTGAATTCTCGTGGTCGGCACAGCACCGACATGCAAATTATCTTCTAAATTAGTAGAGAGCTCATCAATGGTTGTTTCTGGCTGAGAGTGAAAAGGATTGATAAACTCTTCTTCAGGAGAGACAGCAGGGGAACCGATAGAATTTGATGAGGAAGGTTGACAATCATCAAATAGCTGTCTATGTGCCAAATTTTCCTCCTCATCTAGAATCATCTTCGTAGCAACACGTTCTTCTTCTTCTGTACGAACCAAATCAGGTATGTTAAAAGACTTGAAGAGCCTATCATAGTCGAAAATCCCAGGAGGTCCGATGCTCGGTCTTGGCGATCTGTAACTCGTAATGTCGGTGTTACACACCACCTCAACCTTGCCATTCGTTGTATTAAAGACACGCCTGTTGGGAGTCCCAACTTCATAGCCGACTAAGATTCCTTCATCGGCTGCTTCATCAAACTTTGAATGTGCCTTTAAAATTGAACACGGGGACCCGAAAGCTTCAAGTCCACACAAATTGGGCTTTCTTCCATGCATCAGCTCGTAGCATGTTTTATTAAGTCTTTTTACCGTTAACACTCTATTCAGGACATAGCAAGCTGTAGAAACAGCTTCAGCCCAGAACACCATCGGAAGCTTCGAATCAGCCAGCATTGTTCTGGCTCCTTCAATTAAAGTTCTATTCTTCCTTTCAGCCACTCCATTCTGTTGCGGAGTATACGGAGCGCTGAATTGGTGTTCAATCCCTCTTGATAGACAGAAGATCTCCATTTCAAAACTTTTAAACTCGGAACCATTGTCACTTCTGATGAACTTCACTCGTTTATCCATAATGTTTTCAACTTTGGTAATCAGATTCTTCACCAGTTGAGCCGTTTCGTCCTTCGATTTCAGGAAGTATACCCACGAGTATCGTGAGTAGTCATCAGTAATCACCAAGCAATAAGTTGTACCACCTAGACTTCTTACATTCACAGGACCGAAGAGATCCATGTGAAGCAGCTCTAGTGTACTAGCAATTGAGTTTACTTTCTTGGTGAGATGGGACTTCTTGTGCTGCTTTCCCTTTTTGCACGCAAGACATTTGTCTTCAAAATTGAAACTTTTTAAGGGAACACCCAACACAAGCCCATGTCTGACAATATGGTTCATCTTCCGAAGATGAATGTGCCCCATTCTCCTGTGCCACAGTTCAGATTCCGATTCGCTTGCTTTCGTCAAAAGGCACGATTCTTCCGTTGACATTTCAGTTGAACTTAAATCCATCATATACGTATTTCGATCACGTGGGGCTTTCATTACTATCCACTCCTCTGGTATTTGAAAACCAGGCTTCAACACAATCGTATCAGTCTTCGTGAAGTGTATGGTATAATCTTTATCACAAATCTGCGACCCACTCAGCAGATTGTGCTTAAGTTCTTCAACAAAATTCACATTCTCTAACGTCATTTTCCCGTTAGTTACCGTACCCCTTCCAGTTATTCTGCCTCCACTCTCACCAGCAAAACTGACTCTTGCCCCTTGAACAGGTTTTAAATCTTGTAACAAATCCTTGTTACCAGTCATGTGCCGGGAACAGCCGCTGTCCACAACCCAAAGATTCTTGGACGCCCTGTTCAACTGTTCCTGCACAAACAAAAAGATTATTAAAATTTGGGGGCCCAAGACCTCTTGGTCTTGGGTCGACTAACCTTCTTATCAGAACTCACACACCTTGACTGACCATAGTTAGCATTAGGAAAATTTTCACGAGTCCTAACAGGATACCTCCTTGGTGACTGATAGTGAGGCCAACCAAACCGACGAACATTAAGAGAATTAAAAGAATTATAGCAGTTGGTTTGGTTATTAGTAGTGTGAAAACGAGATGTGTTTCTTTGAAAACCGGTATTATATCTCAAATTTGAATGGTTTTCATTTTTAACATTTAAACGATTACTAAAAACCTTAGTCTCAGTTTTCGAGGGCCTCACCTCTCTGAAACGCTGCTTCAGAGGGCAATCAGCAACAAGGTGCCCTGTTTGATTACATCTAAAACAACATCTATATTCAGCTTTCTTTTCAGCAGATGTTTTAGATGTGGAGGCAGTATTACCACCCGTACGTCTCACATAAGGTGGGACATATGGGTTGAGTGGAGTACTCTTTTGAGTTGATTTAACCTTTTCTCCACTAGTGGGTAATACTTCCTTCTCTTTTGTCTTACCCGACTCGGATGACTTATCCGAATCAGATGAGACTGGACTTGAAATTTTAATTTTTGAGACAGGCGAACTTGTTTCGCCTTTACTAACTTCCGGTACTTTACCAGTTTCCTTAGCAGTACCTGTCTGATCAGCTACAAAATTAACAGATTCATGAACACTAGGATTGAAAGTATAATTATGGTTATATGGTGGTGGAACCTCATGGTAACCAATTCCTCCCCTCTTAGGTGAGGAACCTTGATCACTGACGAGGTGATCAAGAATAGCAGAGGAATTCCGGAATTGCTCCAGTTTCCTATTTAGTTCCACCACTTTTACCTGGTGATCAGCAATCTGCTTTTCTTTCTCAGCAATTAACTTGGTTTTCTCTTCTAAAACCTCGTAGCTTAGATCGATCACATCAATTTTTTCAGCTAATTTTGTTTTTAAACTTTTAACGTCCTTTTCACACGCTTTAATTTTTATTCTATAATTATTTTCTCTTGTCTTTGTAAAATGATGATCTTCTTTCAAGGTTTTAAATTCGGCATCCAATTTAACATACTGATCAGTAATTGTTGCAAGCTGTTCAGACAAGTTCTCACACTTAGTACAGATAGGTTTAGTACATACCTCGGTGTTCTGATCATCAGCCATGAAGGCTTTTTCATTTTCAGCAGCTTTCACACATTCTTCAGCTGCAACCTTCGCCATGTGAGCTTGCTCAAAGAGTTCTCCAGAGAACATATTCCAGTTGTATTCACCAGCATCAGACATCATGGCTCTATTCCCATTGTTATTTCCACTTTGCTGTGTAGTCCTCCCCTGACTACGTTCTACCCGTGCATTAGTGCACTCTTTTGCAAAGTGTCCATTCTGTTGGCAATTGTAACACCTCACCCTTGACTTGTCAAATCCTGGCTTTCCACCTACAAACTTTCTGCCAGTCTTCTTCATGAAACGCTTCACTCTTCTGACTATCATCGCCATCTGCCACTGCAGATCCATCTCCTCCAGATCATCAGGATCGATCTGGTCATAGTCTTCTTCCAAAACAGCAGGGTCCACAATCTTCCCTTGTATGTAGTTCTCGTAAGAAGCAATAAAAGATGCATAGACTGCGAACTGCTCTTCAGCAGATTTGACACTCATTGGCATCTTGGAATAGTTATTGCTTAAAGCACTGGGAGAGAAACTACTTGTGGATGCTTGAGGTTTCGAAGCACTTGATCCTCCAGCAACGAAGCAAACATCACCGTTCATGTTTACAGACACATTTCCTTCATGAGAAGAGTCAGAACCAGACTCTCCTTTGGAGTAGTAAGCAGCAGAGTCAGGCTTCGAACTTGAGCCTGAGTTAACTTTGGCACCATACATACCAGGGTCTTGAACCTGATCCGTTGGTGTCTCTTTTCGAACCATATTAAGCTCAAAGGTTCTGAGCTTGTTTACTGCTGTCTCCAGGTCGTAGTTGTGAAAGTCTTTGTCTTCCCTCATTAGAACAGTGTACATTTCCCACTTCGGTGGGAGAGCATCGAGAAGCTTCTCAACTATTTCCTCCTCTCTGTAAGCAATAGAATAGTTGTTCAGCTCTGTCATTAGATGATAATATCGGGTGATAATATCATCGAGCGATTCGTTCTTCAAATACTTGAAAACAGAGAACTGGGTCTTTAACAGCTTAATCTTCGAGGCACGAATACCCACGTTCCCTTCGAATCTATTCTCAAGAGCATCCCAAAGCTCTCGTGCAGAAGTGTACTTCCGGAATGTATGGAGAACCTCTTGAGGAAGAGCCATAGTAATTGCAGCATGGGCCTTGCTCTCGGCCTCATACATTTTCTTCTCTTCTTCCTCCATCTTGCTGTACTTCTTAACCACATCACGACCTTCGTACTCCATTGTCGGTGGGATATATCCATCCTGGATGCACACCCACATCTTTGCATCCTGGTATTTAATATACTGAATGAATCTATCTTTCCAAGCTACGAAGTCTGTTCCTTTCATCAACCTTGGGGCCTTAGTAGCCGACCCCGCTTCGACTTCCATTTTGACTAACTCTGAGATGTTAATTGGCGACATCTTCTCGAAAATACGAAAAACCCGAAAAATCAAAAAAATTCTTCCAAACAGTACTATAGGCGAAGTTAAGGATAACTTCGCTTAAGTGTTAACTTCGCTGGAAAAATCTGTTGGTGCATAGATGGCAGATGCGCTGAAGGAACAGATTTTGGTATATTTTGTCACTACCAGGGTGCATCATGTATTTGGACTTATGAGTTTCATTCATAATTTTCTCACGCAAGTCCCCAATGTTTGGTACCCAAATTAGGTTTCCCATTATATGTATACCATCGTCACCCTTGACTAGCGAGTCAATGGTGCCGTTACGTTTTTCGTCGGAGATCTTGTTTTCATAGATCGCTTGGAGTTTAGAAGATTTAAGTTTTCAATGAGATCTATTTGGAGTTCTAATCTTAATGCTCAGACTCTTTTCGGCTCTTCATGTTCCTTACGACTTAAGGCATCAGCTACAACGTTAGCTTTGCCTTCGTGATAGACGATTTCACAGTCGTAGTCATTCAAAGTTTCCATCCAGCGCCTTTGACGCATGTTGAGTTCTTTTTGCTCAAAGTTATGTTTTAAGCTTTTATGATCGTTATACACGATAAATCTTACTCCATAGAGATAGTGCCTCCATATCTTCAATGCAAAGATTATGGCGTCTAACCCTAGATCGTGAGTTGTGTATTTCTTTTCGTGTACCTTGAGTTGACGAGTGGCATAAGTGATCATTTTCTTTCATTGCATCAGTACGCATCCCAAACCGGAATGAGACGCGTCACTAAAGATAACAAAATCTTCAGTACCTTCTAGCAAGGCCAGTATAGGTGCTTGGGTGAGTTTTTGTTTAATTATATCAAATGCCACTTGTTGCTTAGCTCCCCATTCGTAGTTGATGTTTTTGCGAGTTAAAGAAGTTAGGGGAACGGTTATGCGAGAAAAGTTTTCAATGAACCTACGGTAGTAGCCGGCCAACCCTAAGAAACTTCGGATCTCGGTTGGTGACTTTGGGATTTCCCACTTAGAGATAGCTGCAATCTTAGCGGGGTCCACTTGAATACCATTGACATTGATGATGTGACCAAGAAATTGCATTTCGTGCAACCAGAACTCGCATTTCGAGAACTTTGAGTACAACTTTTCGATTCTAGGTATTTCAATCAAGGTTCGGAGGTGATTTTCATGATCAACCTTAGACATAGAATAAATAAGTATGTCGTCGATAAATACGATAACAAATTTATCTAAGTAAGGCTTGTAGATTCGATTCATCATATCCATGAACGCAGCTGGCGCATTAGTAAGTCCAAATGGCACAACGGTGAACTCATAATGGCCATAACTTGTTTGGAAAGCGGCTTTCGGGATATCTTCGGATTGGAATTTGGGTTGATGGTAACCAGAACGCAGATCGATTATGGAAAAGAAACTTGCACCTTGGAGTTGGTCAAAGAGATCATCGATTCGAGGAAGTGGATAACGGTTCTTGATGGTGACTTTATTCAATGCTCGGTAATCAATAAACATTCTCATGGATCCATCTTTCTTCTTGTCGAATAAAATTGGTGCTCCCCATGGTGAAGAACTCGGTCGGGTAAAACCCTTCTCAAGTAGTTCGTCGAGCTGTTTCTTCAATTCTTTCATATCGGTTGGAGCTAGACGATACGGAGCTTTGGCGATCGAAGCAGTACCGGGAATAAGATCAATCAAAAACTCTACTTCACGATCGGGAGGGATTCCAGGAAGTTCGTCGGGAAAAACATCAGGATAATCAGAAACAATTGGTACGTCTTTTATTTCCTTTGGTTTGGGTTCTTCAGTTACGCTGGCCATGAATGCTAAGCATCCTTGATTCAAACATTTGTTAGCCCTAATCATGGAAATTATACTAACTTGGCCAGCGTCTTTGTCCCCTTCAATTCGAATGATTCGTTTATCAGGGTCTTGAAGTTCGACGGTTTTGCTATTGCAAATGATACGGGCATGGTTTTCGGATAATCAATCCATACCAAGTACAATATCTAAACCAGCAAGGGTCATTGGCAATACTTAAATAGGCAAATTGTAACCAGCTAAAAGAATTTTTCCGTTTTCAAATGCTTCAAACTATTTCGCCACTTGCAGTCTCGACGCTTAGATTTTTATTTAGTTTTGTCAAAGGTTCGTTTAATAGACTACAAAAGTTATAATCAATAAAACTTAAATTGGCACCCGAATCAAACAAAACTCTAGCATAGGTGTCATTGACTAGAAACGTACCGGTGATGGTTTCCGGCATGTCAACAGCCTTTTTAGTGTCGAGGACGAAGACGCTTGCGTTGCCCCTCTTGGTTTGACCACTTCCACCCGCACCACCAGGCGCTGGTTTGTTCTTGGGGCATTCGAAACTCAGATGTCCCATTTCCTTGCAGTTGTAGCAGGTCATTTTTCTTCTTCCAGCAATCAGCCGTTGCGTGGCCAGGTCTATGACATGATTCACAGACAGTTGTTGTAGAAAATGGAACATGTCGGCATTGACCTCTGTGGCGCTTCCTGTAAGTCTTGCAGAACAGAGAATTTGAATTAAATTTAGTTCGGTTTTGAATTGCCCCTTTACCTTTGAAGTGGGTGCTTCCTCCAGTTTTCCCTTGGTTGTTGGTCGACATAACCTTCTTGTCTTCCTCCTTGTTGCGGACATGGCAGCCCATCAGATATCCGGCCAATTCCATCGCGGAGTAGGCAGTTTGAGGAAGGTGGGACTTCACTATGTCCCGGATTTCCAGTGGCAATCCCCATATGTATCTGTTACTTTGCTGGACTCAGGGTAACCAGCTGGCGAATAAGACGACAGTATTCATGAAATTTGGTGTTGTATTCGCTGAGGTTCGTTCCCACGACCTTATGATTGAGAAATTTGGTTTGAATCTGGTCGGTTTCACATCGGAGAAAATTTCGCCAATAGCATTTCCTTGAATTCTTCCCATGACATATGGTACATCGTTTGTCTTCCTCTACTCAGAATCAACGTGTTCCACCATTCTAAAACATCTCCTTCGAACATCTAGGCGCAGTATTGTATCTTCTCCTGATCAGAACATTTACTTATGATTATTATCGCCTCCATCTCCTCGATCCATCTTATAGTAGCAATGGCGCCTTTGTCGCCATAAAATTCCTTGGGTCCAAAATACTTGAAGTCCTTGAATGAGCAACCACTTATCTTAAGTTTCTTTAACTCTTGTCTAATTCCACCATCGACATTTGACACGTGAACACTCTCTTTAACACGGGATGGTTTCGGACGGGATTTAATGGACTTAAGAGATAGTTCAATAGATTAGGAATGTTTGGATTGTTTAGATTGAGATCTTGCTATTGATTCATTTCTTACAACATCTTTTATCAGTTGTTGGATTTGGTTCATATACTTATCGGGAATTTTCTCTTCTTGTTCTTTTTCATGATCTTTCCCTTTCTATTTTCTTTTATCAGCGTCATTTTGAGAAGCTTCCACGTTATTACGTTGTTGAGACATTTTATTTTTCCTTTTCCAACGTTTCTTTTTAACTGAAATTTAACAAATTTCTTTTCTTAAAATTTACACTTTATTTATTTCACAATATATATATATATATATATATATATATATATATATATATATATCATAACATGATATATATATTTATTTTTACAACATTCATATGTATATCGTTTACCTGATATACACATGTACCTATCCTTATTTATACACGTAACACATATCATATTAAGGTTACATCAAACACACTCATTTCTCACAACACCATCCTCTCCTCATGCATTTCTTCAGTCTTTGATAAACTTCTTTACCATCTTCGTAATCTTGTTACATTTCCTCAGGAGTTTTTCTCCTATCTTTTTCTTCTTCTTTCCATCCACAGCTATCATCTTTCTCAAGTCATCTATTTCATGCAAGGCTCGGTCCAATGCTCCTCCGGTGATTGAGGGATCTCGTTCGTTTATCCATACTTTGGTGGCGGATCATGGTACCCCATCATGACCACGTCGTAGTGGTTCCTTGGATTTGGATAAGACGATGATGTCACGTTGGATGGGTAATTGAAGAATGCTTCGGCAACCTTATTCTGCTCACGGATTTCGTTGGCTTGATATTCAATTAATGGAATTTCGCCTTGGTATGGTGGGAAGCTTGATGATGCTTTGTTCTTGAGTTCCTCGAGATATTGCACATAAGGATCAACGGAGCCATAACTTGGATTTTGGTGGGAGAACGATTACCCCATCAGTGTTGTCACTTCATAGGGATTTTCTGGGTATTCTTCCTCAGGGTCCTCTTCAGATTCTTCTTCCGGATCCTCTTCTTCCTCAGGGTCCTCTTCCTCCAATAATTAGGCGGTCTCCTTCACTATCGATGGCATGCGAAAACTTTCATTAGGGCGGTAGTCAACAGAGTCAAATGTAGAGGTTCCGGTGTGCCATCTACGTTGTTCAGAATGGCATTGCATCCAATCGGACGAGTCGGACATAGGTTCCTCCTTGATCGGTCGGTTGGAGAGAAAAGTGTACGATGGGTGAGGATTTGGAGGTAGGTATGTTGGAGCACCAGATGGGTAGTATGGCGGGACCTCAGATGGCTGATATGTTGGAATATCTGAAGGGTGATATGTTGGAACTTAGGATGGTTGGTACATGGGTATGATTGATGGGTGGTAGCTTGAATGTCTTGGAGGATCATTTCTTGGCATGGGTGGACTATCGGATAAGTTGATTGGACAATGCTCTGTTCCAGGGAAATATATCGACTTGGTTCGGTCGATGTATTGGTCTTGGTTGAAGAAAGCCTCATAGTAGTCCTCGCTCATGTTATCTTTGGGTAGAGGTTCGGGTATTCCAACCTCCTTTGCTTTTCGTACATAGCTATCCATCATCTTCTTGAACGACATCTAATATTTTGGGTGGTTTAGAGTGAGGAGGGAAAGAAAAGGTTTACCAGCCTATTTTATTCCTATTCAAATAAAAAAAAGTAATTAAAATAATTTTACTATACTTGGATCGAAGCTTAGGTATTAACTTGTATTACCTAATTCGCTAAGATCAATGGCTCTGATACCAACACTTGTCACACCGCAAACCACGGCCTATGCGTATAACACATATGTTGGTACCACATTTGTAAATAAATCAGAGTTACGTGTAAAATCGGAAGTCTTTAGAAACATGTGGATTTAAAATATAATATTTACATTTATAAATGACGGGATCAAAAGTTCCCGTTTAATGTTTCAAAGATTACTTGTTTTAATTTACAAAACCACCATTAATATTATATTAAGTTTATAAAAAAATATCCGAGCCATCGAACATCTTGAGCACTTCGTCATCCCAAGCTCTAACCTTGATCACCTGCAAAATATTAGAAAATACGTCAGCAACAAATGCTGGTGAATATGCTGACGCTAAAAATATTTTCTTTTACTTAGTCACCCCTTGCAACTACATAGGTCCCGGCCCATCGTGGGTTAGGAACACAAAAGACAACAAAATCGTCGTTGCCCTCGGTAAGAGCAAGGATTGGAGCATTGCAAAGAATGTATTTAAAAGTTTTAAACGCTTCCTCTTGATCAGAACCCCATTCGTAAACTTTTCCTTTGTAGGTTAGTGTGGTGAGGTGTGAATCAATCTTCGAAAAGTTGCGGATAAAACGACGGTAATACCCCGCTAAACCAAGAAATGAACGAACCTCCGTTGGAGAGGACGTGGTCACCCAAGTTTTAACGGCCTCGATTTTAGCGGGATCAACGTGAATACCCTTGTCGTTAACAATGTGGCCCAAGAATTGAACTTGCTTTAGCCAAAATTCACATTTGGAGAACTTAGCATAAAGTTGTTCCTTTCGTAACTGATGTGGTGTGCTGCGTGAGTGCTAGTAAAATTATAACTGATTGGGGTTTTAGCTTTCGCACAAGATCTTGTTTTAAATTTATAAAAGTGATTTATACTAAACTAAACACACACAAAATAGGCAAGTGTACCTATCGTATATGTAGAATAGTATTGGTAAGAACCAAATATCGATCCGTGGACACAAAGGTTTCTAATGATGAATCTTCGTTTTAATGTAATCGGAAAGTTTTAATCATTTTTGGTTGATGTTTGAACTTTTTATAAAATATAAATACTTATATATAATATATAGGTGACAAGAAGAGAAGTTCTAAACGAGTAGTTCAATTATATTAAGGTTACCATCTAAGATCAAGAATCCACTCCATTGCTCCTTGATGATTATTAAATAAACATGTGATCAACTTGCCCTAATAATATATGATAGACTATATTCGTAATTTTTGAGTGAATATTTTCTATGATATAATAGAAAATAGAATGCATATTTTCAAGTCTATCATGTGCTTAATAGCATGCTACCACGAGTATGCCAATTTAAGTAGACAAGCAGTTGGTAAAGTAGTACAATTAGGATTGACTTCTATTTCTCAAATACCAATCCTAACAACTTCGAGTGGTTGTAGTTAACTCAAACAACCCCCCCCCCCCTTCGTTGATTAGATTAGGTTATAATTACACATTCTATTAACATATGATTTCTTTAACTAGCTGATAACCTAAGAAATCGTGTTAACAATGTTATTTTAGAATTACCAAAACTAGAGAAATTAATCATAACCTATATCTCATCATTTCTAAGTGCAACATAGAGATCCATGTCGTATCTTGAATAAATTACCAAAGTATTCTTTTTTACCATATCTAGTTTCCAAGAACATGAGTGATCATGAATGATTTTTAGTCATCAACCTTGGTGTATTGAGTTAAAGTGATAAAACATTTCTTCAACAATGGATAATTGCAAAATAACCATATACTTTACCAAACTAAATCACATGTTTCACATAATCATCAAGTAAAACAAAGCTTCTACATAGATTTTAGATGGTAAATGGAGTTTAGTTCTTAATGAGCATTGTTATAAACATTAAAAGAGATGATGATAACAAACACATGTTTAAACTAGAAAAATCTAACCAAATGTGGATGAATCTCCTTTCTTAATGATGATGATGAATGATGATGATGTTGATGATGATGATGATGGATGATGATGGTAACCTCCAAGCCTTCAAACTCTTCACAGGATCTTCAATATGAGTGTAATGTGAGTGTTTTCATAAGAGAAACCCATATAGAGATTTTTTTCAAGCACACCAAATGAGTGCAACATGAGCCTCTATTTATAGGCTGTCTAAAGAGAGAGGCATGGCCCAGTGCTTTATGAGGCATGACCCCGTGTCCAGGTGTCCAGTCACATGCTGTCAGATCGTACATTTTAACTCACCACGGAGGCGTGCTTCCTGAGGCGCGGCCCCGTGCTTTTTAGTGACATGTGCTAATTCTTTTTGTCTTATGCTTTTGTGACCAGTATTTATCTTTTCTTGTAGGTTTTTGTCTTTTCTTGTGTTCAGAAGCATGGGGCATGGTTCTAGGAGCACGGGGGTGTGGTTGAGGTTTTTCTTGGGTTTTCTTTTGATTTTCTGCGTCTTTTCACTTTTTTTATTATTTAAGGCTTGGGTTTACCTGAAATTGCATTTTAGTGTGATAAGTAGCCTTCTTAGATAGTTTATTTGATAGAAGCAGTTTTTAGAGATTATTTGATGCTAAAAAGATGTATAATTTTATGTACATCAAACATCCCCACACTTGAACCTTGCGTGTCCTCAAGCAAGCTACTTATAAATATTCTCTAAAAATAGCAAGTTAGGACCATAACTTCAAATATCCCCAAAAGAGTTGTAATAAAAAGAGAACAAAATAACCAACCTTAAATCATAGGAATATATGTAGTGATATGTAAAAAGATTATTTTTTATGAGCTTTTGTTTATGCAAAACGTTACGTTCTCATAATGTTCACTCACACTCGATTTATATATCTGTTCATACATGTGATGTATGTATGTGAACACTCCTTGTCAGAATGTGACCTGTGAAAAATAAGCTTGTAACAAGTTCAAATCTCCACCATTTTGAAGGGTTGCATAGATCAGAAGGTAATATGTGTTGGTTTTTTTCTGTATAGGGATTGGGTATTTTGTGGTGGTTCAAGGGTTTAGGTTTATGAGTATGGTAAATACAACTTCTGCTGATTGTCGGGAATCTTAAGATGTCTTCAATGGTTAGCTTCTTTTCTCCCTTTTTGTGAAAAATATTATTATTATTATTATTATTATTATTATTATTATTATTATTATTATTATTTTCAGGTAAAACAAACCTAGTGACTCTTTTAAGGTCAAATCGTCAAGACCAGTTTTGTAGAGGATGTGAATCAGTTCTTCCTCAATCCTACTCTGAACATAACTCACAACTCTAATGGATCGTTCAGCTTTGAGCCTAATAGCCCCCCACCTTCATTAGTTCGGTATATTCATGTTGAGACTGAGTTTTACTTACATCTTCCTTTGTGGGACAATTTTCCGCATCCTAAGCGTCGTTCATATATTTTTGCTCTTCTTTTCATTGCGCTTTTGGAAACTCCACAAAATGGTGGCCTTTGTTCGTCTTGGCGCCACTTTTTCCTCACCTCATTGCTAAAGAGACAAACTTTTTCCCTATGTCTGGAGGCAACCTAGGTTTTGCGAAATGTATGCAGCAAATGAAATTGAAATCGAAAGAATGCATTTCCAGTTCTTTAGGGTCTGCCGGTAAAAGACCAGTGTTGTATTTTACCGGTTTGTGAGGGATAAAGTGGTAAGGTTTTGCTTTAGGGTTTTGTAATTTGGAGAATGTCTTGAGGGGTTTGTAGTGATATTACATTCTTCCTTATATAACGCTTCATGCGGTCTTGAAATGACTAATTACGACAAGTTCTAATTCACACGAAACATATGACTCACTCAATGCTTCCGAAAAAATATTTTTATGGCACGAGGTTTATCTCACAGTAACAGAGTAATTGGGTATAAACTCCATATTGGGCATAAATTTGTTCTCAATATTACAAAACTTCTTTTTACTTTTTTCACATTTTTGGTTATAATAATTTTTAGTTTGGTTATTTGCATAATATTTTCCTAGACTTTTTTTTGGGTTGATTATTAAAAATAGTCTTTGTTTGCTACAAAAAATTTAGTTTAATAGAGAATTTAAAATTAGTTGAGCAAGCAGTTGATCAAGTAATTCCCCTCTCCACACTTGAATCTCACATTGTCCTTAATGTGAAAAGATTCATAAGAAGATTAAAATTCTAATTAAGTATGGTGGGTAAAGTGGAAAGGTACTTCCCTACGGGTTAACGAAATTTCGACAGAGCGTACATTATTACTTACCACGGAGGCATGCTTCCAGAGGAAGCATGATAATAATGTTATAAAAGTACTACCACCCGAACCCATACCCATACCCATACCAGACCTACCAGTGCCGCTGCTCATAAATTACCCCGTGTTCGGGTCGAATGGTCCCCACTGCCTGTCCATCTGATCACTCAATCGGTTGATCTCTCGCTTCGTCTCTGCAAAATCTGAAGCTCTATGTGCGTCTGAGTCTGCAATCTGTCCTGATAACCTGTCAAATGAGGCGGTAGTGTTAGCCTGGAACTGGTCAATGAGCCCATATAGGCCCTCAAATGAGTACCAGCTCTGGTATGACGAGTTGGGGCCGACTCCTGATGATGAAGGGCCTCCCTGCTGCTGGTAAGTGCGGTGGCTGGTCTGTCGGGTGGTAATCCTCCTCTCCTCTCGGGTATATCCTGGATCATCATCTCAGCCAGGTCCTCAGGATCCCAAATCTGGTTCAGGGCATCATGAAACCTCCACATTTCCGGGTTTCGGCTGACCTGTTGGACCATTTGCATGCTGATGCAATAATCTACGTTGAGTGGGATCGGGTTCAGGCTTTGGATTCCTTCTGTGTCTGCATTGTAGGCTTTATAAAGCTTATAAATCCAGGCACCGCCTAAAATCGGAGTATTCGGGCTCTTTGCATTTGCATTTGTTCTGAATAGATGACAAAACAGATAAGTGATGTTGCTAGCCATATTATTCTTTATTGAATACAGGGCCCATAAATCCCTCAGATTCATTGGTCCTTTACTCTGACCACGTGTTTTTATCGTGTGGCTCAACAGTCGGTGAATGTATCTCATGAGTGGGGTAACATTCGTCAATTGTCGGACCCAAAACCCGACTCATTTAAATTTCTTTTTCTCTTTTTTTATGTTATTTTGTTTTCCGGACTATCGTTATTTGATAAACTCAACACTTTGTTAATTCTTTCGTACATTGTTTAGTTATTTCACTTCCCACCACTCGGTTTAGTTTCATTTATTTAATAATATATTAAAAACTGTTAAACTAGTATTTTTTGCCCCTAACAACATTTATCCACTTGTGCACCCAATCCTAAAGTTTAGAGACTGAATTGAAAAATATTCAAACCCTTTCCCTCTTTCCTCTCTTTCCCGTCATCACCGTCCGACCCCCCCCCCCACGCGTTTTAGGCCGTAAACACGGAATTTGACCTGGTTACTCGCATCTAGTCCTCCATGCTAATATTCTACATGGTAACTCATTTAATTTAATAGGAAATGGATTCCCAATATATCAATATTGCTTTAACTCAACCATGGACTGATTTGACCTCATTACCCTATAAATACCCAACCATAATTCAATTAATTGGTACCACACCTTCCACTCAACCTCACGATTCAAAACCCTAACTCAAATCGAGTTCAAGTTTGAAGCCACAAACCCTCGATCCCGTTCTCCCTTAATCCATCGTCCAAACCGGTAATTGAAACATGTTTTTGGTTCGTTTTTAACTAGGGATCATAAACTGTAAGTCAATTTTAATTAACTATAAGCATTAAATCCGATATGAAATTCTAGGGTTTGTATTTGTTTTGGGGAAGAACAAGACTTTGTATTTATTAAACCAGTTTCAGATTGTGGCCAAGTTGAGGCATTGGCCTGATGGTCAGCGCATGTGAGTTAAATTGAGAACCGGCCTGGGGCACGGGTTCGAGTCCCTCAGGCCCGGTTTTTTATTTTTAATTTTATAAAAAGTTATTTTGATCATTTTTGTTATTAATATATATATATATACACACACACAACGCTAGATAAACATTATTTTGATAAACCGAACTCACCGACTTTGTGTTTCCTTTTCTTTTGAACTTATGAATTGTAATTAATCTAAAAATATATATATTATATATAATAACTAGTTTATTTATTTTTAAATCTAATGTAAATAATAATAGTAATAATAATAATAATAATAATAATAATAATAATATTACTAATAATAATCATAAAAATAGTAAAAGTAAACTCTAAAAAAAATAACTCGAAGGTTCTTTTAAATCGATTTGTAACCGTTATGTCGTGTCTCTTTATTTTAAATTGTTTCTACCCTCTAGTTTATTTTATATACAAAATTGAATAGGAATTAAACTAATAATGTTTTAATTACATTTGAACTTAAAAGCCTATCGAATCCCAAAACCGTCATAAGTCATGTTTTATAATTATTTTTTATTATTAATTAGTGTTATCGTTAACAACTAGGAACTTTCGTTGACGTTTCCCGAGGAACTTGCCGATTTTATCTCTATTTTTTTATCGTCATCCCATCTTCGTTAATCCACTCGTTAAGGTGAGTTTACATACCCCTTTTTTCATCTTTTGTATTTTAGGGGTAGCATGTATACCTTATTCAACTTTACTCATGTTTTACTTCTACATTTATTCATAACACGATTCATTATATGTTTATGTGTGATTATTGCATGCTTTATGATTATGCTCTATGTTCTTAAATGTTTATTTTATGTTTGGTGGTTGGTTTCTCATCCTCATCTATTCTCATCTAGTATGATCATACATTTATCCAAGTACATTGATTTTGTAACAATAGGAACGTGTCCACATCTATTTAGTTGTTTGCAATTTCATAGGAATTTTATTGCTCATCATTAACATATGAATTGTGATTTTCATCTATATATATCTCAACTAAAACTTATGTATTCTCACCAACATTCATGTTAACAAACTCTATTTTATAAATGCTACAGGTACAAGTAGTTGATATTATTCAAGATTGAAGACAATAGTTTGACCTTAGGATATCTATTGATTTAACTATTGTAATTGTGTACTTGATTTAATGTTAATGAAATTAAATAATAATTTCCACATTAATTAGTGTCTTTTGAGCTACTGTCCAATCAATACGATACGCCCCGGCATGTTCCGTTGCCTTTGGTCTGGGTGTGATAAGTGGGTCACGTAAGGAGGTGCTCTTTGAGCTGCTAACACAGTAGGCTTCATCCCCGTAACTCAATAGTTCCCATGCTTCTTTCCTAGTATCTCCTGCTTCTGCTGACTCATCCACATCCTCATCCGAAAATGTAATCATGGTCTCGAACCAGATTGGACTGTTAGTTTCCTCACTCGTGTATATCCTTAAATCAATACCTAACTGGGTCATTGATGTCGTGTACCATACTCCCCTACACCTAAACTCTACAGCTTCCTCATCCCACATACTCAGATTCCTCATCTTGAAAGAGAACGAGGTTAAAAACTCCTTTGTCAATTCGGTCACCCCCTTACCCTTTTGATTTAAAACACGCAACCATGGTCCTTTCACGAACTTTTGGTACCGCTCCCATTGATTTAATTGCTTAAGTGTGTCCTTGCAAGCATAGAAATGTGCTTCTGGGTGGCGGTTATTAAGGTAGCCCAGTCTTTGACGGGCCCTTCTGTCTCTGTCGGTTTGTTCGAGGAAGAGCAAGAAAGCGTGTTCATCATCTCCGTATTCAGCCATCTGCAATTATACTCAGATTAGTCGATTTCTTATTGAAGTTTGGCTAAAAACATGGAACAGTTTGTCAACCACGATGTCGTGCTTCTTGAAGCACGGCCCCATGTTTATGACAAGCACGATACCATGCTTTTAGAAGCACGACCCCTTGTTGCGGGTCCTTGGCAGTGTAACCTAATTTCTGATCTTGACTTTTTATTGAGCCAAGGGTGATCACGATTCGTGTTTTGTAAAGCACAGCCTGTGTTTTTAATCCTAATTCTATCATAATTAAGACTCGAACTTGTGATTCCAACCGGTTTTATCATTTCATTCGGGTTCAAATTTTTTAAACAAATCATCCAAGATCCGAACCCAAATGGTGTTTCTTAACAAAACATAAGTGTAAATCTTTCTAACCCACTACCCTAGATCTAAACAATTAACCCATCTAATTTTCGGGTTTGTACCCGATTTCATCATTTGGTGAGATTTGGGGTTTGATTTAGACCTAGAATGATGAGTTTGAACATTAGATTTGTTAAATTAACATACCTTTGGTTGGAAATAGAAGATTTGAGGCAAAGATTTGAGAAATTGTTGAAAGGGCGTCGGTTTTCGGTGTTGGAACGAAGTGGTTTTAGGGTTAAGTGGTTGGAAAATGTTATTTTATTTGAAAAGATACGTAACTATACTGTTGACTTGGGCATGACCCCGTTCTTTTAGAGGCACGGTACCGTGCTGCATGTAGCAGTCATGTATTTTTTTGTTTGCTGTTTATTTAGCATTATGGTATGATTTTAATCGGTTTTCTTTTGAAGATTAAAGTTAAGATAGAATTTAAATGTCCTAATCTTCATTAAACATTGAAACAAAATAGAACATAAAGAAAAACAAGATAAAAATCTTGAATCACGAAAAAATAAAACTAGCAAGAGTAACTCCTAGAAAGACAAAGTCCGAACTTCTAATGACCACCATTCCCGAACAGGTCTTGAATGTGTGGTAGGGCTCGTTTATCCTCCAAGAGCTCGGAAAGGTTTTTATCGATCTTCGCAATCTCTTGGTTAAGATAACTGAGCTTGAAATCCACATCTTTTTTGTGGCTACCCACAACATGGATATTCTCAAACCGGAGTAGTTTGACTTTGTTGGTCAGCTCGATTAGGAGAGCTTCGGCTTGGATGTTACTTTCGACTTGGTCTCTCACAATGCATTGGTGCCTCATGATTTCTTCCTCAAGGTTTGAGGAAGAATCACCATGATTGCCCCTTCTCACTGGTCTCCATTCCATTTTCTTACTTTCCATTTCAGTAAACATGTGTTTGGTATGAATGGAATAGTGAGTGTTGCATGTATTATATAGAGACTGTAACGTCAGGCACAGCCCCATGTTTCTTAGAACACGGCCCCATGCTACTAGGGGAATAAATGTTTCTGATTCAGAGAATTGTACGAAGTCAGCGCGTATCAAGCTGAATATTCTAGGGTTACCATGGCCCCGTGCTTCAAGAAGCACGGCCCCATGTTTTTTTTCACTGAAATTTTCTTTGATTTTGTTCAGCCAAACGCGAGAGCCGGAATTTTTAGAATCATGTTTAGCGTGTTATTTTAACAGTTTGATCATCTAAAAATTACTTTTCATTAAAATTAAAAAGTAGTAAAACAATTATGGTATAAGCCCGGTTTTTCTAAAAATGTAAATTTAATCGGGTTAAGCCCAAGGGCCCTAACACATTGTGCCTAGTGAACTTGTTTGCAAAAGAAAACATAATACTAAAGTCTCTATATCCCACCGAAGGGTTCCCCTCCGTCGAATAGTTCTAGTGGGGGAAAGTACGTGAAGTGGAGAACTTGAAACTGGAGTTGTTCGTTGATGTCTCCAAGCTCCATTTTCATACTCACTACCGATTCGGTGAGTTGAATGAGACGCATCTCCGCAAGGAGATTCATTTCGGTGAGTTCCTTGACGAGTCTTGGAGTTTCATCAAAAGGTTGGTTTTAGATATGTGTCGGGTTTCGATCCTCGGGTGACGAGGGACGGGGATTGCTTCGCTCATCTCAGTTGGCATGTTGTGATCTCAGGGGATAGTGTTTGTGTTTGGTTTGGTGCAAGAAATGCATTGGAAAATGGTGCTTTTTAGAGCCAACCAGTTTCCAGGCATGACCCCGTGCTTGTAGAAGCACGGCCTCGTGTTTTTGGCCTGACAATTCTGTGGCACGGGATTCCGGTCCGCACTTTGTGGCACGGGACCGTGCTTCCAGGAGCACACCCCCGTGTTTTGGAGACACTAATTTTTTTATATGTTTATTTTATTTTTTTTAAGGAAAACAACGGAAAATATTTACAAGGCCTAGTTTAACGAAGGTCTTGGCCAAACCCTTTTCTGGTATTTTTCATTGGTTTGGGCGGAGGATTACTACCTCTGAAACTTCTTCGAATGGGCCATCGATGTATGGTTTTAACCGATGTCCATTGACTTTGAACTTGTGGCCGTTAGAATTTGAGATCTCAACTGTCCCGTAGTCCAAAACTGATTCGACTACGTATGGACCTGTCCAACGAGATTTTAGTTTTCCTGGAAAAAGACGTAGACGCGTGTTGTATAACAGCACTCGATCGTCAATTTGAAACTTTTTGTTTCCTTTCAAATGTGCGTCATGCAAACGTTTAGTGTTTTCTTTGTAAGACCAGGAGTTTTCATAGGACAATGTCCTTAGTTCCTGTAGCTCATGAATCTGATCTTCCCGGTGTTTACTAGGGGATTTTAGATCAAAATTCACTGCTCTGAGAGCCCAATAAGCTTTGTGTTTTAGTTTTATGGGTAGATGACTTGCTTTCCCAAAAATGAATTTGAAAGGTGTTGTTCCTATGGGGGCTTTGTAGGCGGTCCTAAGGGCCCACAAAGCGTCATCTAACATTTCCGCCCAATTTTTGCGATTCATTCCTATAGTTCTTTCAAGGATCCTCTTAATCCCCCGATTCGAGACTTCTACTTGCCCACTAGTATGAGGGTGATATGGTGTTGCCAATTGGTGGTAACCCCATATCTTGCTAAGACTTTGTCCATTAATGTGTTACAGAAGTGAGTACCTTCGTCGCTAATTAGGGCTTTCGGAGTACAAAAGCGCAAAAATAACTTTTTCAGAAAACGTACAAAAACTCGCGCATCATTTGTGGGAAGAGCTTGTGCTCCTACCCATTTAGACACATATTCGACTGCTCCTACCCATTTGACGAGTCTTGAAATCTATTCCCCATACATCAAAGGCTTCACATATTTGAATGCCCTTTTGATCCATCTCACTTTTGGCTGAGATGTTTCCAGCTCTTTGACAAGCATCGCATGCTTGGATCAGAGCATGTGTGTCTTTATATATGGTAGGCCAGAAAAATCCTGCATCAAACACTTTCCTGACTGTGGTGGCGGTACTATGGTGTCACCAGTAGGTCCTTCATGGCAGTGTTTGAGAATATCTAAGGCTTCCTTTCCTGATACACACCTACGAACCTGATCGGCACCTATCCTAAACAAGTATGGATCTTCCCAGAAATAGAACTTAAGGTCGAAGAAGAATTTCTTCCGCTGTTGATGAGTTAGACCTTTTCTTAGGATTCTACAGGCCAAGTAGTTCGCGAAATCGGCAAACCAAGGACTTTTAACCTCATCTTGCATTACTGCTTGGATATGCATGAGAACTACATGTGGAAAACTATCATTGATAATTTCCTCATGATGTTCTTCTGAAGCTAAGCATTCTAAGCGTGAAAGATGGTCTGCGGCTACATTTTCTGCTCCTTTCTTGTCTTTGACTTCTATGTCGAACTCTTGGAGTAGTAAAATCCATCGCATGAGTCAAGGTTTTGCATCCTGCTTGTTGAATAGGTATCATATGGCGGCATGTTCTGTGTAAACTATGGTTTTGGAAAGAACTAGGTAAAATCAAAACTTTTCAAAGGCAGAAACTACTACTAATAACTCTTTTTCTGTTGTGGTGTAATTTTCTTGTGCATCATTAAGAGTTTTACTAGCATAGTAAATTGGGTGAAAATGTTTCTCTTTGCGTTGTCCGAGTACGACTCCAACTGCAAAGTCACTTGCATCGCACATGATTTCGAATGGAAGGGTCCAATTGGGTGTAGTCATGATTGGTGAGTTGACAAGTTTATCTTTTAATGTGTTGAATGATTCAACACATTCTTCAGAGAAGACGAATGGTGTGTCTTTCTCCAGAAATTTGGTCATAGGTCTAGCAATTTTGGAGAAGTCTTTTATGAAATGTCGATAAATCCTGCATGACCTAGAAAACTTCTAATGGCCTTGACTGAAGTTGGTGGTGGAAGTTTAGAGATGGTTTCTATTTTTGCCTTATCAACTTCTAGTCTTTTTTGAGATATCGTATGACCGAGAACGATTCCTTCTTTAACCATAAAATGGCATTTTTCCTAGTTAAGTACTAAATTTACTTCTTCACACCTAGCTAACATTCTGTCTAGGTTTTTCAAACAATGATTGAAAGAGTCTCCAAAGACTGAGAAGTCGTCTATGAAAACTTCCATAGAGTGTTCGATCATTTTATGAAATATGGCCACCATGCAACTTTAGAAGGTGGCTGGAGCATTACATATTCCAAATGGCATTCTTCGGTAGGCGAAGGTTCCATACGGACATGTAAAGGTGGTTTTTTCCTGATCTTCAGGAGCAATTGGAATTTGAAAATATCCGAAAAATCAATCAAGAAAACTATAGAACATTTTTCCAGATAAGTGTTCAAGCATTTGATCAATAAAAGGAAGTGGAAAATGATCTTTTCTTGTGGCATCATTAAGCTTCTGGTAGTCAATGCAAACTCGCCAGCCTATGATGGTCCTCATCGGGATTAGCTCATCCTTCTCGTTCATTACAACTGTCATTCCTCCCGTCTTAGGTACTACTTGCACTGGACTAACCCAAGGTGAATATGTGATTGGGTAGATTAATCCTACATCAAGGAGTTTGATTACTTCCTTCTTCACCACATCTTGCATGTTGGGATTAAGACGTCTTTGATGTTAGACCACGGGTTTATATTCTTCCTCCATGAGGATTTTATGAGTACAAAAGGATGGACTGATCCCTTTGATATCCATGATGATATGCGAAACGGTCTATTAAAAATATAACCTAGCCTAGACACTCTAGTTTTAAATTTATAAACCTAGACTCTCCTAATGCTAGACTACTAGACAGGCAAGTGTACCTATCGACTGTAGTAAAGCCTAATGAAGTCCGGATATCGAACCCACGAGACACTAGCGACACCTAAACTAGACTCTGACTAATAACTTAAATAAATTGATTTGATTGATTTTTGTCTTTTTTATTATTAAATATTAAATAATATAAAATAAATAATATTTAAACTAAAACTGACACGAACATATTGGGTTAGAACTCAAATAGGGAAAACAACTACCTAGGTAAGGAATCCTACTTGTCAACTCATAAACTCTCGGTAATGGATTAATGATTGGTAACCGGCTTCTAAAAATATGAAACTTAAGGAATAACTAAAGTACGCTAGATCACCCCCCGGTGTCACCAACAATACCAAAGAATCCTAAATATCATGTAAAGCTCAACAGTTTAATGGTTTGGATCACCTCCCCGTCTCACCTTACCTAACTATGCTAAGGTAGCCAAAGATTAAATTACCTCCCGGTCTCTCTAATCACAAAACACCCTAAGGCGTAAAGGGGTATTTTTATTTAATTCGGTTATAATTCGGATCTGTATGAATCTAAAGGAATCTAGGGTAACTCACTCCCGTGCAATCACTACCCAAACCCGCAAAAGACCAAAACAGGCGACACTTAATTACCTCCCGGTCTCTCAAGTGGCATAATATAAGGTATCTGTAAACTCTCAATTACCGTTCCTATGGAATAAGTTAGCAATAAACCATAAACTTGTTGTAAAGACACAGTAAACAACCTAATATGCATCCATACATGAAAGACGTTTACAAAGACACATATGGAACAAAAATTGATTATAAATTAATACCAAATACGCATATTCATCACAACCAAATAAAATAAAAACTTTACCAAAGCATGAACCAATCAATAATAAATCCAAAACCAAAAATAAAACGAGTCTATAAAGTAATCATCCAAACTCAGGCAGTATAACAATTTAGCCAATCAAAATTACGAATGAAACAAAGATAAAATATATATTACGGTTCATACTCATTAACTAATTCATTATGGGATTTATTTTATTCCATTTCAATCAAAACAATTTATTAGTAAAGTTTAGAAGATTATAGATCTAAAATGAACTTTTTTGATCGATAAAGAATAAAAAATGACTACGATATTATTTATGAAACGACGTATCCTTTAACAGATTTATTAATAGTCTCGTTTAAATTTTCAAATCTAAGGTGTATTGTTTTCTCAAGTTTAAAAAGATATAAATATGATTGAGCTACTAGCCTGGTTAAATTAATTCACATATCTGCTTGCTTTAATTAATTGAGCTGTGTGCCTGCTTCTTTAATTCTCTTTTGGCCGTGAGACTTTTTGACGTGCTAGCTAGCTTCAATATTTTATATCTTTTCTGTTTCCGAACCATAGCCTCAAAAGAGTCGTTCCCTTTTTCAATCAAATTTCCGTCTACCACTAGGGTGGCCCCCTCCTTTGACTTCTGTCTTACCTCCTTGCAGGCCGGCTCCCCTTTAAAACTAAGGTTATATATGTATATAAATTGATCAAGTTGATTAATGATTCACATGGGCTAGAGATTTTATTGGTGGGCCCCTTCTATTTGTTCACAAAACTTGCGATCTGCCATATATTTCACCGACTAACAATATTAGTTATTTACATAATGAAATTATTCAAGTTATAAGGATATATAGAATAATTCATTTGAATTAAATTATAAATAAATAGCTTTGATTTGTTTCTTTGAAATACACGTACATCAATTTTCACATAAATTACATAATAATATTTTTTCATTAAGTAATATGTAGACACGAGAAAAATAAAAATGAACCCATTAATAGTTAAAATTGTTGATCCGATTTACTCGTTCGTCTTTTAAACTTATAAATTCAAATATGAGCCAAATAGAAGTATATTCAATAAAAATAGGGTTTAATAGTACTTAAAAGTATAGGAAATATTTATATAATATTATGTATATTTTAGACTACATCACATGATATTCCATGTGATGGCCTTCTTATGGTTTTTGAGAACCTTAAGAAGTTGAGAGTCTTTTTCCCAGAAAAGCGTATTCGAGATGGTTTGGAGTTCTTTTAATTCTAAGGCTGGTGGTTCTTCTGATGGTTTTGATTTTTCATTGCATTCGGTGATCTCACATATTACTTCTGATGCTTCTTGATTGTTATTGTTAGTATTGAGATTATCATGTTCTAAAGTGGGTTTAGTGTCGACATCAGTTAAGATTTGTGTTTCTAATGGGGTGTTAATGGAAGATTTCCGCACATATAAACTCACGATAGAATCGATGATGTCAACACAATATAATATGTCATCGTGATGTTGCGGATGTTGCATAGATTTTCCTATGCTAAAAGTGATAGCCTCGTCATTAACCCTAAGAGTGAGTTTGTCGGTGCAAACATCAATAATAGCCTTTGCAGTGGCTAGAAAGGGTCTTCCTAAAATCATAGGTATACTTTTGTCTTCCTCCATATCTAGAATTACAAAATATACTTGGAAAACAAATTTGTCAATTTTGACAAGCATGTTTACATCAATGCCCCGAGGATATTTAACGGATCGGACAACTAAATGAATGCCCATGCGGGTGAGCTTTGGTTCTCCTATCCCTAGTTTTGTAAAGACCACATAAGGCATTAAGTTAATACTTGCTCCTAGATCGGCTAGCTAGGGCATTGCTAACATACAAATTTCCTATGAGACAAGGGATAGTAAAGCTCCCTGGATTGGTCATTTTCGGTGGCAGCTTATTTTGGTGGACTGCTGAACATTCTTCACTTAGGGTGACATGTGATAGCTCCACCAGCTTTCTCTTGTTTATCAGCACTTCTTTGAGAAACTTAGCATATTTTGGCATTTGAGCAATGGCTTCGATGAAAGGGATGTTGATGTGGAGTTGTTTAAAGAGTTCTAAAAACTTCTTGTACTGAGCTTCCAATCTTTCCTGCTTCAGCCGTCCAGGGTATGGAATAGGTGGAACATAGGTTCGGACTAGTTCTTTAGGTTGTACGGTGCCTTTGGAGATCAGTCTTTCCAGCATATTATCAGGGGATTCCTTCTCCATAACTAGTTCTGAAGTTGGTGAGGCAACAGTGGTTGTGCCACTTCTTAATGTAATAGTTTTTTCTGCTGCATTTGGGTTTGTTATTGTGTTACTAGGAAGAGTGTCGGGTGGTCTTTCAGACAATTGTCAGGCAATCTGTCCGATCTGAGTTTCTATATTCTGCAATGATGCTTGTTGACTTTTTAGGTCAGCTTCATGGTTTAATAATACTCCGCTAATATCAATGGCTCTTGAGTCGGCCTTCTTTTCTGCTTCAATTGTTTTGGTCATGATTTGGATCAACATTTCTTCGATTTTTGAGTAGCTTGGATTCTGATGGCTACTGGAACTTTGGTCTTGGAATTGTGGTTTAGGCTGGAAGTTTAGGCTGGAAGGATTGATTCATTGGTTTTTCTCGAATCCGGGTAGGGTTTGAGTGTTACCTTCGTCTTTCCAACCAACATTCGGGTGGTTTCTCCAAACTGGATTGTAGTTGTTGCTGAAAGCGTTGTTCTGACGGCGATGAAATCAAGTTCTTCCATGGCCATGACGACTTGTTTGCAGTCACTTGTCTTATGAGTTCCTCCACATGTGTCACAGGTGATCTTGGTTTTTGATAGTTCGGCTTGAAGTTGTTCGAATTTCTTAGAAAGGGCTTCAAGCTGTGCGATGACAAGAGTGTTGGAATCGACGTGGTGCAATCCCTTATGTGTTGGTGTAGATCTTGGTGGGTTATAAGCGAAACTTTTCTTTGCTGCCTTTTCCATGATTTCAAATGCTTCGTTAGGTGATTTGGATCCCAGGTCTCCACCGGCAACTTGGTCAATGGTCTGTTTGTTTTGACTGGATTGTGCGTCAAAGAAAGTTTGTACTTGTAACCATACGCTCAGTCCATGGTCTGGCATCTTCTCATAATACTTTTGTATCTCTCTCATGCTGCGTGTGACGATTCATCATCATCGGTCCGGAATCCGGTAATGCTGGCTCAGTATTTGGCTGTTTTTTCGGGTGGAAAGTATTTGAGGAGAAACTATTCAACCATCTGGTCCCATTTGGTGATGGAACTAGAAGGAAGGGATTCTATCCATTCTAAGGCTTGACCCCGTAGAGAGAAAGGAAAGAGTTTGAGTTTGAGTTTGATCTGATCTTCTGAAAGTTTTCAATTTTAAAGGTTCCGCAGATTCGTAGGAATCGAGATATATGAGAAAGAGGGTATTCGTCAAGGACACCATGAAATTGAACTGAATTTTCCACCATATGAATGGTGCTTGATTTGATTTCGAAATATTCGGTGATATCGGGTGGAGACACTCCAGTGCCGTAGCCTTTGAGAGTTGGCTTCGCATACTAGCTCATGTTTGGTTCATTGTTTTGTGCTTCCATCATGTCTTTGGTTTGATTTCCTCCTGATTTCCTGGCATCTACAGACTCGTCTTTGATTGTTTCACCAGTTTCTGCAGTACGTTTACTTGCTCGTCGACGAAAGAGTCGTTCCGGTTGAGAAATTGGAGAAACAAGCTCAGGTCCGAATGTAGGGGACATACATAGGGTAAATCAAATTTAAACTATTCAATTCAAACTAAAGGTTAGGCTAAAGTTAAGCTAAAAGTTAGGACAAGCTATTTTAAAACTAAACTAAAGTATAAGTTAAGCTAAAGTAAAGGTTAGGCTAGCATTAAAAATATATATAATAGTTTTAAGTAAAAGAAAATAAAATGAAAGTTTAAAATTTGTACAATTATAAACAATGATTAAATTAAAACTTGGATTGTTTTTAGAAACGTACCGTGTCGCCGGCAACGACACCAAAAACTTGATGTGGTGTGTTGCGTGAGTGCTAGTAAAGTTATAACTGATTGGGGTTTTATCTTTCGCACAAGATCGTGTTTTAAATTTATAAAAGTGATTTCTACTTAACTAAACACACACAAAATAGTCAAGTGTACCTATCGTATATGTAGAATAGTATTGGTAAGAACCAAATATCAATCCGTGGACACAAATGTTACAAATAATGAATCTTTGTTCTAATGTAATCAGAGAGTTTTAATCATTTTTGGTTGATTTTTGAACTTTTTATAAAATATAAATACTTATATATAATATATAGGTGACAAGAAGAGAAGTTCTAAACGAGTAGTTCAATTATATGAAGGTTACCATCTAAGATCAAGAATCCACTCCATTGCTCCTTGATGATTATTAAATAAACATGTGATCAAATTGCCCTAATAATATATGATAGACTATATTCATCATTTTTGATTGAATATATTCTATGACATAATAGAAAATAGCATGCATATTTTCAAGTCTATCATGTGCTTAGTAGCATTCTATCACTAGAATGCCAATTTAAGTAGACAAGCAGTTGGTAAAGTGAACAATTAGAATTGACTTCGATTTCTCAAATACCAATCCTAAAAACTTTGAGTGATTGTAGTTAACTCACACAACCTCCCATTGGTTGATTAGATTAGGTTATAATTACACATTCCATTAACATATGATTTCTTTAACTAGCATGATAACCTAAGAAATCGTGTTAACAATGTTATTTTAGAATTACCAAAACTAGAGAAATTGATCATAACCTATATCTCATCATTTCTAAGTGCAACATAGAGATCCATGTCATATCTTGAATAAATTACCAAATTATTCTTTTTACCATTTCTAGTTTCCAATAACATGAGTGATCATGAATGATTTTTAGTCATCAACCTTGGTGTATTGAGTTAAAGTGATAAAACATTTCTTCAACAATGAATAATTGCAAAATAACCATGTACTTTACCAAACTAAACCACATGTTTCACATAATCATCAAGTAAAACAAAGCTTCTACAAAGATTTTAGATTGTAAATGGAGTTTAGCTCATAATGAGCATTTTTATAAACATTAAAAGAGACGATGATAACAAACAAATGTTTAAACAAGAAAAATCTAACCAAATGTGGTTGAATCTCCTTCTTAATGATGATGATGGATGATGATGATGTTGATGATGATGGACGATGATGGTAACCTCCAAGCCTTCAAACTCTTCACACGATCTTCAATATGAGTGTAATGTGAGTGTTTTTATAAGAGAAACCGGTATAGAAATTTTCTTCAAGCACACAAAATGAGTGCAACATAAGCCTTTATTTATAGGCTGTCTGGAGAGAGAGACACAGCCTCGTGTCTAGGTGTCCAGTCACATGCTGTCAGATCGTACATGATGACTCACCACGGGGGTGTGCTTCCTGAGGCATGACCACGTGCTTTTTAGTGACATGTGCTAATTCTTTGTGTCTTATCTTAAAGGTGACCACGGCCCCGTGGTTGATGTAGCACGACCTCTTGCTTTTGTGACTAGTATTTGTCTTTTCTTGTAGGTTTTTGTCTTTTCTTATGTTTAGAAGCATGGGGGCGTGCTTCTAGGAGCACGGGGGCGTGGTTAAGTTTTTTCATGGTTTTTTTTTCGTTTTTCTTCGTATTTTCACTTGTTTCTTCATTTAAGGCTTGGGTTTACCTGAAATTGAATTTTAGTGTGATAAGTATCCTTCTGAGCTAGTTTATTTTATAGAAGTTACAATTTTTAGAGATTATTTAATGCTAAAAAGATGTATAATTTTATGAGCATCAGTAACAAGTCGTGAATAACGCGCAAATGGTCCTAATGCTCGGTCTCGGATTTAGAGTATAACAAGATATCTTCGATGAAAACAATCATAAACTTTTCGAGGAAGGGTTTAAAACAAGGTTCATAAGGTCCATGAAAACTGCAAGAGCATTAGTCAACCCAAATGGCATAACTCGGAACTCGATGTGGCCAAAACGAGTACGGAAGGCGGTCTTGGGTATGTCATCTTCGTGGACACGGAATTGGTGATAACCCGAATGGAGATCAATATTAGAGAAACATGCAGCTCCTTGGATTTGATCGAAGAGATCATCGATAGGTGGAAGGGGATAACGGTTCTTGATAGTAAGCTTTTTGAGCTCACGATAATCGATACACATACGAAGAGTACCGTCTTTCTTCTTAACAAACTGTTAGTGCACGGTTTAGCGTCTCGAGTCTTTGTATTTATTGTTAACGTATTTGTCGTTTTTGTTTAATGTAATAAACAATTATTTCATCTTATAGTTCGTTAATGTAATGTCTAGTTCGCTAAGGATGTTTAGCGAACTAGATCTAAGTTATTTCCCTCTTGATTCGTTAAGGATGTTTAACGAATCAGGGGTGATTCGCTAAGTTTATTTCAATAAATGTATGTAACGAAGTAGACACTGGTTCGTTATGGAATGTTAACGAACTAGGTCTATCTTCTATATATAGTGAACACTGTTCACTGTTAATTTAAGTTTTGAGTTTAACTATAACGAATTGCTGTCCAATTCTCTCTCAAACTTCATCCTCATACTAATATTATTAATCGTCTACATACATACAGCTATTATATATATAACATACAATCAAACGTGATAATGATCTAGATCCCTTCTAGGTTAATTATAGATCAGATCTGAGATTTGTTGTTAAGATTAACAGAGGAACAAACAAGTGGTATTAGAGCTTTTGGTGCTCGTTTACGCTTGATTTGGATGTTAATTGATGTTATTAGATTGATAATGGTTAATGTTTGTGTTAAGTCTCTGATCAGTTTAATTTTGGATCAAATGGATTGTTAATTGGATTGATTGGATTGGTTTTTGTGGTGTTTAAGGTATTGGAATAGTGTTGTGGACTGGAATTATGATTTGATTTGGATTTGTGTGATTATTGGATGAGATCTGGTTAAGCCGAAAACAGGGGTTGGTTTTTGGTCAAATCAGATACAATTGAATGTTAATTGAGTTACGAGATGGTGCGAATGGATTCGCGATGTGGATTCGAGTATTTTGGTAATTAGATTGAATGTTTTGGTTAAGAATTAAGTGTGTATTACAGATTTGGTTGCTGGGTTCGTTGTTCATAAGTTTCAAGAAATCTGGAAAATTATGTTTGAAGGTTTGAAGATTTGAAGATTCAAGTGATTCGTTAATCTTTTAATCTAATTCGTTAATCTTTCAATTTAATTTGTTCACATCTTTTGGCTAATTCGTTAATCACACTAGCTGATTCGTGAACAAATTCGTTATATTTTCTAATTCGTGTTACCTGATTCGTGCGACACGTGTCTCTCCTTGGTAACTGTTTTATAACAAATTTTGCCACGGGGCAATTGTTGTCAGAAGTTTGTTACAAACCGTTGTAACCACCTCATTCGCTATTAGTTGATTCGTTATCAACTGTAGCCGATTCGTTATCTAATTCGCTAAGCCTCTCTTAGTGATTCATTTAGCTAATTCGTTAGTTGACTTGTTAGTTGACCATCTAATTCGTTGATCAATTCGTTAAATTCATTCTGATTTGTTACCTGATCAATCTTAACTTCGTTATGGTGTGATTCGTCTAACACTGTTCATAATTCGTTACAACTGTTCACAGTTCGTTAATTAAAATTTTCAATTTTAACCCTTGGAGTTTGAAATTTATCACTTCTCAAACATGGCTGGTATGTATGCACTAGCTTCACAGAACATGTTAATGCAACAAATGTTGCAACTTGATACCAAAATAGGTTCACATTCGAAATGTCCAAGATTGATGAAATTTAGTGACTTTGCTAAATGGGAACCCTGTTTTTGTGCTTATTTGGGTTCTGTTCATCCTGACTGCTCATATTGCTTAGATGAGGTATATATTGTTCCAATGATTGGAGATGACACTATTGGTTTTACTCCTAAATCTGTTTCTCAATATTCACAAGAAGAGAAGAAAGCATTAGAGATTGAAACAAAAGCTTATTCTACTCTTACTATGGCTTTACCCGAACACATCTTTCACCAAGTGGGTAGCATAAAGATCCGTGCTTCCTTATTTCAACATATTCGTATGAGGAGTATGGGAAATACAGCTGAGAGTAAGAAGGTAATGCTTAAGTTTCAATTTCGAAACTTTATTTTGTTAAAAGGAGAAACAGTAGAGGAGATGAATACTAGGTTCAATCACTTGATTGCTGAGATGGACAAAATGGGATTGGAAACTTCTAAGGTTGACAAGATTGACACGATTAAGAGTGCACTACCAAGTTCTTATTCAACATTCCTAATGGTTTTAAAAGAGAATAACTACTTTGCGAATGAAGACTTGACTGCCACTGAATTCTTGCAAAAGATTGAAGCAAGGGAATATGATCTTAAGTGTCAGAAATCCTCCAAGTATAGTCAAGATCCTGCTTTCTATGGTGGTAGTATGCCTCTAAGTTCTACCATTTCCCCTATCACTGCTTTTCTCACACAGCATGCAGGTGAAAATTAAACAACAATTTATAATGATCCAAGAGCATGTTTTTACACAGCTAGTAATTCCGGATCACCTGGTGTTTCTGTTGGATCTGGAAATTCATCTACTACTAATCCATTTGCTTCACCACCTAGTGTCAACATGCATGAAGCTAAACAGAATTTTGCTTTTCTAACAGCTTTCATGTCCTCATATGAAAACTTAGTGAGTAGTAAGATAGCCACAAGTGATATGACCGATGAGGATTAGGATCAGATTGATCCAGATGATTTAGAGATTATGGATTTAAAGTGGAACATGGCTATGATAGTTCGTAAGATCAAGAGATTCATGCAAAGGACTGGTAAAGATCTTCCTACTTTGAACAAGAAATTGGGGTTTGACAAATTAAAAGTGAAATGTTACAATTGTCAAGAGTTCAGGCATTTTGCAAAAGAATGTGACAAGCCGAAAAAGGAGTATACTGGTCCTTGTGGTCAAAATCAAAATTCTTCAACACCACGAGGTAATGATGCTGAAAAGAAACCGTCTACTTCTGGGTCACAAGCAATGTTAGCTGATGGAAATGATTGGTCACAACGACTACTGTGTAATGACAATCAAGTTAATTTGGCTATGTTTGGGCAGACTAAAGACTTTCAAGATGCTAGTGGTAGTGAGCTGTCCTCTGACAATGATTCTGGATCTGATTCTGACGACTCCTATGATAAGCCTACAACTGTGTTTGCTTGCATGGATAAGATCAATGAGGTTAGTCATTCTATCTTTGCTACTTCATCTGTAAAAGTAACGTGTGTTGAATGTGAATCTAACAAACCTAAGTTAGAATCTTTAAAGAATCATAATGATAATTTAGTGAGAGAAATTGCTTCACTAAAGGATACTTATCGACAATCTCTTGAATCTCAAATGAGATATAGTGAGAAGATTGAAGCATTGTCGACAAGTAACCATGATCTCAAGGCTGAGTTATCTGTGAAAATGACTATTAATGATCAAAAGTTTCAAGAAATCCTGAAACATATATCAAAGATAATCGAGCTTGAGAATGAGGTTCTTGAGTTGAAGAACAAATTGGGTAAACTTCGAAACTCTTCTTTCATGTTGAATGAAATTATTGACGTATCTGGAAATCAAAAGGATTCAAAGAAAGGCATCGGTTTTGTTGAAATTCCACCACCTTTTCACAATGACTATAAAATTAATCCTTTTGCTAAACAAGAAGAAGTGGTAATTGTGAGAGAACCTGTGATTTCAGAAAATGCTAAACCTGTTAAAACTGAAATTGTTAAAACCAAATTTGCTACTCAAAAACCTCATGTTGAAAGCAACAAAGTATTTGTTGAGAATGTTGACAAAGTAATTATTGAGGATGTGTTTGAACCAGAGGTTATACACAAGAACAAGAACATTCCTAGTTCTAATCATATTCTTTGCGAGCCTCATGAATTTGAGGAAGCTGTGTATGGTTCACACAAGCCTCATGTGAGAAAGACAGAACAAGTGAAAGTTAAACCTGTGAGGGCGAAGAAGTCAGAAAAACCAAAAATTTCTGATGAGGACTTGATGCGTTTCATTAATCCACCTAGTTCTAAGCCATCATCTGCTAGAGTTTTTAAGTTGAAGGGTATGGACACAATGATCACTGAAAAAGATATTCCGATTAGTATCATTAAACCGGAACTAATTGAGAGTGTCTTTTACAATGAAACTAACAAGTTGAAAGAGTTGGAACGTTAATATGTTTGTGCCAAAAAATCAAATTCATCAGACCCGGTATTTAAAGCAAAACAATTGTTGAAACAAGCTAAAAAGGTTCAGTTTGTTAAATCAACGGGAACAGATACATTGAAAAGTTTTTCCAATTGTTCTAATCTTGGCTTTTAAATGAAAAAGAAGTTTGTCACTTCTGATGATTTGGCCAAACATTTCACTGAAAATATAAGTTATCAACCTTCGGTTTCATATGTTTCTGCCAGACCTCAACATGGTCATGTTGACATGCGAAGTTGATTTTTGTGTGGTCACAAAGTCATGTAGTGAGAAACTGTGGTCAACAGAAAACTCAAAATCTCCATCCTTTTGTCAAGGACCATTCAAAACCGATTCCTGAGATAAAGGAGATCTTGAAGCGACCTGTGTCATGTGAGGATGATACACATATCATGTTTTCAAATGTGCATCCTCGTAAAGTAATTCATATGAATGAAACTCATGGTCATGTGAAACCAAAATGCGTTCCAACTTAGCCCATATGTAGGAACACAGTTTCAAACATTGTTCAGGCTTCTTATGTAAGACGAAAGTCTAGGAAGCCGGCAACATATTCTCAAGTTGCTGAACAACAGTTTAAATCTGTTCAAATTAATGGTCAAAGAGAAAACCCAAAGGTGCCCAAGACTAAGGCCTGGGCTGCCATTTTGAACTAGTCACTTTTACTTTGTGTGTAGGGTAAATCCAAGACTGTGTCTGGTGAAAACTGGATAATGGATAGTGGATGTTCTCGTCATATCACTGGAAATCTCAACCTATTGACCAACGTAAGAAATATTCAAGGGGGTTATGTAGCGTTTGCTGGGAATTCTGGGGGCATGATCACACAAGAAGGTGAAGTTTCAAATGGTCACATTACTTTTGAAAAGGTCAATTACTGTGACAAGGTGGACCATAATTTATTGAGTGTGTCGCAAATCTGCGATAAGAAGTACACCAATGTATTTACTGATAAAGAGTGTCTTATTTTGAAACTGGGATATGTGATACCCGAGGATATGGTTGTTATGCGATTACCATGATCAAATGATATTTATGTCTTAAGTATGAATTCTAAAGTATCAACGTCTATCGAAACATGTTTTGTCTCCAAAGCAACCGAGAATGAGTCTATTCTATGGCATCATAGAATGGGTCACATACATGTTCGTAAGATGAATTATTTAATGGCTAATGACTTAGTTGAGGGTGTCTCTTTGAAGAACTTTAAGTTATCTGATCTTTGCATTGCATAAAAAAAGGGCAAGCAGAAGAAAAAGTCTCATTCTTCTAAGATATTGCATTTCATAAATACTCCTCTTGAACGTCTTCATATGGATTTGTTTGGTCCAGTGAATCGTGCGAGTATTTCTAGGGATTGGTATTGTCTGGTTGTCACTGATGATTATTCAAGATACTCATGGGTGTTATTTATGAGTTCGAAAGATCAAACGCCTGTTTTAGTTCAAAATCTTATCACTAAGATCGAATCACTATACAAACACAAGGTGAGGAGAATTCGTAGTGATAATGTTACTAAATTCAAGAATATTGTATTGGATTTCTTTTGCATTCACAAAGGAATTCACCGAGAATACAGTGCACCATATGTACCACAACAAAACGGTGTGCTGAACGAAAGAATAGAACTTTGATTGAAGCAGCAAGAACTATGCTTGCTGATTCTAAGCTTCCCGTCCAATTCTGGAATGAGGTTGTGAATACAGCTTGCTATACGCTTAATCAGGTTTTAACTGTTAAACGACTCAAGAAGACAAGTTATGAGCTTTTGAACAATCGAAAGCCTAACTTAAAGTATTTGGAACCTTTTGGGTGTCCTTGTACAATGTTGAAGAAGGATACAGTTAAATTTGAAGAAAAAGCTATCGAAGGTTATTTCTTGGGATATGCATCTCCAAAGAAACGAGTATTTAATTTCCCTTCTGGTTGTGTTGAGGAATGGTATCATGTGGACTGTCAAAAGTACACCACTTCTCCTCAAGGGAAAGGTCCCGACTGGATGTTTGGCTATGAAGGATTATTTAATTCATTTACTCCTTCAACTGAGCACATCGATGAAGATCTGGTTCGAGCATACTTTGAAGATCATTTGGCTATTCCAAGATTTTCAAGTTCTAATGATGTTGAAGCTACAACTTCTACTCCAACTGAAGATCCATGTGATGATAATCAGGTTGATAATATATCCACTTCTTCTGATGACAATCAAGCTGATGATCCAGTTATTGAACTTGACAATGATAATATTTCATCTCCTGAACTTGGTGAACATTACTCTAACTTATTTAATAATGTTGTTGTTCCTAAGAATCCCACTCTTCGGATTCATGGATATCATCCACAGGAAAACATCATTGGAGAACTTTATATGGGAGTACAAACACGCCATCAAGTTGCTTCGTCAAGTGAGAATAATGTATTGTGTGCATATGCTGATTTATATTCATCAGGAATTGTAAATCTTGCAAAATTCACTTGCTTTCTATCTCAAGTAGAACCGACAACAGCTCGTAAGGCACTTGAAGATCCTTCTTGGGTAGAAGCTATGCAAGAAGAATTACAGAAATTTGCACGATTGGGTGTTTGGGATTTAATAGACAAACCTGCTAGAGTCAAGAAAGCTATTCCGACTAAGTGGGTATTTAAGTGTAAGAAAGACGAATGAGGTGTGGTTTTAAGAAACAAAGCACGATTAGTGGTGCAAGGTTTTCATCAGCAAGAGGGTATTGATTATACTGAAGTGTATGTACCAGTTGCAAGATTAGAGTCGATTCGAATCTTTCTAGCGTGTGTTGCTTATACGAATATCAAGGTCTATCAAATGGATGTTAAAGGTGCTTTTCTCAACGGTGAACTACACGAGGAAGTGTTTGTTTTACAGCCTCCTGGTTTTGAAGATCCTGATTATCCGGACCAAGTTTACCGATTAAACAAGGCCCTATATGGTCTGTATCAAGCCCCGAGAGCTTGGTATGGCACGCTCGCTGACCATCTTACTGATAATGGCTTCAAACGTGGGACTATCGATTGTACTTTATTTCATAAAACTGTTGGTGATGATCTTCTCCTAGTTCAGATTTATGTTGACGACATTAACTTTGGGTCTACAAACGACACATTGTGTAAAGAGTTCGAGAAGTCCATGCAAACGAAGTTCGAAATGAGCTCGATGGGAGAGATGAATTTCTTTTTAGGGTTGCAAGTTCACCAGTCTGCAAATGGAATCTTTATTCACCAGACCATGTATGTGAACGATGTCTTGAGCCAATTCAAGATATCTGCCGGAAAAATCCCTTCTACTCCTCTCCCCGTGGGTTAGAATTTATCACCGGATGAATTGGAGGATACCGTTGATCCTACCCTCTATCGTGCCATGATCGGATCTTTAATGTATCTAACGACTTCTCGCCCCGACATTATGTTTGCTGTTTGTCTTTGTGCTAAGTTTCAAGCAAGTCCACGAGTGACTCACCTAGCTTTAAGCGGATACTTTAGTATCTGAGGGGAAATCCAGACATCGGGTTATGGTACCCCAAGGACGATAACTTTCCGCTTACCCCAAGATCAACTTTAAATCAACGACGACAGGATATCAATTTTTGGGAAACCGGCTTGTTTCCTGGCAATGTAAGAAGCAGACAACGGTCTCCACTTCAACTGCCGAAGCTGAGTATGTTGCAGCCTCGAGTTGCTGTTCCCAGGTTTTGTGGATACAACAACATCTTCGCGACTACGGTTTAAAGTTTCTTACTACTCCTATTTTGATTGATAATTCTGCTGCAATCTCTATCACAAAGAATCTCGTACAACATTCAAAAACAAAACATATCGAAATTCGATATCATTTTATAAGGGATTGCTTTGAGAAGAGATTAATCGACCTTGAGAAAGTACATACTTACTTTCAGAAAGCCGATCTATTTAGCAAAGCTTTTGATAAAACATGTTTTTATTTTTTTCTTGGTTTAAATGTATTGAAGACCCTCGCTAATATCCTGAAACAAGGATGACTATCTTTATTTTCTGTTAATTTTTATTTTAAAATTTATTTTGGTTATAGGTTTTAGGGGTGAAAAACTAGAAAATATAAAAATATTGTGCTTTTCATTTGTATAGATAAAACCCGAAAACATTAAAAATTTTAAAACCCAAAAACAATAAAAAATTTTAAAATCCAAAAACATTAGAAAATTCTGAAAAATCAAAAATATTGTGATTTCTTTTCTTTATTGTTTCTTTTAAAATATTTTGAAAAATCTAAAAATATTTTAAAATTTGAAAAGTAAAAAAGATTGTGTTTTTCTGTTTGTACAGAAAAATCCAAAAATTCAAAAAGATTGTGAAGTTTATTTTGTTTATAAGAAAAGTGAAAAAGACAAAAAGATTGTGTTTTTAATGTATGTATTAAAAAGAAAACAAAAAGATTTTTTGCATATGTTCGCTGAAAAATATGTCAATTACCCAAATTTGAAGGACATGTACTCGTATATGTTTGGTCCTGACATTTATTTGTAAATGATCGGGTTAGCCAATCACCTGATAATGGAAAGTAGTTGGGGAGTTCGTTATGCATTTTAGATTATTTTCTCGTTGAAAATTATGTCAGTTATTTAAGTTTGTGAAGCATGCTTGCATGTTTTGGTCATATTATTCACTTGAGAATGGATAGGATAGCCATTTATTTATAGACTTAAGTTAACTGGGGCAATTAAATTTATATTTCTTTTTGTTTTATGCAACTTAAAATTTTGAGTTTTTGAAGCAAAAAGAGAAAATGATAGTACGTTGATTATCTTGATCCCGAATCCAGTAAGAAATAAGCTTAAAAGACTGTGTGCTTAATTGCATTGGTGCATTGGTAGGTCTTAAAAATAAACAAGTAGAGTAAAGTATGTAATATAAACATAAAGAAAACATTAAACTTGATCATTGTTATACTTCGTACAAATCTAAATTACTGACTTGATCAAAATTCGCTGTTAGTCATACTTTGTTCCTCCCTTGCACGCGTCTCAAAATCATTAAGAAACGGACCCCAGGGGATACAATGTATGTAAGCCGACAGGTGGACTCGTGCATATTCACTCATAGTAACATAAACACAATGCATTGCTCATAAATCTTTATAAAATTCAAATTTTGATCAGCTATATAATGGTTTAAGTCAAGTTGGGGTGATATGGCAAAAATCAAATTAAGCTTGAACTGAGATTAGAGGCTGATAGTTTCTGATATTCTGTGCTTTAATTGAAACGTTAATCATATCACAAAAAAGCATGAACGTTTGTTATTAGATTTAAGTGGACAACAATACCAATGACCGAGTTAACACCAGTCACAATATCGCTGAAATATAAAGCTGTGATGGACGGGCAATTTGGTCAATATGATTCTCTGCTCAAACTCAACAAAAATCCAAAAATATGTACTGCTTTTGAAAATTATTCAAAACTACAAAAGATTTTCTTGTTTACATTTTATTTTTCGGATAATTTTCTGGTAAATATTTAGTTTTATGTCGAAAAATTTAAAATACAAAACAAGTTTACATTTTTTTTTCTTTTTACATATTATTTGAATACCTTATTATTGATGCATCGAGAGAAGCTCCTGCCTTGATACATTTGAGATTATTTAATTCGTTTAAGTTATGTTTCTATATAAACGAGAAACGTTTTTTTTTAAGTTATTCGATTATCGAGATAAAAGTTCTCGGTAATTCATTTATGTTATATGAGTAATTTAATAAATTTATTTATTTATTAATTTTATTGATTGATTATTTAATTTAATTAATTTATTATTATTTATTTAAAGTTAAAATTAAATAAAGCATAATTCGTTAATTATGGATAACGAATTAGGCTGTTTTTAACGAAATTCATCCTAGTTCGTTCCCTAATTCGTTCCCTAATTCGCTTCCGCACTCTGTAACGAAACACACCTAGTTCTTTATGCTTATTTAACGAATCAAGACACAAATCAAACCTAATTCGTTATACCACGTGTTCAATTCGGATAACAAATCATCTATTTCAAATTTCAAATGAATCAGTTTGATTCGTACATTGGGAAGCATGTAAGGACAGTACATATAGGACGGCGTGCATACGAACCGTCCTATACATCTTCTTCAACTTCCTTCTTTATACAGTTATTCTGCCAAAATTTTCCAGAATTATCAATATTTGATTTTCTGTGTTTTGATTATATCATTGTGATTGTAAGGTAAGAACGATCATTTCTTTGAACTTTTCGTCAAAAATCATACAATTTGAATAGGGTAATTAAGTTAATATGGTTATTGTCGTTTGAGGTTTCTTTGAACCGTGATATTTATACTGTTATGGACCATGAACGGATTACCATTATGATCGGAATGGGGTTCCGAGTTCAATGGTAACATCTGATTATCTTTTGAATACTGATTGTTGGGGTTGATTATGTGCAATTATAATCGGGGTTTATACGGAAGTTAAAACCCTAATTTGATTACTTTAGTTTATGTTTTGGTCTCTCAAATCTCTATCATTTGCTTTGCTTCGTCTTTCCGGGACCTTTACGATTGTTATTCGATTATCTAACGATAATTATGGATAAATTGAATCATGGTTTGCAAATTTGACCTTCAGTGTTGATATACGTCTATTTATATATCTCGATTCCCTTGTAAAGTTATGTTTACTTAATGTTTTGAGTTCGGTTTGATTCATGTTTCGTTAATCTTTTATTATTTAAGGTCTTGAGTCAAGTTTATTTGATATTTATCGTGTTTTTAATCTTTTGGGGTCTTGCATGTTAAATCCAATTCTTTCTATCATTTCATAATATGTTTGAGTTCGTTTTGCTCGTTAATGATTATATGATTACTTCACTAATGTTTTGTTATGTTTTCATATATGTGGTGTCTTGGAGAAACAATGGAAGCAAGTTCTAGAAGGTTCTAAGCGTTACTTGGAGTTTAAGGAAGATAATTATCAAGATTTAACAAGATTAAACAAGAAAATAAAGAAAAATCCGAAATCCCACCCCAGAAGGGCGCCGCGCCGCGCTAAGACAGAAGGAAATATGCCTTCGCGGGGCGCCTAGGCCTTCTGGTCAGCCATCTTTGCAAGTCCAAGCCCGTTACTCGCTTATATAAACATCTCTGGTAAACCTAGCCGAGTGAAGCAATATTGGAGCCGATTTTCCAAGGGTTTGTGAAGGTTTTGAGGCTAGGAATCAAGGAGGATCATCAAGCTTTCATCCGGGTGTTCAAGGATCAATCGCAAAGAGTTTTATCGCTCTAATTTTTGTTCCTTGTTCATTATTTATCATGTCTTTCCTCTTTGTCTTTAATACTTGTTTAGGATTGTTTTCAATAATGATTCTAGGCTAGACTTCATGTTTACCTTGGTTTGATGAACATATTTGAGACTTGATTCTTGCTTTGGACTAATGTTTTGATTATGGTTTCTTTATTTTAATAGTAAAAGACTTGATTTTGCTTTCATGATGCATATGAATGTTTATACCTTGATTGATTGTTAAGTATAGCTTCACATAGATCTTATATCTCTTGATTGTGTTCTTTAGATTTAGGGTTTATGTTTAATCATTACTTTGGGTTTTTATTATTGTGATTGAATGGCCCCATTAGATCATAGAATCTAGTCGATAGTTGGTTAGGGTTTTGAATGTTCTGCTAAATTCAATAGCTGTGAGGTGAGGAGTTGTTCATGTGTCTTGGTCAATTGCATGCTAGGATAGTAATGACAATATTCTTGCTTATTATGTTGATCCATGTTCATGATGTCATGTTAGCTTATCAAGTTATCTAGGGTTTAGTGTTTCGTAAGATTGCTTGCTTTAGATACTATTAATTAACTCTAATTGATGACTTTGCGGAAATCAATAATACTGATTGCTTAATAATCTAATAATTGTTCTTTGGGATTTCGTTTGATTCAGTCAAGGGTCCTTAGGGTATTGTTTGATGAATATGTTTAGAAATCAGTTTCCATAATCATGTTATTTGTCCATTGCTTGATGATCGTTGATGCATGGGATTTTTATCTAGGTAGATTCCTTCTCTGATTGGTTTCGATCTTGTGTTTTATTGCTTATTTCTAGTTTACTCGTTTATTTAATTTCTTAGTTTAATATTAGTTTAAAAACCCCCTTAAAACATTAATAATAAATAGTCGTGTCGTAAGTCGAATCTAATTAGTTAATTAACGTAATTTATAGAGTCTTGTGGGTTCGATATTCCGGACTTACTTAGCTTTAGTACAATTGACTGGTTCACTTGCCGGTGTTTTGTGTAGTTGAGTCATAAGGCTAGTTTTTATTACTTGTTTAGTTTAGTTAATATTTAATTGACTGTTTCCACCACATCAAGTTTTTGGCGCCGTTGCCGGGGGCTCTTGGCAGTTGCGTTATTTAGTTTTAATTGGACCTATTTGCTATATACGTGCTATTTGTTTATTTTCGTTTGAGTCATAGGAGTCTAATTAAATTTTAGTTTAATTTAGTTTTAGTTTTAGTCTACTCACTTAGTCCGTTGCGTCCTTAAGGTTTTTGCCACATCTTTGTTCGCAAGGACCACCGTCTGAAGCTACTTCTTCACAAAAATCGTCACCGCACAGTTCACCACCAGAAAGTCCGAGAAGTCAACCAGGCGATCAAATGGCCGACGACAGAACAATTGCTGCTCAAGCCTTCGATGGCTTAACCGGAAACCAGTCATGCATCGTCGTTCCTGCAATCAACAATCCCAACTCGTGGCAGATTCCGTCATACGTCATGAACAACATCGTTCAAACTAATCAGTTCACGGGGTGTGAAGACGAGGATGCACCGTCTCACATTAACCGACTTTATCGCGTTCTTAAAACTTTTAATTTACAAGGTGCTACCGAAGATGCTATTTTCTTACATCTGTTTCCGTTTTCACTTGCAGGGAAAGCAGCTACTTGGCTTGACATGCAGCCACCTGGCACATTCACCACTTGGGAAGCACTGCGTTCTGCATTTATTAAAAGATACTTCCCACCGGCTAAAGCGGCTATTCTTCACGATCAGATTCACTCGTTTCACATGGAACCGGGGGAGCAATATTGTCATTCTTGGGAGCGCTTTCAGAACATGTTAGCTTGTTGCTCAAAGAATGGTCTCACACCATGGGCTCTCGTGGAAAAATTTTACAATGGGTTAAACTACGAAACCCAAGTTCGGTTCGACACGGCCACGGGAGGAAGTTTACTGGCAAAGAAAAATGTTGCCGAATGTAACGAGATGTTTGAGAGTTTCTCTCAATCGGACCATGCCAAAGTACCACATCGCGGGAATTCCACTTTCGTTAGCAGTACATCCTCATCCGCTCGAGGTGTACACCAGGTTAATCTGGATACTAGTGTGGCGGCTGCATTGGAATCACTAACCCTAGAGGTTAAGGAGCTAAAGGCCAAGGTGGACAAGTGTGAGTTTTGTAGAGGTGGACATGGTACGTTGGAGTGCCCGGTTATGAATCAACAGGTCGATTTTGTTGCTGGTCAGACTAGGTTTCCCAACAACTTCAACTACAATCAGAACTGGAACACCTACAAGAACCCGAATCAAAATAATTCTAACTGGCGTCCGTCGGGTGCACCACCCGGATTTCAAAATTCTTATGCTCCAGGACAAGGTCTGTATTTCAATAATAATAACGCCGATGGTACTAATGTTCAAAATAATGTGCAGGATTCGAACGGTGGATTTGGGCGTTTAGAAGAGATGATGAAGCTAATCTTGGAGAGAGATCAAGTTAAACAGAAAAAGTTGGCCGAACACGATTTGCTTTTCAAGAATCAACAATCTTCCATTCTCGATATTCAAAGGACTGTTGGTGATATTGCTCGTCGTTTAGAAGAATGTCCCCTAGGTCAGTTTTCGGGTATCCCTCAAACTAATCCGGCTGCTCAATTGAACACCATCTCCACTCGTAGTGGTAGGGTTTTTGGTCCGAAGGTAGTTAGTAGAGAAATTAGAGAAGATAGGGACGATGAGTTGATAGATGAGAAGATAGAGGTAGAGGCTCCAAGTAAGTCACATAGTACAACACCAATCATAGATCCGCAAGTTAAGAAAAACACCGATAAGAAACCGGTTGGAGCCCGGCCACCACCACACACCATTGACCTAGCCTATGTCCCATATCCTGCTCGTCTAAAAAATCAAAAGTATACAAAAGATTACGGGCATTTTCTTAATATATTTAGCCAATTGAATGTCAACCTTCCATTCGTAGAATTCCTTCAACATATGCCTAAATACGCTAAGTTTTTGAAAGATCTTCTTAAAAGAAAGGATAAGTTGGAGGAGATGTCGACTGTGCCCCTAAATGGAGAGTATTCTGCAGTAACTCTTAATAAAGTTCCAAAGAAATTACCCGACCCCGGTGTTTTTACCATTCCATGCCTTTTCGGAAGTGATACGACATGTCAAGCATTAGCCGATCTAGGAGCTAGCATAAACCTTATGCCATATTTTTTGTATGAAAAGCTAGACCTAGGAGAGCTCACCCATACTCGTATGACGTTGTCCTTAGCTGATCGTTCCGTTAAGTATCCGAGGGGTGTCGTAGAGAATTTGCTCGTTAAGGTAGATAATTTGGTTTTCCCCGTAGATTTTGTTGTTTTAGATATGGAGGCCTACGAGAGAGTTCCTATCATTTTAGGTCGTCCATTTTTACGTACTGCTAGGGCAATTATTGATGTGTTTGAAGGTAAGATTTCTCTTAGAGCCGGTGATGATAGTGCCACCTATTTGGATAAGTCCATGAGACATCCAAGTGGTCAAGACGGTCTCATTGATCCATGTCACCCAGTTTACTCGATATAATCATTTATTTCGGGCATGGGCCTAGTCTTGATGATTCCCGTTCTGTAAGTTTAAGTGTGGGGAAGGAGCGAGCGGTTTCTAGGGAAATGATGAAGTGTGTCGGAGAAAAAGGTGGTGGTAAGCGAAAGATTGAGAAGGTTCTTGGTGTTAGAAAGAAGAAGACCAAAATTGACGACTGGTCGGATCATGATTCGGTATCTTTAACGGCGTTGGAGTTCTACCGAGGTGGAGGAAGCTCCACTCGGTCCGCACGTGATTAGCATAGCATAAGTTCTTGAGTGAAAACTCAAGTGTAGAGTTTGTAGATTTTCCTTTATTTTAGTTTTTATTTTCTTAGTTATGTTGAGTCATCGAGTCGCTAACGTCGTATTTTGTAGTTCGTCGTTGTTCTTGCATTTTTGAGTTTTGCTAGGTAAAAGAGAGACTGTATGAACTAGAGAGAAGATCCCCCAAGGAAGACTTTAATGAAAAAGACAAGTGTGGGGATGTAGCAGTGTAGCCGTATACCTTATGCTTATTTATTTGGTCCTGATTATTATATTTTATATTTTTATTGGTGAATAATTTAATTGCATAATATCTATCAATATGATAAGATACATTTTTAGATATGTTTGTTTTGTTTTGCCGCTTACGTTCGTGAGAAAAGGAGTTACCATTTACTTAGCACGTTCGTAGTTAGAGGGCATTCATGGAAGACTTTGGCATCATGCTTCATGCGCATATTACCAGCTAAGTCTTTTCCATTTATCTAGCTTATTAACTTTTCTTTTTATTTTTATTCTTATTTTTATAATTTTTAGAGTTTTAGTTTTTGTAGTCCATCTTGACTTTATTTTATTTTTTTTTAGTCGTCCATATCCTTGCATTGAGGATAATGCAAAATTTAAGTGTGGGGATAGGATATTTGAGTCGTAGTTTAAATCGAGTTTAAATTAAAAAAAAAATGGAAAAATGTTTTAAAATTGTCCCTCGAATTTAGTTTCTTGAGTTAAAGTAGGAGATGATGATATTTATCAGGAAATTGGTTTTTCAAACTACTAATAATATGAGATAAATAAAAGAAAGCGCACTTAACTTGGGATGTGTCGGTAGGCTCAGCCTTGAAAATGAAAGGGCAAATTTGATAAAATGGTTAAAACGGAAATCTTTTGTGGGTAAAGCGTTTTGTCCTTGGGAAATAAGTAATGAAAGGTCAGGCAATACTCAAGCCTCAATTATTGGTATGAAAAAGTGGAAATATTATAAGTTTTAAAATCTGAATACGTTAACATATGATGCTTGGGTAGGTTTAACGTTAGAGTATGCCGTGTAGCCTGTGATATAAATCTTAAAACTGCTAGTTTAATGTTTTACACCTCATTGGCGTATGGTTTTATAACCTTAAGTCTTGTATTGATGGGATGCTTCGGGTCCGGAGACCATGGGTCTGTATGCCGACTATTCATCTGGGCATTCACAATTCCTAAGTGGGGTTGTGGATATTTAAAATAAAGCCAAAAAAGAGCAAACCCTTATAAGTCTATAAACATGATCACAAGAGTACAAAGTACAAATTCACTACATACTTGATCATCCACGCTGTTAGCTATTTGGGGTTCCTTTGCTTGCGTCTCATTATCATTAAGAAACGGACCACAAGGGACACACTACATGTAAGCCCTACAGATGAAATTTTGCATGCTCACCTATGGTGATGGATTTGGGGTATTGCTTGATAACGGGGGTATGTCATGTTGTGGGGAGCACTAGCTATTAATTAATTGAACCTTAATCGTATCTAATGGCTGCTTGGTAGACTTTGATGCTTAAGCTTAGGTGGATAAACAATACCCTTGATCGTCTTAACTATTCATGAAAAAAAAATAGAGCAACAAAAGTTTTAATTCTGCTAATTTTGAGGTTTAAGTCAAGTTGGGGTGGTCTGGTCCGGTAAAAGTTGAAAATAAGTGGATCTTAATTGTGTAAACCACTGAGTAATATAATTGTCGGATCTTATTTGTCCCGGTAAGATTAAGGCATGGTTTTAAGTGGACAACAATATCGGTAATAGCGGTTTTTGCGTTCTTCTGAGCTTTAAAAATTAACCTATATGTTTGTTAGACTGTAATTTTCCGATTCTGATCCAACTGCATTAAACTTTTTCAGGGACGAAAAAAGAGTAAGTGTGGGGGTATTTGATATACGTCTATTTATACATCTCGATTCCCATGTAAAGTTATGTTTACTTAATGTTTTGAGTTCAGTTTGGTTCATGTTTTGTTAATCTTTTATTATTTAAGGTCTTGAGTCAAGTTTATTTGATATTTATCGTGTTTTTAATCTTTTGGAGTCTTGCATGTTAAATCCAATTCTTTCTATCATTTCATAATATGTTTGAGTTCGTTTTGCTCGTTAATGAATATATGATTACTTCACTGATGTTTTGTTATGTTTTCATATATGTGGTGGCTTGGAGAAACAAGGGAAGCAAGTTCTAGAAGGTTCTAAGCGTTACTTGGAGTTTAAGGAAGATAATTATAAATATTTAACAAGATTAAACAAGAAAAAAAAGAAACATCTGAAATCCCACCCCAGGAGGGCGCTGCGCCGCGCTAAGGCAGAAGGCAATATGCCTTTGCGGGGCGCCTAGGCCTTCTGGTCAGCCATCTTTGCAAGTCCAAGCCTGTTACTCGCTTATATAAACATCTCTTGCAAACCTAGCCGAGTGAAGCAATATTGGAGCCGATTTTCCAAGGGTTTGTGAAGGTTTTGAGGCTAGGAATCAAGAAGGATCATCAAGATTTCATCCGGGTGTTCAAGGATCAATCACAAAGGGTTTTATCGCACTAATTTTTGTTCCTTGTTCATTATTTATCATGTCTTTCCTCTCTGTTTTTAATACTTGTTTAGGATTGTTTTCAATAATGATTCTAGGCTAGACATCATGTCTACCTAGGTTTGATGAACATGTTTGAGACTTGATTCTTGCTTTGGACTAATGTTTTGATTATGGTTTCGTTATTTTAATAGTACAAGACTTGATTTTGCTTTCATGATGCATATGAATGTTTATTATCTTGATTGAATGATAAGTATAGCTTCACATAGATCTTATATCTCTTGATTGTGTTCTTTAGATATAGGGTTTATTTTTAATCATTAGTTGGTTTTTTGATTATTATGATTGAATTGGCCCATTAGATCATAGAAGCTAGTCGATAGTTGGTTAGGGTTTTGAATGTTCTGCTAAATTCCAATAGCTGTGAGGTGAGGAGTTGTTCATGTGTCTTGGTCAATTGCATGCTAGGATAGTAGTGAAAATATTCTTGCTTATTTTGTTGACTCATGTTCATGATGTCATGTTAGCTTATCAAGTTATCTAGGGTTTAGTGTTTCGTAAGATTGCTTGCTTTAGATACTATTAATTAACTCTAATTGATGACTTTGCGGAAATCAATAATACTGATTGCTTAATAATCTAATAAATGTCCTTTGGGATTTCGTTCGATTCAGTCAAGGTTCCTTAGGGTATTGTTAGATGAATATGTTTAGAAATCAGTTTTCATAATCATGTTATTGGTCCTTTGCTTGATGATTGTTGATGCATGGGATTCTTACCTAGGTAGATTCCTTCTCTGATTGGTTTCGATCTTGTGTTTTATTGCTTATTTCTAGTTTACTCGTTTATTTAATTTCTTAGTTTAATATTAGTTTAAAAACCCCCTTAAAACATTAATAATAAATAGTCGTGTCGTAAGTCGAGTCTAATTAGTTAATTAACATAATTTATAGAGTTCTGTGGGTTCGATATTTCGGACTTACTTAGCTTTAGTACAATTGACCGGTTCACTTGTCGGTGTTTTGTGTAGTTGAGTCATAAGTCTAGTTTTTATTACTCGTTTAGTTTAGTTAATATTTAATTGACTGCTTCCACCACATCAAGTGTTCTTGTCAATTTTGACTTTGACCAAGATAGTCAAAGATTAAGCCAATTTGTGGCCATTCGTTATATTTAGCGAATTGGAATTCATTTGTGTCCAATTCGTTAAATAAATCACACGAACTAGAATAGCGAACCATTTGGTTAACGATTCAGATGTGTATTCGTTAATTTTTAACGAACTAAAGATTAATTCTTTTCTTTATAACGAAATAGAGTTTAATTCGTCAACACTCAATAGTAGTTCGCTATTTCTAATTCGTTTCTATTTTACTTGATAGCAACTTAGCTGATTCGTTAGACACTTTGTAGCGAATCATATTATTTCCCTAATGAATGACATATTTAAATTCAACTTTCAAATTAATGTGTGTGCATTCGTTGATATAAACTTTCCAGATGAGGATATATTTGGTGATATGCTGGCATTTATATGCCATTCTCGTATCCATTGCGTTGTTACTGCTAATCCGGATATTAGATTTAGCATCGGTGGTCAATTCTGGAACACTGCTCAATATGTAGAAGTTGAGGATCATATTGCTGCTATGGTTAATAACAAACCAGTTGTCGTCTCAGCTAAAATAGTTCGAAGAGTGTTACAATTTGATGATACCATTGATGATCCTAGCGAATATGATAAAGAACTGATCAAGGGACTGTTTAGACGATTGTTTATGCTAGCAGTCTTACTGCGTCTATGTATAACAAGACATACTTGTGTCCCCAATACAAGTATTTACTTCATGTTCTTATTCACTTCCTTGGTGGACGTAAGGCTGGGTTCAAAAGTCGCGTTGCATTACATTCGGCATTTGTTGCACTTGTTCTGAACAAACGTTACAATTTTTCTGAAATGATCTTCGATCATATGTAAGAAAATTGTATTCCTGGAAAACGACGCGTGAAGTTCTTGATGTATCCGCGTTTCATCCAATTGTTTGTCAACGATGCTATTAGGGATTTCGTGCTTGATCCTAATGATGAGAATGATAAGTTTAAATTGGATAAAATGAAGGCAGATACAATGCGAAGAATGAAACAGTACCGTCAATATCCTCCTCCCAGATTCAAGAGATTGATTGGTCATCCTGCAAATCCTGATTATGTATGTCCTCCCGAGGATCGCTGGATCCATGATGACTCGTATTCCGAGCGTGAGGGAGGAGAATGTGGGAACAATGATGGTGATGATAGAGATGATAGAGGTAATGGTGGTAACAGTGGTAATGGTGATGCAGCTCTTCGAGAACAAGAAGCTGCAGTTGAAGCTGCGTTAGCTGCTACTATTGCTGCTCAACTAGAACGTAAGCGAAAGGGTAAAGAGTTGGCAACTGAAAGTTGATCAAAGCGTCGAGTGTCGGCTGGAGCTGACATCTCGTTTGGAGTTCAACCTCCAAGGTCATCCACTCCTCAACGCCCGGCGGTGCGCTTACTACTAGCACCCCAAAAGCTTACTTTGACGACTACGCTTACATCGAATCCACAACTTGGTATGATTCCTCATTCTGTCTTATCTCCTATACCAAGACCGACGGCTGCCACTTCAGTGATTCCTCCTACACCAATGATGATGCCTCCACCAGATATTTCATTTTTTAGGCTCAGTCGACCAATGGGTCCATTTCAGCCAGTTCCTCCTTCTTTTGCTGCTTCACCGCACGATCAGCAGATGAGTATGGTATTGAGTCTCTTGCATTTGTATGAAAATCAAATTTCTGCTGATCGTATGAATCAAGAACGTATGATGGAGAATCAGAAGAAGCTGCTCAGCTATGTTTCCTACTGTCAGAAAGAAACAAAGGCCCTTCGTGAGATTGTTGAGTCTTATGGGTGAAAATCAAGGAACAAGAGGAGCTTATTCTGAAACTTACATGCAAAGATGAAGTGCTAAAAAAGCTTATGAATGATGATGAGGATCCGGATGAGTCTGGTGCTGGTGGTAAGACTAAACAAACTCAAGACCCAGCTTCTGGTGCGGGTACAAGTTCTGTTGAAGATTCGAGCAAGCAGGTTATTGTTTATCATGATTATATGGCTGCCAAACCAATTGAGATGATAGAGGCCAATACGGTTATTTTTATTGATGGTGAGGGGATGGTTAGAAGTATGGTGAATGCCGATGTGATAGATGGGGGGCAGTTTGTGGAAAAGTTGCTGACACGAAAGCAGATTGCTATCTTGCTTAGTCTGAATGAAGACGAGATCACCGTGTTAGAAGCTGTACCTGATGTTGAGGTAATTAATGATGATGAGATCTTAAATGATCCTACGGTTGAGATGAGTACGGGATTTATTTATGAGAATGAGGCGGTCGAGGTGGAGGATGTGACTGCTAAGGATTATCCTGACTTGTTTCAACACACAAACGTTGATCAATGTGCTCCTGTATTTAATGAGAAAACTGTAAAAGAAGTAGAAGATCATCTTGAGAAGACGTCCAAAGGGAAGAAGGTTGCTGATACAAGATTTGACTCGCTTGAGAATCCAACTGTTGAGGACGTTGCTAGATGGTTCAGTCATAGGATAGTTGGTAAGATTATTGATGCATTTCGGTACGTGGATCAGGAACAGAAAGAAGAAGCTGTTGCACGTGCCAAAGCTAACAGGAAGACTACATTCATGGCCGTGTCGAAAGTCCAAGGTGATATCGTTACTTGGCTTTTTGATTCTGATCTAAAGTATGTATTGTCAAATGGGAGAAAGGCGTTTAGTACTACGAAATGATGTCTGATGTTCTCTCATTACCGAGGTGGGACGTACGTACCCTGGCGTATCGTCCATTTATTAATCATGGCGGGAATCATCATGCAAAGTGGTTTCACCAACATTTATTGTTTGAGGTCAACCACGGCTATAAATTTTTTAAGCCACAGATTCCAATCCGCAAGCGTCTCGATGAGATCAACCCAAGGACATGTTGGAAAAAGTTGGTACTTAAAGTAAAGCCGCCGAAGACGATGAAGCGTGTGCCGGTAAAGCCGATGAATCAACACATTTATTCATCTTTCAACCGCTGGTACTACGACAATCGTACTGGCGAGGCCGTCGTTGTCCTGGGTAAAGGATTGAAGACCGAGCTGATCAAGATCATCGATCCGATGTGGCTGGTCAATTTAACCGAGACTGACAACAACATGCTACACAAGAATAAGATATAGTTCGAGCGCAATGAAGACTATGATCCGGCTATGCAGTTCCAACGCGTTGTACGTGTATGTTATGAGAACGGAATTCATAGTTGTAGAGACTGGCAGTCCAAGCGTTTCAAGTATAGTAAAGACAATGACAAAGAGCTCAAGACGAGGGGGTGTCTGTTAGTGCACGGTTTAGCGTATCAAGTCTTTGTATTTATTGTTAACGTATTTGTCGTTTTTGTTTAATGTAATAAACAATTATTTCTTCTTATAGTTCATTAATGTAATGTCTAGTTCGCTAAGGATATTTAGCGAACTAGATCTAAGTTATTTCCCTCCTGATTCGTTAAGGATGTTTAACGAATCTGAGGGTGATTCGCTAAGTTTATTTCATTAAATGTATGTAACGAAGTAGACTCTAGTTCGTTATGGAATGTTAACGAACTAGGTCTATCTTCTATATATAGTGAACACTGTTCACTGTTAATTTAAGTTTTGAGTTTAACTTCAACGAATTGCTGTCCAATTCTCTCTTAAGCTTCATCCTCATACTAATATTATTAATCATCTACATACATACAACTATTATATATATATAACTTACAATCAAACGTGATAATGAGCTAGATCCCTTCTAGGTTAATTATAGATCAGATCTGAGATCTGTTGTTAAGATTAACAGAGGAACAAACACAAACAAGACGGGTGCGCCCCATGGAGACGAACTCGGGCGAATGAAACCCTTGTCCGTAAGTTCGTGGATTTGGTTAGAGAGTTCTTGCATCTAGGAAGGTGCAAGGCGGTAAGGTGCCTTGGCTATAGGGTTTGCTCCAGGTACGAGATCAATATGAAACTCCACTTGACAAATGGGAGGGAGTCCGGAAACGTCATCGGGAAAGACTTCGGGGAAGTCGCGGACAATAGGGATGTGGAAAAATTTCTTTTCTTCATCGGATTTTGTGGTGACGTGGGCTAAGAGGGCGACATACTTCTTGCGTAAGTAACGTTGGGCTTCGAGGCAAGACATGAGGTTTAGCTTCAAGAAGGGTCCTTCTCCAAGAACGTTTAGAATCACGCCCCCATCAATAGGGATTCGAATGAGTTTCACGAAACATAAAATTTTGGCATGGTGGAGAGAGAGCCAATCCATACCAATGATAACATCGTAGCTACCCATTTGCATAGGGATAAGGTCAGTAGAGAACTTTTGTTCATTGAGAGTAATCATTCAATTTCGAATGACGGAGTCAATAGTGATCGAACTACCATTGGCTATCTCTACCGTTAAGGGCTTAGATAAGTTACTACGGGGCACATCAAATATGTATTCAAAATCAAAGGAAATAAAGCTCATATCGGCTCCCTAATCAAAGAGTACCGAAGCATGGTGCTTATTAACTAGGAACGTACCATACCGTTCACCACATCATTCATGTTTCGGGCTTGATGAGCATTGATGGTGAAAGCTTGTACTTGAGTTCCTTGAGGTGCTTGGGTTTGAGAAGTCGAAGCTTGAGGTGTTGGAGCTTGATAGGCTTGCATGACCATGGGTTGAACTTGAAGAGTTAGAGGAGCCATGAGTTGGGGGTACTTGGGGTTGATAAGTTTTCACTTGATAGGCTTGGGAGGTGTAGTAAGGTTGTGGTGCAACATAGGCTTGGTGGGCTTGAGTGAGTCGAGAACACGCGTTGCGGAGAAGATTTGGGTCACCGCAATTGTAGCAAGCCCTAACGGGGTTAATGATTGGAGCACGAGGGATGGCTCGGTTGGGTTGGTTTATCGGTGCGAACCGTAGTGGAGCGGCTTGCACACGATGTGCTTCTCGATAATATTGGGTGAGGTGGTCGAATCGGTGGCAATTGGTGCACACCCGACAAGTGGCTTGGGTCGGGTGGTGGCGTTGGCAAGTGTTACAATACGGGTGTTGTCCGTTGTAGGGCTTCTCGATTAGAGGGGCTTGTTGGGCTTGTGGTTGGGCTATGACATAATTTTGGGAGTTGGGTTTTCTCTTGTTGTTACGGTAGTCGGATGAGTTGTTGTGGTTGTTACTAATGGAGGATTCGGGCTTAAATTCCTTAGTGGGCTCAAGTGGGGCTTATCATTGGGTTTCTTAGAACTCTTCCGTGTCAACGTCACGGCCTTAACGTGGTTCTCGGTGAGGGTACCGGCTAGGGTGATTACATCATGAAGAGTTAGAGGGTCACGACTTAGGACGGAATCTTGGATTTGCATAGGCAAGCCCGAGATGTACTTGTCAAGGGGAGTGACCATGTGGGGAATGAGAAGGCGCAGTTCATGGAAACGATCGTTGTAAATGTTGTCATTACCACTTTCTTGTTTCAAATTCCAAATTCCTCTTCCAACTTCTGAAGCTCATGTTTCGGGCAAAACTTCTTGAGCATGATTTTCTTGTGGTCGTCCCATAGCAAGGACATGGCAACCTCAGCGCCAAGCGTGCCCTTCTCAATGTTTCACCAATTGAGGACATTCTTCTTGAGTACACTTGAGGCGTAAGTGGTTTTCTTGTCCTCGAGACATTCACAGTGGAGGAGCACGCTCTCCATTTCTTCGAACCATTGGAGGAGAATGGTAGCACCGTCGATACCGAAGTATTCGGGCGGTTTGGCACTCTTGATTTGTTTGATGGAGCAAGCAATTGGGTTCGGAGTTGTGGATGATGTAGGAGCATTGACATTTTGCAATTGAGAGATGATCGTTGGGAGGGCTTCCACGATGCCCTTAGCAATGCGGGATGACATGTTGCGGCCAGAGTTGTTGGTGCAACGGTTACGGTTGATGAGGCGGGAAGACATTCGCAAGGGGAAAATGTGTAAAATTTTGCGAGGTTCGGGTAATTTTGGTTTATATATAAGTTGCATTAATTGATACTTGTGAATTTTAATAATAATTTGAGGTTGTGATTGTGGTTGAGATTGAGAATTTCATTACTTACGAGACTTGATTATATAACATTTTATCATCTTTAACATTTTGAGAAAAATAAATATATATATATATATATATATATATATATAACAACATAAATTAAATTAAAATACATGGGTTCATTTGTTGGTTAGGGCTTCATGAACCACCATGGGTCCTTCCAACAAATGAAAAATATCGACCACCAATTAAATAAAATCAATCGAAAATTGGATTTGAGGGGGGTGTTGAGGTAGATGGTTGAAGTAGTTCGGGAACCACCTCATTATACATACGTCATCCATCCATTCAACAAAACACAATACGGAAAAACCGAGTTTAACCACGGATCACCGTGAATTCGGTTACAAATTTAAGGATGTGATCGTCACATGACCACGTTTGATACAATGAGGGTTGTAGATTCGGGTACGTTTGATGTAATATGCTTTGGCTTAATAAGTTCCACACCCTTACCGAACACTCCATGAAGGCAACCAGGTCTCACGGCTGATTGAGATTTATGTTCATTGCACTTCCTTAGGCTCACAATCCTTGGTGTCAAAGGTTCGGTAAACAAGTGTGTCCCTCTTACAGTTACTACATATATGTCCCACGAATTATCCTCAAGGATAGGGGAGTAAAAAGGAGGGATTTCATAAGGAATTTCCTGATTAAAAATCGTCCTAGAGTTTTAAAAATAATTTTTTTGAGAGTGAGGCATAGCCTCGGAATAAGTGTGTGCTCTTGTGTACGATTGTATATGATAAACAATATAATTATACTAAGCAATGTACAAAATTTTTATCAAGTAGGGTGCACGTATAGGAACACGTATAGGGACCCAAAGCATGCTACTAGGTCGTTACGTCTAACCACCTATCTTATAACCTTCGGCTCTGATACCAATCTGTCACGCCCCAGCCTAAGGCGGAACATGACGGGGCGTGACAATATTGTATCATAGCTCAGAAGACTCTAAGTGAAATACACGTGTCAATATCCAAATTATTCATTCATATATCAAATTTCAAAAGCACAAACATTGTCTCAAAAATACCGTTACACATAAATATTCAAATCAAAATAACTTAAAATAAATGTGTTCTTCATTCATCAAAGCAACCTAAGGTATCATCTAAACAACAATACTTGATTCATCCAATAAAGCTACCTGCGTCATGCGTGAATATATATAAATATATATATATATATATATATATATATATATATATATATATATATATATATATATATATATATATTTGTCAACATAACGTTGAGCAAGTAAACCACAGTTTTTGAAATACATATAATACTAAAATGAAATTTTCATGCACTAATCGTAAATTACTACAACTAGTAAACAATAAATAAAAGTTGTATTTTCAACCGAATCGCATTGATAATGGTTTACTCCGACAGCGTATGATCATACTATTGAGGATGAGGATGAGGTACCAACCAATATAAAATAAACACATAGTCATATTCGCACGTAACAACTAATCGAGCAATTAAAACTATGCATATAACGGAATTGTAGTGAAAACAATAAGTTGATTTTGAACGCATAACGCCACCAAAATTATAAAGCGGTAAAACGGGGGATGTGTATTTACTTACCTTGTAAATGCGTCGATGAGGGTGAGAATATGATAAAAGCAATTAAACTCCTCGCGCTACGTCTACGAAGGTTCCTAGATATAATAAACGAATTAATATGGAACGCTAATAAGACGTACTACGAACTTGAGAAGTTCTAGAATTTATCGCGAACTTGATTGTTTAGAGGATTATTAAGTATAAGTAAATAATAAACGGGGAACTTAAATGAAATATTCAAGTTTATTAATATTCAAGATTTTTTGATAAAGGTAATCCTTATTTATAAAAATATTTCCAATTAATATTTATAAAAATTATAATAATAATAATGACAATAATAATAATTATAATAATAGTTAAACCATAGTAATAATAATATTACTAATAATAGTAACAATACTAATAACAATAATAATAAACATTAATAGTAATAATAATTATAATGTTAATATAATGCTAGTAAAACCGGTTTTTAGGATGACGGGAAAATGACTCAATGTGTCGGTTTATAATAATATTTAAATGTTTATTTGTGTAACGGATAATTAATGTTAAAAGAAACTAAAAAATTAAATTAAGTTAATAAAAAAAGAAAAATAAAAATAAATGCCAAAACCAGCTGGGTCGGGTTCGAACCCGTGACCCAGCCATGGTTACACAAGCGACTAACCAACCGAGCCAACTAAACAAGTTGTTAACATTGCAGACCCGAAACATATAAACACAATTATAAAGGAACATGAACCCTAGATTATCCAATTGGATAATCTGGTCCATGTTCGATTAAACAAAGATGGGGCTATTGATCTACGGTAAATTGCGATCCCAACCATACATGTTAATTGAATTATAACGACTTGTAAGATGGTGAAATTTATCAAGTGAGTTGCAGCCAGAAGTGGGTTAATTTAGGTGATGGGATGATAGTGTAAACTGAATTGAGTTTAGGGGAAATGTTGGCGACGGGGAGAAGAAGGTTTTTGTAACTTTAATTGATCCATAACGAAGGGTTTATATAAGATCATGAGTTAGGGTTCGTTTGGGGCTTAATATAGTTAAGTGATCAAAATATGGACGAATTAACGCGTATTTACTAAAATTGGATGTCGGTTAAGCGTTTATTCGATGAAATATACCAAATACCTAAATTAATCAATCATATACGAGCGGGAATTGAAGGTTTTGAAAGGTTTGGGGTGCGTCGGGTCGGGTTGGATCCAAGGGTATGCTGGTCGGACCGGTTAGAACGGTTAGGGTTATTTTTGAATATAATATATTATTTTATAATATCAGAATTTACATACTAGGCCCCTGGAGTTTATAGATGGAAACGAGAATGGGTTAAAGTTTGAGTTTGGGTGAAAATTACAAATTCTTGTAAGTTTAAATATTTAAACTATTAAATAATAAAACTAAAACAATTAAAATACTCAATAAATGCATCGGTTTTATTAAATGAGTGACCTGAACCCTTAAACGGATCGGGTATGATTACAAGAATAAATAAATGAAAACCTGAAATGTTACAAGGAGGAGGTGACGCGAGCCACTAATGAGGCGAAGATGTGGGATGCCATGTCCGTGCTGCATGCGAGGATCAATATGGCGGCTAAAGCTGGTGATCCTTCATTAGATAAAACAACATGGGAGGTGTGTAGGTTCCCTTGACGGATCTCACGAGATATCTCGATCAACTCAGGTGCGGAATCCCTGCGTAGATCGTTACGAGCGTAGAACACACGAATCAAACAAACACGATACGATAAACAAACACGTTATATTATAACTCAAACACGTGATACGATATCACTATTACAGACACACGTTACAGCCCTCGTAACAACTCGAACAAACTAACACGAACAACTGATTAACCCTAAACAGCCCGTAACCTATCAATATAAATACACGACAACTTCGCCTGGCATGTTCAGGCGAAGTTGTCCATAACTTCGCTTGTCTAACAAGTTCGCCTAGGCGAACTTGTTAACAAATTCGCTTAAGACATATATAAAACATAATTAACATTACAGACTCGATTACAGACACTAGACTATGAACTACTGACATTATGCACCAACAGACTCCCCCTTGGCAGTAGCTTCATATCTTGATCTTTAAGCACTTGTCTTGTAATCTTCATGCATGTACTCCTTCTCTTACGCATACCGTGACTACTCGCTGATACTTCCTCGCTTCGTCTTTCCTAGCAGGAATATAAAATATCTTCTTTTCATTTAACACCTGCAGATCAGCTTTCGATAAATTAACAAGATGCATCGGATCATACACCCTCAGCACTTCTTGTTCGTCTTCGTCTTCCATCACGGCTTCAGCAGTCTGGCAATCAACATACCACCATTTAAGATTCTTCAACACATCTTGAGGCATAGTCTTCATTGGAACCTCCTTAATGCATCGGATCGGTTTGTACTTCATTACCATCCATGGCTTGCCATCTACTCTCATTCCCCTTTCTTTATCTTCCACTAGCTTTCCCTTCTGTGGCTTTAATAACTCAAACTTCTTTTCTTTAATACTTTCTTTCCACACGATCTTCCCAATAACTCTCGCCATGTTGTCGTTGCTTCTATTAATCAACCCCAATCTAGCCAAATCCTTCATCTCACATTCAGGCAATGTATTGAGAGATCTCAACGTCCTCTTAAAGTATTGAATACCATCATATCTTTTCACCACGAACACTTTTAGCTGTTCATCATATAGCCAACAAATAATTCCTTTCTTCGACTCAGCGTAGCCTTTGATATTATAACTTTTCTTGAACATGGTTGGAACAGCAGGCTTCTTAGTTTTGATAAACCAATGAGCATAGCCTTCCTTCCACCTAGGCTGCTCCTCCCATTCAGTCTCATCATTTGCCATCTCATTACCCATATCGGCTTTCTCAACATCTGGGATCTCGTGTTCAACATTTTCCTCAATTATCTCACCCTCTTTAATCTCATCTTCAATCACAATTTCTGCACCAATCTTTTCAATCTCCTCAATTGGCAGCACATCATCATCAAACATCACATCATCATCTAGCATATCATCATCCAATTCTTTCAAAGCATCAATCACATCATCTTCATCATCAACCATCACCACCTCATCACCACCAACTGCACCTGCAGACTCCCCCTGAGCTATGGAAGTCCCAAGAGCTTGAGTAGTTCTTAGCAACTCACCACCTGCACCTTTCGATGCATTGGGATCATCGTCTCTATCATTTCTCTTCTTTGTCCTTAACTCGTCGCCTTTATAGCTTGTCTCCCCTGAGATGCCAAGAACTCCTTCATAGCATCTATAATTCTCCCATGTTCAACCAGGAGGGACGACTGTAGTTGATTCTCTGCTACAAGGCGCTGAATAGCCTGGGTCTGGACAAGATTCACCCTTGATTGTTCTGCCACGACCAGCTCAAGTGCAGCTATTCTCTCCGAGTCTGAGATGGTTGCATCGAAATCAAACCTCATGTGAGATGTGTCTTGAGTATACTCAGCAGGGATTTCGAATGAAACCGGGACATCAGAAGCAGCTGTGGACTTAACCGCAGGTGGTATCGTGACCGACAACCCTGCAGTTGCAACGACTGTAGACTCAATAAATTGTGCAACAACCTCCGACGGAGTAAGCGTTGGAGGCGGCAACGATACAATCTCTGAAGTCGTCATCTGTAGTGTGATGGATGGGATGCCGAAAGATGATGTAGCCACCACGGGAACATCCGCGGCGCTTAAACCTGTACAGATGTAGGAACAATCGACATACCTGACAGTGCGGATGGAGCGAAACGTACAACTCGTGAACTCTCACCTGCTCCCATACCTGCACCTGTCCTTTCCCGTCTTGAACGTCTAATCAACTTGTGAATATCCTCTTCTTCTTCTGACTCACTATCATCAACTGTCCTCTTTTTTTTCCCAATCGTCCTCTCTCGAGTCACCAACATCCTTCTCGCCTCATCCATAACATCATCAAGATCTGAGTCAGCCACCGTCGTAGCTGCTCTAGTAACACGCACAGTCGAGACACGTTCAACTGGGATCTGAACGTTCTCCTCTGGATCCACCCGATCCATATCGAAGAATCCTTGACCTCCAAATTCTGCATCAAGGTCCACTTCCTCCTCCGGTGACACAACAGGAGCAGCAGGTATAGCTTGAGATGCTCCTGCCTGTTGTGGTGCCGGGTCTCTGAACTCATCCCCACGAGCTGGCACATACCCCGGGTTTATTAAGTACCCAAATAGTGGAGTATGCCTTGGACGCAGTTCAGGCTTGCTCCTCGCACTGGATGTTCGGCATTGAGCGAAGATACGTTTGCTCACACTCTCCACGTATCGTATTGGACGTCGTTGAGGCAACGTGGGAGCAACATGATTCAAGATCATCTGAATGAATCTTGGATACATGATGAACCTCTCATGGGCCATCGCTCTCCTCTGCCTATCGATCTCATAAAAGACCACCTGACTGAAGCTATAACGTTTGTTATAAGTCAGAGCAGTCAATGCGGACTGCATGGTCGCACCCATCCCGTCAGTGCCCGCCTTCCTCCCTGACATGCAGACAATCATTACGCGCATGAGGAAGCGCCACTGATCGAGTAGGAAACCCTTCCTCCTCTGAGTATCACCTAATGGACCAGAATAGCCCATTCGGAGAAACGCTCCATCACGGAACGGAGCCACAAACTCTGTAGGGTCATCCCTAGTCTCCTCACCGAACCGTAAAGCCACCCGTATTTGTTCAGATGAGAACTGAACCTCTTGATTGTTGACGGTTGCTCGCATAACCGGGGGCTCAACGCGGCAATCGTATTCCACAGTCTGCCAGAAATCCTCGATATTGGGTAAGGAAATCGGTAGAGTCGTAGTGATAGCGTGGAATATCCTCGAGCGAATGAGGAATGTGATTATCTCGCGGAAATCCTCAACACCGCTCGCTTCCGGGTCTAAGGTGATATACATGTTATGACCCGGGAATAATTGCCTCTGATTATCTCCATCGTCTCCTCCAGCGCCTCCAGCACCTGCTATTGCAGCCATATCTGCAACAAACGAACCAAGTTAGATAAACGTTAAGGCATAACACAAGTTCGCTTGTTACCATGAGCGAAGTTGTGAAAATCTGTATAGGCGAAGTTAAAGGTGGGGCGAAGTTGGAAACAACTTCGCTTCATCTTTAAGTTCGTCTAATAATTAATAAATTAAAAGGTCCAGGCGAAGTTAATGATAACTATTAACTTCGCCTCACCACAACATCGCCTCAGGCGAAGTTAAACCTCAGGCGAAGTTGCGGATAACTTCGCCTAATCCTTAAGTTCGCCTGAATCTGAAACGGCGACAGTAAGATCAATTCAACTCCGGAGAATCTGGTGTTTCGGTCAATTTTGACGATTGAGGAGTCTAAAACACATGATATTAAAGCAATCTGGACGATCAGTTTGTTCATGACCACGTAAAGACGAGTTTTGAAAACCCGGTTTAAGGATCGAACGTCCGAGGTCACTAACCGGGTGTCGAAACAACCTAGGGTTAACAACAATGAACATCGATTATAAGATATAAGAACCCAAACACACCATTAATTTGAAAAGAAATCGAAGAAAAGATGAACAGATCAATCTAGATAAGTTCGCTGTGAAATCGGAGAATAAGTTCGCTGATTTTGAAAAAATATGAACAGTTTGACTTTTGAAAATCCTTATATAGGGGCGGAGTTATACAGGCGAAGTTACGGTTAACTTCGCCTAGGCGAAGTTATTCACAAGTTCGCCTGTTTAACAACTTCGCCTATATTTACAAAATCAACCCTTATAATTTGAACATTTTGCAATTAACTTTTAATACTCTCTTTAACGAATTAAATGACACGATCAAGTCCATGTAACCAGTTATAAAATCATAAATTACCTAAGTACGAATTTTTTTTTTTTTTTTTAAATTAAAGTACAAGGGATCAAATTTCAGTCTCGATAGGGACTACTACGTTTTAGAAAAGATCCGAACAGGAATCATACTAACTACGTGACTGTCACATAGATCCGTGTTTAGCTGTAGTATGACATAAAGAAACAGGTTGTAGGCAGGTAAATAACTTAAGATGGTTTTCATCGTTTCTGTGATACGAGTTAAGTTCAATTAAGCTCAAAAATTAAGTGGGCAACAACTCAGAGATTATGATGACTCCTATCTATTCTCAAAGCGTATTTGGCTTTCCCCAAGTCACCCCGAATTGACTTTGACCCGTAGTGTCTGATTAAGTTTGTAAGTACTCGTTATCTGCTTCCCGTTCTCTTTCTTACTCCATGATTGAGAAGTCTTGACATTGTCAGCTCTAGAATGTTTCAATAACTCATATATATAAATTATTATTATTATTTTTTTTTTAATAAACATTTGCATAGACTTCAGAGTAGTAAACAACTGCAAGTCCCGAATCTGGATCACTGCAGTTTCTTCACACACTATCTTTACGGGAATCAGAACACTAACAGGCTCGTGTATGACTGGGTAATCGCTTTTCTGCCTATCATTCGGAAAGATATATATGAAGACATGCAGAACTCTTAAGGAGTTTCCACGTAAAATCGAGTAGATTTAGTTTGTATCACATCTACTTTTACGCACCATAAAAAGCTACCATATCATACAATGACTGTCCTAAAGCCTTTTAAGCCTAATAACTTCACTAGTTAAGCACACAGAATCAGTATATCTATCATTTTCCAAGGTTGGATCAATTTTCTGTTAAACATAGCAAACGAACTTCTTACGAAGTAGTAGACTTGAAAAATAATTTCATTTCCCATATAGAAAAATTTTTTGACTTCAATCGCCCCGATCAAGTCAAGTCTTCAGGTTAACGGCTATCCTGCGAATCCAATGGATTAGCTGGACCGACCACATACAAGTATGTGTCCTTCTAACTAAGTATGATCGACTAATTTTCAGCGAAAGAATGAAAACTCATCATAAACCGCCCCGGTCACTTTCAGTCATCTGGTTAATGGCTATCCTCATATTCTACAAGTAGAATTGAGGACCAAACATATCCTAAGACACGTCCTTCAAACTGAGGTAACCGACATAATTTTAAGCGATAGTGACGTTTTTTTTTTTTTTTTTTAAACGAAAAACAAACATAAAAAGCATGGTTACTCGGGATTGATCATCCCATTCAGCTCAATAAGGTTTTGAAATCTTGATTTGTCAAACGTTTTAGTATATAAATCAGCGAAATTATCAAGCGTATCCACCTTTTCAAGCACAATCAGTTTCTTCTCAGCACAATCCCGTATAAAATGATGACGTATGTCAATATGTTTAGTTTTACTGTGCTTCACGGGATTGTTAGTTACTGAGATAGCAGCTGTGTTATCAATGCAAATAGGAGTAAGTAAGAAATTCAGACCATAGTCGCGCAACTGTTGTTGAATCAAAAGAACCTGGGAGCAGCAGTTAGATGTTGCCATGTATTCTACTTCACTGGTTGAAATTGCGACTGAAGTCTGCTTCTTGCATTGCCACGACACCAATCTGCCACCAAGAAACTGACATCCACCTGTTGTTGATTTCCGACTCTGATTGCACCCTCCATAATCAGAATCTGTGTAAGCGACTAGCTCCAAGTCTCCTCCTCTCGGGTACCACAACCCCAGCTTCGGCTTGCCTTTGAGATACCGCAGTATCCTCTTTGCACCCTTCAAATGATATTCTTTTGGGTTTGCCTGAAAGCGTGCACAAAGACAGACAGCAAACATTATATCAGGCCTAGAAGCAGTTAAGTACATTAAAGAACCTATAATAGCCCGATATTGAGTTGGGTCCACATCTGCATCGTTGTCTGAATCAGCACCCAATTTGTGATTGACGCAGACTGGAGTATCAAATGGAGAGCTGTCCTCCATCTTGAATCGTTTGAGAACATCATGGACATACTTCGTCTGATGAATGAACATCCCATCCTTCTTCTGATCAACCTGCAATCCTAAAAAGAAAGTTAGTTCACCCATAGCACTCATTTCAAACCTTTTCTTCATGACGGCCTCAAACTCCTGACACATGGAGACTTTTGATGCAGCAAAGATAATGTCATCCACGTAGACTTGCACCAGCAGGGAGTCGCTTCCTTCTCTCTTGAAGAACAACGTGCTATCAATTTTTCCTCTTTCAAACCCATTTTCAAGCAAGTAATCTGATAAAGTTGAGTACCAGGCACGAGGTGCCTGATGTAATCCATACAATGCCTTGCTTAACTTGTACACGTGGTCTCTCGGAGGCTGCTCAACATACACAACCTCATCAACTTTCCCATTCAGAAACGCACTCTTCACATCCAACTGAAATACCTTCATCTTCTTATAAGCAGCAAATGCCAAAAACAATCTAATGGCTTCCAATCTTGCCACAGGAGCGAACACTTCATTATAATCAATCCCCTCTTGTTGATTAAAACCTTTAACGACTAGCCTCGCCTTGTTTCTTATAATAATCCCTTTCTCTTCTCTCTTGCACTTAAACACCCATTTTGTGCCTATCGCATGCACATTCTTCGGTTTTTCAACAAAATCCCATACTTCCATTTTCTTGAACTGAGCCAACTCTTCTTGCATGGCTTCGACCCACGAGCTGTCCTTTAGAGCCATTTAATAGTTCTTCGGTTCAATCTGGCTTATAAAGCAGGTGTACAAGCATTCGTTGATTATCCCTGTCTCCTTGATGCTTGTGTAAACACAGGTGTGCTCATTCAAGCTACGTCTTGTTTGTACACCGGAGGACACATCACCAATCACATTCTCCAAAGGGTGATCTTTATGAATTCTCGTGGTCGGAGCAGAACCGACATGCAAATTGTCTTCCAAGTTAGAAGAGAGCTCTTCAATGGTTGTTTCATGCTGAGAGTGAAATGGATTGAAAAATTCTTCTTCAATCGAGGCAGCAGGGGTATCGATAGTATTTGATGAGGAAGGTTGACATTTATCGATCAGCTGTCTTTGCAATAGATTTTCTTCCTCATCAAGGATCATCTTCGTAGCAACTCTCTCTTCTTCTTCAGCAATATCCAAATACGGTATGTTAAAAGACTTAAAAAGTTTAACATAGTCGAAAAACTCAGCAGGTCCGTTGCTTGGTTTTGGCGGTTGGTAACTTGTGATATCGGTGTTACACACCACCTCAACCTTGCTGGTCAATGTATTAAAAACACGTCTGTTGGGAGTCCCAACAACATAACCGACTAAGATTCCTTCATCGGCTACTTCACCAAATTTAGAATTTGTCTTTAAAATCGAACAAGGGGACCCGAATGGTTCAAGACCACTCAAGTTGGGTTTCCTCCCATGCATAAGCTCATAACAAGTTTTACCAAGTCTTTTAACAGTTAAGACTCTATTCAGAACATAACAGGCTGTAGCAACAGCTTCAGCCCAAAACACCACAGGAAGCTTCGAATCAGCCAGCATTGTTCTTGCTCCTTCAATTAACGTTCTGTTCTTCCTTTCAGCCACTCCATTCTGTTGCTGTGTATACGGAGCGCTGTATTGGTGTTCAATCCCTTTCTGAAGGCAGAAGATCTCCATCTCAAAATTCTTGAACTCCGTTCCATTGTCACTTCTGATGAACTTAACCCTTTTATCCATAACGTTCTCAACTTTGGTAATCAAATTCTTCACCATCTGAGCCGTTTCATCTTTTGATTTCAGGAAATATACCCACGAATATCGTGAGTAGTCATCAGTGATCACCAAGCAGTATGAAGTACCTCCTAGACTTTTTGCATTCACGGGACCGAAGAGATCCATGTGAAGCAATTCTAGGGTACTGGCAATTAAATTGACCTTCTTGGTGTGATGGGATTTCTTGTGCTGCTTTCCCTTCTTGCACGGTAGATATTTGTCTTCAAAATTGAAACTTTTCAAGGGAACGCCCAGCACAAGTCCATTCTTGACAATGTGGTTCATCTTCCGAAGATGAATGTGTCACATTCTCCTATGCCACAATTCGGACTCCGATTCGCTCGCTTTTGTCATAAGGCATGATTCTTCCGAGGCCATTTCAGTCGACCTCATATCCATAATGTACGTATTCCTCTCACGTGGAGCCTTCATCACAATCCATTCCTCTGGTATCTGAAAACCAGGATGTAACACAATTGCTTCATTCTTTGTGAAGTGTACGGTGTACTCCTTATCACAAATCTGCGACACACTCAGCAGATTGTGCTTCAATTCTTCGACAAAGATAACTTTCTCCAATGTCATCTTTCCGTTCAACACCGTTCCCATTCCTGTAATCTTGCCTCCACTTTCACCGGCAAAGCTCACTCTCCCTCCTTGAACAGGTTTCAAATCGTGTAACAAGTATTTGTTACCCGTCATGTGCCGGGAACAGCCGCTATCCACAACCCAAAGATTATTGGCAGCCCTGTTCAACTGTTCCTGCACGATAAAAGCAAAAGATTAGAATCTAGGGACCCAAGACCAATTGGTCTTGGATCTATACATCCCGAACTTCGGCTTTTCAAAGTTAGTACCTTGATAATTCCTGTAAGTCGTACTAGGATACCTCCTTGTAGATTGATTGTGAGGCCTTCCAGACCTTAGTGAATTGAAAGAATTATAGTTTGTGGTTTGGTTATTAGCAGTGTAAAACTGAGATCTGTTTCTATGAAAACCTGAATTAATCACTTTTTTGAATTTTGAATGGTTTTCATTTTTACCATTATTATGATTACCATTAGGCTTATTCTCAGTTTTATTAGGCCTCACACCTCTGAATCGCTGCTTCAGAGGGCAATCTGCAACTAGGTGCCCTAATTGATTACACCTAAAACAACACCTATGCTCAACTTTTTTATCAACCGGTGTTTTAGATGTCGAGGCTTTATTACCGCCCGTTCGTCTCACATATGGTGGGACAAACGGGTTTAGTGGAGTACTCTTTTTATTCGTCTTTTCTTTCTCTCCAGCATTGGGTAATACCACCTCCTCTTTTGCCTTACCAGACTCGGATGACTTATCCGAATCCGATGAGACTGGACTTGGATCAGAAATTTTAACACTTGAAACAGGCGAACTTGTTTCGCCTCCACTAACATTTGGTTCTTTACAAGTTACATTAACTGGTACTGTCTGAGCAACCTCAAAGTCAACAGATTTCTGAACACTAGGGTTAAAAGTGTAATTGTGATTATAAGGTGGTGGAACCTCATGATAACCAATTCCTCCTCTCTTAAAGAGGAACCTTGATCACTAACAAGGTGATCAAGAATAGCAGAGGAATTTCTAAACTGCTCTAGTTTTCTATTCAGTTCCACCACTTTTACCTGGTGATCAGCAATCTGTTTTTCTCTATCAGCAATTAGTTTGGTTTTTTCTTCCAAAACTTCATAGCTTAAATCAATCACTTCAATTTTTTCAGCAAGTTTTGTTTTTAGACTTTTAACATCTTTTTCACAAGCTTTTATTTTGACTTTATAGCTATTTTCTCTTGCTTTTGTAAAATGATGATCTTCTTTTAGGGTTTTAAATTCAGCATCCAACCTAACATACTGATCGGTTATAGTTGCCAATTGCTCAGACAAGTTTTCACATTTAGAACATGTAGGTTTAGAACATACCTCGGAGAGCTGGTCTTTAACATCTGCCATGAAAGCTTTTTCTACTCCGGTAACCTTCTCACATTCTTCAGTTTCAACCTTCGCCAAATTTGCCTGCTCAAAAGTTTCTTTAGACTGCAGGTTCCAGTTGTATTCACCAGCTTCTCTGGACATCATGGCACTATAATCTTTAGAACCCCCATTTTGCTGTGTAGACCTGCCCTGACTTCGTTCTACACGCTCATTCCTGCATTCCTTTGCAAAGTGACCGTTTTGCTGACAATTGTAGCATCTTACCTTCGTCTTGTCGAACCCTGGCCTTCCACCGACAAACTTTCTTCCGGTCTTATTCATAAACCTTTTCACTCTTCTCACGATCATGGCCATCTGCCATTGTAATCCATTTCTTCCATATCATCAGCATCAATCTGGTCATAGTCTTCATCCAACATAGCTGGATCAACAATCTTCCCCTGAATGTAGTTCTCATAAGAAGCAATGAAAGAAGCATAGAGACCAAACTGCTCTTCAGCAGATTTGACACTCATAGGCATCTTAGAGTAGTTGTTGCTGGGAACACTTGGAGAGCAACTACTCTTGCTTACCTGGGGTTGAGAACCACTCGATCCACCTGCTACATAGCAAACATCACCATTTGTGTTGACTGACACATGCCCCTCATGTGATGAGTTTGCGCCCGACTCTCCCTTCGAGTAGTAGGCAACAGATTCAGTCTTCGATCCTGAGCTAGTGTTGACTTTAGCTCCATACATACCTGGATCTTGAACCTGATCCGTAGGTGTCTCCTTTCTAACCATGTTAAGCTCAAAGGTTCTGAGCTTGTTGACTGCCGTTTCTAGATCATATGTGGGAAAGTCTTTGTCTTCCCTCATCAGCACAGTGTACATCTCCCATTTTGGTGGGAGAGCATCTAGAAGCTTCTCAACTATTTCTTCTTCTCGGTAGGAAATTGAATAGTTGCTCAATTCAGTCATCAGATGGTAATATCGAGTGATAATATCATCTAAAGATTCATTCTTCAAATACTTGAAGACTGAGAACTGGGTTTTGAGCAATTTTATCTTTGAAGCACGGATTCCTACATTCCCTTCAAATCTGTTCTCAAGAGCTTCCCAAAGCTCTCTTGCTGACGTATACTTTCTAAACGTATGAAGGATCTCTTGTGGAAGAGCCATAGTAATAGCAGCATGAGCCTTGCTCTCAGCCTCATACATCTTTTTCTCTTCTTCTTCCATTTTGCTATACTTTTTGATTTGATCACGACCTTCATACTCCATAACTGGTGGAATATAACCATCCTGGATGCATACCCACATCTTCGCATCCTGGTATTTGACGTATTGTATGAACCGATCCTTCCATGCAACGAAATCGGTTCCCTTCAGCAATCTTGGGGCCTTAGTAGCTGACCCTGCTTCAACTTCCATCTTCACTAACTCAGAGATGTTAATCGACGACATCTTTCCCGAAAAGTAAGAAACCCGAAAAATTAAAATTTTTTTTTTTTTTTTTTTAAATTAAATTTTTTTTAAAGCACTGTAGGCGAAGTTACGGATAACTTCGCTTTAGTCTTAACTTCGCAGAAGAACTTCGCTGATGATTAACTTCGCTTAATGTAAGCGAACTTAGGAGGTAGGCGGAGTTGTAGAGAACTTCGCTGAGTTAGGCGAACTTGAGAAGGTAGGCGAAGTTGTGAATAACTTCGCTTAACCTTATATCTTCGCTGAAACCCTACGTATCCTGACGGCAACTTCGCCTGATAAACACGGACGTTTTTGCAGATCTGAAATCTGGATTTTATGAGGTTTTTGACGGTGCAAAGGCTTGAATACGATGGTAGGAGGTAAGATTGACTCAAAAACACAGAAAACACGTCCCGCGAATAGTCGAAACGGGACGATTTCTACACCCGCGTGAATATCCCGAACCACACAATCGAGCAAAAGCTCTGATACCAATTGTAGGTTCCCTTGACGGATCTCACGAGATATCTCGATCAACTCAGGTGTGGAATCCCTGTGTAGATCGTTACGAGCGTAGAACACACGAATCAAACAAACACGATACGATAAACGAACATGTTATATTATAACTCAAACACGTGATACGATATCACTATTACAGACACACGTTACAGCCCTCGTAACAACTCGAACAAACTAACACGAACAACTGACTAACCCTAAACAGCCCGTAACCTATCAATATAAATACACGACAACTTCGCCTGGCATGTTCAGGCGAAGTTGTCCATAACTTCGCTTGTCTAACAAGTTCGCCTAGGCGAACTTGTTAACAACTTCGCTTAAGACATATATAAAACATAATTAACATTACAGACTCGATTACAGACACTAGACTATGAACTACTGACATTATGCACCAACAATGTGCCCAAGTGGAAGCAAGCCCTGGTGGCTCTTCGAGGTGGTAGGGTTGAGACCGGTGACAGTACTGACACTGTGACCGAAGGGAATTAAGTTGAGGGAACTGAAGCGGGTAAAGGAGTGGTAGCTGAGGAAGAAGTTGCGAAGGTAGGCGATGAAGGATTTAAAGACTAGGCTCGAGCCCATTTTTTATTTGGTTATGTTTTGGATATTTGGTGGTTTGTAATTCAGACAAATGATAACTAGGATGAAGGGTCTATGATCCTTGAACAATTATGGGGGTAGCAAAGGTGGATGGATCCTCTTTTTTCGGGGATGAAGCCTTTGATGCCCCTTCGTTTATTTTCCTGAACTTATGAACTATTACTAACACCTGTTTAACCCGGGTGGATGGCCCATGTTTGAATTATTAAATCTGTGTTAATGTTTTGGTAAATCATGGTGACTTAATAATAACTTTAATCGTTTGCCTTTTTGCTGATTGTTTATTATTATGAAAACATAGTTATATTTTATCGTTTGAAAGATTGTAAAAATAAAGTATCCTTTCAAACAAGGATTAATGATATTGAATCCTTAAATAAAGTGGTATTCAAAAATATAATTTGAGTGAATATAGCTTGATAAGTAAAAATCATACCAGAAGGTCTGGTTAAACCTAAGTTACCATAAATATTTCAATGATGCTTGTAGATAGACTTAGGATACCTGATGCAAATATCTTAGGATTTTAAGTCAAATAATCATACGAAGTGGGGTCAAGCCCAAGAAAAAGGGACGAGCCCGGACAAGCCCAACAAACTGGGTCAAGCCCAAAAACCGGGGTCAAGCCCGAACCAGGGTCTAGCCCAAAGCGGGATCTAGCCCAAAGATACGGATGTTAAACTGGGGTAAGTCCAAACGCAAGTGACGTGAAAATGCCAAAACCTTAGCTAACATGAAAATGTTAGAAACCGTTGTATGGTACGTATACCATTTTTACGTAGGATCCTCCATATAGTCGAAAGCAATGAAATTTTTAGCCGTGTGTACTGGTCCCATTGCCCCTAACTTTACTTTGGATAGCGTGCGCTCCAGGCGAGAGTGTCAAAACTCTAATTCGTAAGAAAGGTGAACCTTTAAACCTTAAAAGGTATAATCATTGAGATTATACCTTAAACATGGGAGAGAGGTGGGCAACCCCTTAACCATTAAATTCTCTATTGAAATCTGCATTTTCTGCATAAACTTAAAGCTTGGTGAAAGTAAATGTTAAGAATATTCTTTCCTTTGATTAATAATTAGTAACAAAAATCTGAAAGGAATAAATAATAGGATAAGATTTTACCAAATTTAGGATCCTTGATCCTTTGAGGATCCTTGATCCTGATTATATAAAGTACTTCTTAAGATGGATGGCATTCCAGGCTCTTCGTAGTCGATCACCTTCCATTGTAAGTAAGTCGTATGCCCCTTTTCCTGCTTCTGACTCGATCAGGTAGGGTCCTTCCCACTTAGGTGATAGCTTTCCATCTGCCGAATTAGTCGTATTTTGAAAATCTTTCCTTAGGACTAGATCTCCTTCTTAAAACCTTCTAATCCTGATATTCTTGTTATATGCCCTAGCTATTCTTTGTTGATATGCAGCCATCCTAACCTTTGCTAAGTCTCTGAGCTCATCAATGGTATCGAGATCTTGAACAAGATTTTCTTTGTTTGTATGAGGATCATGGATGCTTTTTCTGGCAGTAGGAACTACCATCTCTGTAGGAATCATAACTTTTGCTCCAAACACCAATGAGAACGGTGTTTGAACTATCACATTCTTGGGTGTTGTTCTATCAGCCCAAAGAACAAAAGGAAGTTCCTCAGCCCACTTGCCTTTCTTAGATCCTAGCTTCTTCTTCAAGTTGTTGATGATGATTTTGTTGCTTGACTCCGCTTGGCCATTAGCTTGTGGATGGAATGGTGTTGAAGTGATCATCTTTATGCCCCAGCTTTCATAAAACTTAGTAGTTTTTTTCCCAATAAACAGGGATCCATTATCACAAATAATTTCAGATGAAATACCAAATCTAGTTATAATATTTCTTTTGATAAAGGATATAACTTCCCTTTCACGAACTTGAACGAATGCTTCTGCTTCGATCCATTTTGAGAAGTAATCCGTCATGGAAAGCATGAAGACTTTTCCACCTGGTGCCTTGGGTAGCTTGCCTACAATATACATTCTGCGTTTCATGAAAGGCCATGAAGAAGATATAGGATACATAGGTTCTGCTGGTTGATGAAGAATGTGTCAATGTCTTTGACAAGCATCACATTTCCTGTAAGGCCCCGTTACCGGTAGCCCTACTTTCGTGTTAGATTTACTCATAAACGCAGTTCTAAATATCAGAGTTAATTAAAACATTCGCGGAATATAAAAGCTTTCATAAAACATTTCATAACAAAACACCTTTTGTCTTAAAACAACATCTTGTCTTTCAAAATAAACAAAACATTAAACTTAAACGTCTTGAGTTTTCCGATGCCAGCCCCTTATTCAGTGCCACGTGTCTCCTCAAGCGAGCTGCCTCATCCTACTCACCTGCGTGCATACTAAAAGTCAGCTACGCTGAGTGAGTTCTAGTTAATCACATAATCATACAATACCTTCTTACATTTCATACCTAACCTCTTAACTTTCTTACATACACACGTAACTGCATATACTTTCATTCTTACCTTCATACTTCCTTTACATACATAATCATACGTTTTAAAGAGCCTTTCGCCCTATAACCTCACATATATTATAAGGGTCTGGTCCCTAACATCACAGATATTATAAGGGTCTGGTCCCTAACATCACAGATATTATTAGGGTCTGGTCCCTAACATCACAGATATTATTAGGGTCTGGTCCCTAACATCACAGATATTATTAGGGTCTGGTCCCTAACATCACAGATATTATTAGGGTCTGGTCCCTAACATCACAGATATTATTAGGGTCTGGTCCCTTTGTTTCGTGTAATTGTACCATACCTGTTCATACATACTTTCCTTGACAATACGTGCAATCTCCGAAGAGCTTTCACGTACCATCATCATAACATACATACATTATGCATACATCATATATTCATACATACATCCTATCTTTCATCATACTTATCAACCATATCTTAACTACCACCTGACGGTACATGCAATATCCGAAGATCGTTCACGCACCGTCAAACAATCATCATACATAAATCATACAAGGCATACACTTACCACTTAAGATAAGTGTATTAAGTATCACATCGAGTATGAACACGGCCCCGAAAACATAACAAGGAAGTGGGGCTAGAAACTCACCTCAATGCGGTTGCGTTCACCGTTTACGATTATTCCCTTCTTGAGCTGTGCACGACTAACTGTATAATAATTATACGTTTCAGTAAACTATCACTACACATATCGCCTTTCTAGTTTAATCATTACCCTCAACGAACGGGGGTCCGGGCGCAGCGCCCCTGACAGCGGGGTTCTAGGGGCGGCAGCCCCTAGCGGGGTCCAAGGGGCAGAGCCCCTGGCTGGGGTTAAGCTCAAGGGTTTATTTGTAATTAAATCATTCTTTTCTTAGTCCAGGGACTGTTATGTCATTCTTTCAAAGTTCTAATTCGTCACTCAGTTCTTAACGAATGGGAATTCATAACGAATTAGCCATTATAGCGAATCTGCCTTTGTAACGAATCAGGTATCTTAACGAACTGGTCCTTATAGCGAATTGGACCTTAACGAACTGATCTGGTCAACGAATGAACCCTATAACAAAGGGGGTTCATTCGTCCCTTTCTTAGCGAATGGCCTTAGCGAATGGCCTAGTTCGCCCTTAATTTCATGACGAATGACATGCTAGTTCGCTAATCTTTCCTTAACGAATTACTACACGAATCAAAGCTAGTTCGTTATATTCCCTTAGACGAATCAGATAGCGAATCGCTTCTAATTCGTCAATTACTCCCTAGCGAACTAGGGTTAGGTCAGGGGATGTCAGAACATTCCCTGACATTCTTTATCCTCGTACCACTATTCCGGCGCCGCCTTTCTGGCGCCGCCTTTTCCGGAAAGCCGCCAGAAAAACGCGATTTCGCCGGAAAAACGAGTTTTAGCTCGTTTTTCACCGTTTTTCGTCCCGTTCAATCCAGATCTGAGCTAGGGTGACTCCTAAGCTCATCATAGGTTCGGTTTATACCCGAATCCACCCGGATCTCGTGACTTAAACGGTTTAACGGTGTCGGCTCGTCATTTAGTGACCATAACTAACGGATTTAAGCTCATACAACAAAATACTATCATACCTTGGGTCGGGATCCGATTCTTCTTCTATATTTCGGCTAGAGAGGCTAGAGAGAGAGCTTAAGTGTGTGTGTTTGAGAGGTGTAAGGGATATGTGTAAATGAATTAAATGGAGAATTAAGGGTATATATATATTTTGATCATGGGCTTAAGCCCATGGTCTTTCCTTCATTCCTCCATAACCCAAGTCCATAACCCATATCATTTGCCCAACACAAGTCCATCTCGTATTCTATTCAACTAAACCGATAACGACTCGCGATAAAATAAACGAACTTTATTTTATTAATATAACCGAAAGTAGGATGTTTCATTTCATTGAATACTCCATAGCATCCTTCTTCGTTGTTGGCCAGAAGTAACATGTCCTAAGTATTCTAGAGAACATTACTCTGCCCCATGTATGGTTACCACAGTCGCCCTCATGGAAGTCTTTAAGCACTTCTTAGATTTTTGGATCTACAATGCATCTTAAGTAGGGACCTGCAAGATATTTTCTATACAAAGTATCCTGTAGTATAATGAATTGGGATACCTTGGTTCTGAAATCTTTGGGATTTTCTCCATTAGGGATTTCTCCATCTTGGAGGAATCTCTTAATTGTAAGGATCCAGGATCCTACTTCATGGCAGGATTGAGGATTCTTAAGTTCTCCAGGACGACCCATTGTCACTTTCATTACTTCTTGTTCCTCAGTGGATTGAGAAAGTATATGAATGATATCTTTATATCATCTGGGATCTTCAAAGATGATGCCAAATTTGCTAAGGCATATTCCACATCATTCTCCTCTCTTGGTACCTGAATTATACTAAACACTTCAAAGAATTTTTCCAATTCTTTCACAATTTATAAATATTTAATCATTTTTTCACCTTTACAGTGTATGAACCGTTAAAGTGGTTTGTTAACAATACATAGTCTATGTAAACTTGAAGATACCTGATCCTCATTTGCTTACTAGTAATAAACCTAATATTAGTGCTTCATATTCTGCTTCGTTGTTGGTAGCTTGAAACTCACAAGCTATGTACTGGGGTTGTATGTCCCCCTGTGGCGATTTTAGTAGTATGCCCAATCTTTTTCCTCTTACATTTGATTCACCATCTGTAAATAGAATCCAAGGATCCTTGGTCTCTTCAAGTTGTTGGACCTTAAGATCGGCTTCCTTTTGCAAGGCAATGTTGGAATCAGCCACAAAGTCGGCAAGTGCTAGTGATTTGATGGATGTTCTGGGCTCATATTGTACATCGTAGGCGCTAAGCTTCACAGCCCACTTAGCCATGCTACCTAACACCTCTGGTTTTCTAAGCACATTCTTAATAGGATAATTAGTTCTAACAAATAATAAGAGTTTCAAAATAATGTCTTGCCTTAGTTGATGCCATGAATAAATCAAGTATTAACTTTTCAAGTTGATAATACCTGACTTCAGCGTCTAAAAGACTTTTACTTACATATTATACCAGATGTTGTTGTCCTTTGTGATATTTGGCTAGAACAGCACTAACTACATTACCTGAAACCGCTAAATATAAGGATAACGGCTCACCAACCACTGGGTTCATTAATGCTGGTGCCGAGTATAGATAACCCTTAAGAGCTTTCGGTGCATCTTCATGCTTCTCAGTCCACTCTAACTTCTTATTCTTCCTTAAGAATTTAAATCTTTGCATTTCTCTAAGGATCTGGAGACAAATCTCTTCAAGGCTACAATTCTTCCTATCAACATTTGGACATCCTTTACATTCACTGAGGACTTTAAGTTAACAATGGCTTCGTTCTGCTTGGGACTGGCTTCTTTTCCCCTTTTGGTCACCATGTATCCTAAGAACTTTCCATCTTTGACGGCAAAATGGCACTTGGATGGATTGAGCTTCATGTTGTATTGATCAAGAATGTTGAAGGCTACTTCAAGATCCTTGAGATGATCTTCTGCTTTCTTTGAATTGACCACCATGTCATCTTTGTAGATTTCCAGGGTTTTTCCTAACTAATCCTTGAACATCATATTGACTAATCTTTGATAAGTTGCACCTACATTTCTTAGTCCAAAAGGCATAGCAATATAACAGTATATACCAGTAGAAGTCATGAATGTTGTATCCTCTTGGTCAGATGGTTCCATCTGAATTTGTTGGAATCCAGATGAAGCATCCATAAAGGTAAGCATATCATGTCCTGCTGCAGCTCCACCATGGAGTCAATGTGTGGTAAGGGGAAAGGATCCTTGGGACATGCTTTGTTTAGCTCAGTAAAATCAACACATAGCTTCCACTTTACATTTTTCTTAAAAGAAACTACCACATTGACTAACCATTTTGGATACTTAACTTCCCTAATCATACATTCCTTAAGAAGTTTTTCAAGTTCTTCTTGGATAATGATATTTCTCTCAGTAGCAATTTTTCTCCGTTTCTAGTGAATAGGTCTGACAGAAGTATCTATACCCAACTTACGCGTAATAATGTCTTTAGAAATACCTGTTAGTCGGAATGTTTAAAAGAAAAGGAAGACTTTCTTTGTTTAAGGAAGGATACCAGATCCTCTTCAATGTTGCTAAGGATACTAGATCCTACATATACTTTGATGTCTGGATCTTCAGGGTCCAAGGATACTTCTTTAATATCCTTCTCCCTTGCTTCCAGCACTTCTCTTGGATGACTCTTTAATTGAGACGTGATCGTTTGCTTCGCGGCTAGTTTCATGGATGAAGTGTAGCAGTTCCTAGCCTCTACTTGATCACTATTAATATTCACCACTCCCCACGGGGTTGGAAGCTTGATACATTGATGGTATGTTGAGGCAACAACTTTCATTTCGTGAATCCAAGGCCTGCCAAGGATAACACTACAGCAGGATAGGTTATCAATAACACAAATTTTGGAAAGAGTTAACTCCCTCAATATAGATTAGAAGCTTAAAGTCCCCCAGCGTATTCTTGGTTACACCGCTCTAACCAACTAGGACAGAGGGTCTTGGAGTAATTTCATTTTCTGGAATGTTCATCTTCTTGAGAACATTAGCCTGGATGATGTTCACAGAGCTCCGCCATCTACAAGAATCCTGCGAACATAATTGTTAGCAATAAATAAAGTAATAATCAAACCATCATGATGAGGATCCTGAAGGTGCATGTGATCCCCTTCACCAAAATTTATGACCCTTTGGTTAGTCAGGGTGGTTCTCTGATGGGCCTTTCTTCATTTTCTAACTTGATCTCTTTAGGGTGTCGTTTTAATGAGGAGAAGGAAGTTCCACAGATATCTGAACCTCCAGAGATGAAATTGATAATCTGTGCATTCGTTGGTGGTGGAGCAGCCTCTTCTGGGACTTCTTTAGGATCCAAGATCCTTGACTTCTTCGTACCCATCAGTTCTTTTAAATAACCTTTTCTGAGGAGGTACCCTATCTCTCTTTTAAGGCCAATGCATTCATCAGTCAAGTGACTGAAGGCTTCGTGATACGCGCACCACTTGGATTTTGTTTTGGATAAAAATCGACTAAGGATCAAGTATCCAAATCTGTTAAGTGAGGTATGGTGCTAACTCGATAATGACAAGCGTATGAGCGTGATATCGGTGAACACAAAGGTTTGATTACGAGGGAAAAAGCCCTTAACCAAGATAGTCTTACTTCGGTCAAAACTTATCAAAGTAATCTTTGAATAAATGATGTCGGTCAAGGATTAATAAGCTAATCTTTGGTCGAATCACTCCAATCAAGGATCAACAAGTTAAGCTTTGGTCGATTAGTATATGGTTATCGTGGTCTCCGGCACAAAAAACCCCCGGACGGTGAAAACTATCACTGTTGATAATATTAATAGAATGAAAGGTGGTTACAAACGTAGTGGAGAATACGATCGAGGTTACAGAGTATGCTAGTGTGTAGAGAGTATTAATTTATGCTCTAGTGTGTGTGTAAGTACATGTGTGTTTTCCTACTCGATCATAGCTCTATTTATACGTAAAAGATAATAAATCTAGGGAGTTATGCATAATAAAGATTATTAACTAATAATCCCTAAAAATCCGCCATTGCCTTTAATATAATTGTAATTGCCTCTTTGACCACGTGCTCCATCACTCAGGCTGCGAAATAGGGGGAAGACCAGTTCTTGTAGCCGTTACACTTGATAAATATCAGCCTTCATATAAAAAATAACCGTTAATAGCACCAAACACCGAGGATCCATGATCCTGACATAGCTCTGGAACTCTTTAGAATGATAATGGATCCAGGCATGTCTTCAAGAATAACATATCCTTAGTACTCAGTTATTTGTGACACAACAAGAAGTCCTATAAATCCGCCATTATCCCCACTAAACGTGTTACAGCCATTTGACCATGTGCTGCAGGTGCCTTGTAGCGAAATATTAGGTAGACCACGTCCTATAGCCGTTATACCTATCAAATATTAACCTACACATGAGAAACAATCGTTAGTAGTACCAACTACTGAGGGTCCTTGATCCTGATAGGATCTGTCTAAGAATAACTGATCCTAGAACATATGTCAGGATAACGTATCCACAGTGTCAAATTTCCGTTCCCTAACAATTGCCCCCAAAATGGTGGTTGTGATAAGATCATAGCTGTCATTTTGCCTTTGAATTTAGACTTCCTACAAAAACAGATGAGATTTGACAAGCTAGATATAATTATCAAATATCTTTAAAATTTCCTTGGGAATTTCCCTTCCGGCTATATATCCAACTTCTCTTATACTCCCTGCACATCATGAACAGCTAGTAACACATGTTTAACCAGGATAGATGGTCCATCTTTTCGTATGGTGAAGTCCGGGTTAAAAATTTTGGATAAGTCCTAGGGACTTATTTTAATTAATATATAAATATTTTGACTTCTTGCTTGTTGTTAATTTTCAAAAATTCGTTAGATATAACTTTTGCATTGTTGATAGTTTGAAAAACAATTTTAAGTAAAAGATTTTTAAGATAACAGATCTTTTAGAAAATTGTTTAGGATAGAAAGTCCTTAGAGAATAAACAACAGGAATTCATATCCTTAAGAGTAGATAAAAATTTCATAAGAGAATTCCTTCAAAGGGTAAATTTTAGGATAAAGTATTCTTAAAATAGGTTAACATAAAAATTTCATAAGAGAACTCCTTCAAAGGGTAAATTTTAGGATAAAGTATCCTTAAAACAGGTTAACAAATTTTAATACTGAAGCAATTTTAAAGGAATAACCTTCCAAACTGAAATATTTAAAATCATTGAAACAAGTACAACACATAAGTTAATTAATACAGAACATACCAGAAGGTCTAGATAGACCTAAGTTACCAGAAATGTTGAAGTCTCAATAATCCTTGATGGAATGGCTTTAGGATCCGGGATCCTTATATTTTTTATCTTTGCAGAAAACTTAGTAATTATGTTGCAAATAATTCATAATGTTAACTGGGATCAAACCCATTAAGCTGGGGACAAGCCTAAATAATATACTGGGGACACGCCCGTGCAACTGAGGACAAGCCCGTGTAATCTGGGGACAAGCCCGTGCAACTGGTGACAAGCCTGTGTAATCTGGTGTTAAACTGGCGACATGGCCCTTGAGAAGAGGTGAAAACCCCTTAAACCTTAGGATTAAACTGGCGACAAGGCCCTTGAGAAGAGGTGAAAACCCCTTAAACCTTAGGAAATGGTACGTCTACCATAAATCGTAGGATCCCCCATATAGCCGGAGACAACGAAATTGTCAGCCACTAAGCGTGTACTGGTCTCGCTGCCCCGAACTATATGTTGGATAACGTGCGCAACTGGCGATCGTGAGAAAGGTTAAAACCTTTAAACCTTAGGGGATATGACCATCGGGGGTCATACCCAATCGTGGGCAAGGCCAAGGGAAATAGTAAAGTACCTTATATTTAAAGGATAGGTGGCCAACCTCTTAGACATTGAACTTCTTATTGAAATATGCATTGTTACTTAAAAATTGGAAAAGATAAATGTTAAGAATATATTATGTTTGGAATAACAAGAATAAAAATGGATAAGTAGTCAGATAGATATTACTGATTTTAGGATCCTTGATCCTCTAAGGATAATATATCCTCTCAGGATACTGGATCATGATTAGAAAAAGTACTTCTTGAGGTGGATAGCATTCCATGCTCTTGGTAGTCTATTTCCTTCCATTGTAAGCAAATGATATGCCCCCTTTCCTGCTTCCGACTCAATCTGATAAGGTCCTTCCCATTTGGGCGCTAGCTTCCCATCAGCCGGATTCGTTGTGTTTTGGAAGGCTTTCCTTAACACCAAATCTCCTTCTTGAAATCTTCTGATTCTGATATTTTTGTTGTGTGCCCCAGCTACCCTTTGTTGATAAGCTGCCATTCTAATCTTTGCTAGGTCTCTGAGTTCTTCTATAGTATCCAAGTATTCAAGAAGGATATCCTCATTGGCTTGAGGATCACGGATGCTCGTTCTCGCAGTAGGAACCACCATTTCTGTGGGAATTACTGCTTCGGATCCAAACACCAGTGAAAAGGGTGTTTGACCTATTGCATTCTTTGGAGTTGTCCTGTCTGCCCAAAGAACGTAAGGAAGTTCTTCAGCCCATTTTCCCTTCTTGGATCCTAGCTTCTTATTTAGATTGTTGATGATGATCTTGTTGCTAGACTCAGCTAGACCATTGGCTTGAGGATGAGCCGGAGTGGAAGTAATCATTTTGATGCCCCAACTGTCACAAAAGTTAGTGGCTCTATTCCCGGTAAACTGGGAACCATTGTCACAAATAATTTCAGCAGCAATACCAAATCTAGTTATAATATTTTATTTAATAAAAGATATTACTTCCCTTTCTCGGACTTGTACAAATGCTTCTGCCTCAATCCATTTGGAGAAGTAGTCAGTCATGGAAAGCATAAAGACATTTCCATCGGGTACTTTTGGTAACTTGCCTACAATATCCATACCCCATTTCATGAAAGGCCATGAGGAGGATATAGGATATAAAGGCTCTGCTGGCTGATGAAGGATGTTTGCATGTCTTTGACAAGCATAACATTTCCTTGAATACTCCACTGCATCCTCCTTCATTGTTGGCCAGAAGTATCCAGTTCTAAGTATTCTAGAAAATAATGCTCTTCCACCTGTGTGATTGCCGCAATCTCCTTCATGAAAATACTTCAGTACTTCTTCGATCTCAGGATCCTCAATGCATCTCAAATATGGACCTACAAGATATTTTCTGTATAGTATATCATTTAATAAAATGTACTGTGATACCTTGAGTTTGAAGGATCTGGGATTCTCTGTTGTTGGAATTTCTCCTGTTTGTATGTACTTTTTGATCGAGAAGATCCAGGATCCTTGATTGTCCGAGGATAGTGGATCCCAAAGTACAATCTATTTATCACTTGTTATTTCTCCAACTTCTTGCTCTCCTATCGCTAGCAAGAGAATGTGGATTATTGGGATTTTCAAATCCTCGGGAATCTTCAGAGATGAGGCTAAGTTTTCCAAGGCGTCTGCCCCAGCGTTTTCTTCCCTCGGTACCTGTGTAATACTAAATATTTCGAAGGATTTTGATAACTCCTTCACAACATCTAAATATTTCATTAGTTTCTCACCTTTAATAGCATACGAGCCATTAAAGTGGTTAGTTATCAATAAAGAATCTACATAAACTTGAAGATACCTGATCTCCATGCTTTTGGCTAATTGCAAACATGCGATCAGAGCCTCATACTGTGCTTCATTATTTGTTTCTTGGAACTCACAAGATATGGATTGGGGTATTATATCCCCCTGTGGCATTTTCAGTAGGATCCCTAATCCCGTTCCTCTTACGTTGGATGCTCCATCTGTGAAGAGTATCCAAAGATCCTTGGTCTTTTCCAGTTGTTGGACCTCCAAGTCAGCTTCTTTTTGTAGATCACTAGTGAATTCAGCCACAAAGTCTGCTAATGCTTGAGATTTGATTGTTGTTCTTGGCTCATATTGGATATCAAATGCACTTAATTTCACAGCCCACTTGGCCATTCTACCTGATAACTCTGGTTTTCTAAGAACATTCTTCATAGGATAATTAGTTCTCAAAATAATAGGGTGAGTTTCAAAATAATGTCTCAATTTAGTAGAAGCCCTAATTAAAGCAAGAATTAATTTTTCAAGATGAGAGTACCTGGCTTCTGCATCTAACAGACTCTTACTTACATAATATACGGGGTGTTGTTCACCTTCATGATCCTTAACGAGAACATCACTTACTGCATTACCTGAAACTGCTAGGTATAAATATAAGGATTCTCCATCTACAGGCTTCATTAAGGATGGTGCTGAGGATAAGTAATCCTTCAACGACTTGAGTGCTGCCTCATGCTTTTCTGTCCATTCAAACTTCTTATTCTTTCTAAGAATATCGTAGAAGTCTTTGCATTTCTCGGAGGATCTTGAGATGAATCGGTTGAGAGCAGCTATTCTTCCTGTAAGCCTTTGGACATCCTTTGTGTTTGCAGGAGATTTCAAATTGAGGATGGCTTCAATTTGTTCGGGGCTTGCTTCAATTCCTCTCTTAGTCACCATATATCCCAGAAATTTTCCAGCCTTAACACCAAAGTGGCATTTTGATGGATTCAATTTCATGTTATATTGGTCGAAGATATTGAATGCTTCCTCGATGTCTCTAAGGTGATCCTCAGCTTTCTTTGATTTCACCACCATATCATCTATGTAGACCTCCATAGTCTTACCCAACTGATCCTTGAACATCATGTTGACCAATCTTTGGTATGTTGCCCCTGCATTTCTTAGTCTGAATGGCATAGTAGTATAACAATATATGATGGTAGGAGTCATGAATGTTGTATCCTCTTGATCAGATGGTTCCATCTGAATTTGTTGAAATCCAGAGGAAGCATCCATAAAGGTAAGCATTTCATGTCCTGCCGTTTCATCCACCATGGAATCTATATGTGGTAATGGGAAAGGATCCTTGGGGCATGCCTTGTTTAAATCAGTAAAATCGACACACACCCTCCACTTTTCATTCTTTTTTGAAACAACGACCACATTAGCTAGCCATCGAGGATGTTGAACCTCTCTGATCATACCGGCCTTAAGAAGTTTTTCAACTTCTTCTTGTATGATCTTGTTCCTCTCAGGAGCGAATTTTCTTCGCTTCTGATGGACGGGTTTAACAGATAAATCAAGGCCGAGTTTATGAGTGATTACCTCTTTTGAAATACCTGTCATGTCTGAGTGCTTGAAGGCAAAGGTAGATCTTCTTCGCCCTAATAAGGATATTATATCCTCCTCAATCTTACTTGGCATACTGGATCCTAGGAACACTTTTATTTCAGGATCCTCGGGGTCCAATGATACTTCTATAAGGTCTTTCTCCTGAGCTTCCATCACGTCCCTAGGATGTTGTTGTAGTTGATATGCTATGGTTGGCTTGGCTGTTGGCTTCATCGATGATGAATAATAGTTCTTGGCCTCCGCTTGGTCACCTACTATCTTTACAACTCCCCAAGGAGTAGGTAGCTTAATGCACTGGTGATAAGTTGAGGCTACAGCCTTCATTCCATGGAGCCACGGCCTACCTAAAATAACATTGCAACAGGAAAGGTTATCTATATCACAAAATTTTTGGTATGAATTTAACCCTTCGATATAAATTGGGAGGTTGATGTCCCCCAGTGTCTTCTTGGTTTCGCCACTGAAGCCAACTAGCACCGATGTTCTGGGGATGATTTCTGAATCCGGGATATTCATTTTCTTAAGGAAATCATGTTGGATAATGTTGACCGAGCTACCGTCGTCTACTAGGATCCGGCGTATATAATGGTTAGAGATAAATAAAGTAATAATCAAACCGTCATGATGAGGATCCTGAATGTTCAGCTTGTCTTCCTCATCGAAGAAGATTATCTTGTCTGTTGTTAATGTGGTTGACACTATTGGATGATCTCCGTTATCCATCTTGATCTCCTTGGCGAATCTTTTTGCGGCAGAGAAGGAAGTTCCACATATTTATGAACCTCCCGAGATGAAGTTAACTGCTCTCACATCTGGCTTGTCTTGTCGAGAATCCTGGATCCTTTTATCTTCTTCTAAGCGGATGTATCTTAATGCCCTGCTTCTGACTTCATCTAATGTCCTGCATGGAGTCATCACTAAATCATCATAAAAAGGGGAGCTCTTTTGAATTCTCATCTTGAATGTTTCAACAACAGTAGTCATATCAAGGTTTGGGATTTCTAGAGCTTCCTTTCCGAACCTGGTAATGAAATCCCTAAGGGATTCATCACTAGGCTGGATAACACGATATAAATCACTGGTTAACCTCTCAAATTTCCGACTACAGGAATATTGAGTGTTAAACAAATTAACTAAATGAGAGAAAGATGTAACCGAGAAAGGGGGAGACTTCGCAGCCATTTTAGTGCAGCTCCCGTTAGTGTGGCTCCAAATCCTTTACAAAGGCAAGCCTCTTTGAGTCTCTCAGGAACAGGATTAATTTCCATTCTCTCCCGATATTGGGCTACATGTTCCTCAGGATTGGTGCTCCCATCATACGTCTTCATGTTGGGAGTTTGAAACCGCTTCGGGATTTCAGCATCACATATGGGCGGAGCGAATCTGGATAATTTGTGACTCCCCTCCGGTATTTCAGGGATTGGACGTATCACTTACGGGACACTGGAAATCATATTCTTTAGCTTCTGTAATTCTCTGGCCATAGCCTGGTTGATACCTGAATCCTGCATGGGAACATGGTTAGTATCTAAAGATATAGGATCATACCAGTTACCTCTCTGGTGGGTGGAGTTTGGTATTCCAGACGAGTATATGGGATAAGAGGAGTCAGCAATCGGAGTAGGTCCTACAGAAGCTATGGTCTGCATGGGGATTATATCTCCTTCATGGACTTCAGAGGATCGTTGATGTTGGACGCCCGAGGATCCTTGATTCGGAAAGAAGGATCCTTGATTCAGGGTGAAGGATCCTTGAGGTTGGGTACTATAGGATCCTTATGGAAGGATGACCGATCCTTGCCGATAATATGAGGATCCTTGATTCTGCTGACCCATGGATCCATGTTGAAGGATAGATGATCCTGGCTGAAATAGCGAGGATCCTTGAGTCTGTTGACCCATGGACCCCTATTGAAGGATAGATGATCCTTGAGAGAACTGAGCCATGGATTCTGGACTGGTGAAATCCAGCATCCTTGGCATCAGGGGGTGAGATCCTCTGTTGGCCTCTTGTTCTTCTTGAGATCTTCTATCTCACCAAGGATACTCTGGTTGGTCTTGTTCTGCTGCTCCATGTATGCTTTAACCTGCGAAAACATAGATGAAACATCACTGTTAGTATTAACCACCGGGGCAGCAACATTTTTTGAGTTCTGGAAGACTGGTAGTTGCGTCTTGCTTCCAGCAGTAGTAGGCCGTTGCGTTCCCGTGATTGGTGGAGGCATAGGTGGCAAAGTCCTTGATGAGAGAGGAACCATAGCCGGCATGGTTGATGAAGCAAAGGTTGATTGAGAGGCCATTGATAGTGATATGGGTATGAAAAAGTTGAGAATGATAGGAATGATACGGATTATAGCACCAATTGCCCCACTGTGGGCACCAAATTGTTTTGGATAAAAATCGACTAAGGATCAAGTATCCAAATCTGTTAAGTGAGGTAAGGTGCTAACTCGATAATGACAAGTGTATGAGCGTAATATCGGTGAACACAAGGTTTGATTAAGAGGGAAAAAGCCCTTAACCAAGATAGTCTTACTTCTGTCAAAACTTATCATGGTAATCTTTGAAGAAATGATGTCGGTCAAGGATTAATAAGCTAATCATTGGTCGAATCACTCCAATCAAGGATCAACAAGTTAACCTTTGGTTGATTAGTATATGGTTATCGTGGTCTCCGGCACAAAAAACCCCCGGACGGTGAAAACTATCACCGTCGATTATATTAATAGAATGAATGATGGTTACAAATGTAGTGGAGAATACGATAGAGGTTACAGAGTATGCTAGTGTGTAGAGAGTATTAATTTATGCTCTAGTGTGTGTGTAAGTACATGTGTGTTTTCCTACTCGATCATAGCTCTATTTATACATAAAAGATAATAACTCTAGGGAGTTATGAATAATAAAGATTATTAACTAATAATCCCTAAAAATCCGCCATTGCCTTTAATATATTCGTAATTGCCACTTTGACCACGTGCTCCATCACTCATGCTGAGAAATAGGGGAAGACCAGGTCTTGGAGCCGTTACACTTGATAAATATCAGCCTTCATATAAGAAATAACCGTTAATAGCACCAAATACCGAGGATCCATGATCCTGACATAGCTCTGGAACTCTTCAGAAGGATAATGGATCCAGACACGTCTTCAAGAATAACATATCCTCAGTACTCAGTTATTTGTGACACAACAAGAAGTCCTATAAATCTGCCATTATCCCCACTAAACGTGTTACAGCCATTTGACCTTGTGCTGCAGGTGCCTTGCAGCGAAATATTAGGTAGACCACGTCCTATAGCCGTTATACCTATCAAATATTAACCTACACATAAGAAACAATCTTTAGTAATACCAACTACTGAGGGTCCTTGATCCTGACAGGATCTGTCTAAGGATAACTGATCCTAGAACATATGTCAGGATAACGTATCTACAGTGTCAAATTTCCGTGACCTAACAGATTTATCTTTGTAGGATGTTGACTTCTCGTTATTTCTTAGCCACCTTGCTTTTTCACCTTGATCCCTCATGTTGCATATTAGACCCGGAGTATCAACGGGGGAACAATACTATGATATTCTTGGGTATTCTACCCAGTCCTCATCTTCTTCCACTGCATGGACGTTTTGGTTGTTCAATAGGGCTTGGAGTTGTTGTTCTTGTACGAGGATCCTTGTTTCTTATCGAGTTGCTCATGTTTTGTTGAGGCACCCAATATTTCTTGGACCCTCTTGTCATCTTCTAGCCTAATGAATCTGAGTGCCTTATTTCTGACTTCATCTAAGTTTTTGCATGGGGTCATAACAAGATCATCATAAAAGGGAGAGTTCCTTTGCAATCCCATCTTGAATGCATCAACAGCTGGAGATCCCAAATCTTGATATGCGTCAACAGTTGTAGCCATATCAAGATTTGGGATCTCCAAGGCTTCCCTACCAAACTTAGTGACAAAATCCCTTAAGGATCCATCCCGAGATTGGACAATGAGATATAAATCTCTAGTTAACTTTTCAAACTTTCTACTATAAGAGAACTAATTATTGAAAAGATTAACTACGTGAGATGAAGTAATTGAATAAGGAGGAAGACTTAGAAGCCATTTTAAAGTAGATCCAGTTAGTGAGGATCCAAAACCCTTGCATAGGCATACTTCTTTGAGTCTTTCTAGAATGGGGTTAATCTTCATTCTTTCTCTGTACTGGGCTACGTGATCCTCTGGGTCAGTTGTGCCATCATAGACCTTCATATTGGGAGTCTGAAAGCGTTTTGGTATCTCAGCATCACATATAGGTGGAGCAAACCCAGAAATCTTATGACTTCCATCTGGAATTTCAGGGATAGGCCTGACCACTCCTAGGACACTAGATATCATGGCCTTCAACTTTTGTAATTCCTTGGCCAAAGCTTGATTAATACTTGTATTCTGGATAGGTTAGTGTCTAAGGATACATTATTATAATTTTTACCTCTTGGTTGACTAAAGGATGGTATCCCAGAAGAGTATCCAAGATGGGACGCATCAGCCAAAACAGTTGGTCCACTGGAAGCAATGGTTTGCATAGGATAATGTCTCCCTCTTGCACCTCCGATGATCTTTCATGTAGATTTCCTGAGGAACCTTGACTCCGCATGAAAGATCCTTAAGGCTGATAGTTGGAGGATACTTGATGAAACATTCCTAAGGATCTTCTCTGAAGAATAGATGATCCTTAATGAAAGATTGAGGATCCTTGAGAATGTTGGGCTGTGGATCCTGGTTGAAGGATAGAGGATCCTTGAGCACGTTGAGCCATGAATCCTGGTTGAGATATGGAGAATCCTTGAGCGTATTGAGCAAAGGATCCTGGTTGAAGGATAGAGGATCCTTGAGCATGAGGAGCCATGGATCCTAGAGTAGTGAAATCCAGCATACTAGGCACCAAGGGAGTTTGATCCTCCGTCGGTGTTTTTGCTTTCTTGAGCTCTTCAATCTCATGCAGGATCCTCTGGTTAGTATTGTTCTGCTGCTCCATGTATGCGTTAACCTGTGAAAACAAATCAGAAACATCATCGTTAGTGGTTACCGTATGGGTAGCAGTAAAGGATTTTGAGCCATGGAAGACTGTAGTTTACGTCTTGCTCCTAACAGCATTGGTCATTTGCATCCCTGCGGGTGGAGGAGCCATTGGCAAGGAAGCCTTTTATGAGAGAGAAACTGACGATGGCATAGTGGTTGAAGAAGAGGTTTGTTGAGAGTTATGATATTAGTTGAAAAGGTTGAAAATTGATAAGAACTCTTCTGGATTAAAGCACCACTTGCCCCACGGTGGACGCCAAATTTTTTAGTCAAAAATCGGTTTTAAAGATAATGTAACCAAATCGGATTTGTGAGGTAGAGTGCTTGAAAAACAATGGTGATTATGTAAATGAATTAAGGATGAACACAAGGATTTCTTATGAGGAAAAGCCCTTGATCGGATGATGATCTTCGGCACAAAAACCCTGGGTGATGACAAATCGTCTATCACCACTTTATTAATAAAAAAAATGGTGTTACAATGGTCGACTCTTTGATCAGTGATTACAATAGTTTCTAAGTGCGTGTATAATGCTAGTATTGCAGTGAGAAAAGTGTAATTCGTATATGATGTGTGTGATCTAGCTGATCAAGCTTCAATATATACAAAAATAAAATAAGTTCTATAATCTCGCCACTGCTCCACTAGAGCTGTTGCATGCATTTGACCACGTGCTAACTCTCTTAGACTGCGAAATAATGGTTTAGACCAAGTAATCAGCCTTTACACCTACCAATATATTGATATACAAATAGAACAATTTTTAGTTAATATAAAATATTGAGGATCCTTGATCCTGACATAATTTGGAACATGTGTTATAGATAACTGATCCATAAACTATGTCAAGATAGTGTATCCACAGCGTAAATATCCAGGCCCTAACACATAGGCAAAGTAAATCTTTTAAAATAAAATTAGGAAAAACACACAATGTGTGTGTATCGATCATTAAAAAGGAGAATGAGGGAATACTTTAGAGAACCTAATTCTCCAAAATTGAAACACAAATCTATGCTAAAATCCATACATGTGGGTAAAATTGTGATCATCTTAACTTAGTGATCATAAGGTGTATCTTGAAATCACCTTTCATAATAGTAGTGAAATATAACAAGTAGATTGCTTGCAATTGGTAACCGGATTATGATCATATGACAAAATTGATAGTATATGAATACTTAAATTCATCTTGAATATTGAAATTATGGAGTACTTGGCTCAAAAACAATTGTTTTTAGTCTATCATGAAGTGGGTTATAGCCTTATAATGAAGAACCCAATTCATAAACAATAGGTAGTGTATTAGCTTTAATTTAATTGACTTTTACATGTAAGTTTATTGTTTATGAGATTTGAATAAAACTAGAATTATATGAGTGGTAGAAAGTTATGAAATTTAACTAAATGTACAGCTTAGAAGTCATGCCTACAAGGTGTTTGATGAAATGCTTGAAGGAGAAATATGATGAATATTGTGCCATAAGGAGGTTGATATGAACTATTTAGATAATGTTGGCATATGCTAATAAATAGGATATAAAAATAAAAGTATTCTCATGAGTAATTGGGTGGTGATTTATAGCAACTCGAGTGACAATCCGGAAGATCAAACTAGACGGGACTTAAAACAAAAAGGGAAGCTTTAAGATACATGATAGAAGTTACATTTAATTATGTTATGAAATTATATCGATTTATTTATCTTGCGATAATGATTGAAAGAAGTTTGATTATTGATTCTAATAATAAAAAAACAAGTTTTCATGAATTAAATAAAGGACTTGTCAAAACCGACGTGTAAATGACTTATGAAGTCATAGGGACGATAGTAACGTCCTGAGTATATGAAACATGGCTAGGACCATGGAGGAATTACATTACAACGTTGGATTTATTCACAATAGATGGATTCCACAAGAATGAATCGAAAGAGTCCTCTTTGGCCTATATGGCCTTAAACCGACATTGACAATGAAACTAAGGTATAAACGACCATGGCGGCATATATCGAGGTGTGATTTTATGCCAGACATAAAATATTTTATGCTTGGATGAATATAAGAGCTTTTACTTGAAGTAAATATAATGCATTAATGACATAAATACCCTTGACGGGCCAAGTGATACGGGATAGAAACCGGAATTAAGAATGGAAAGAAAACAAGCTCTTGTTATAAACGAGGGGTGTAGATTTGGAAACCTCTAACGAAGCTATCGTTTCTTAGCTTGAAAGGTTTGTTTGGCTTGCTAGGTCTGCTTGGCTTGATAGTTCTGCTTGGTTTAATAGGTCTGTTTGGATTGCTAGGTCTACTTGGTTTGCTAGGCATGTTTGGCCTGCTAAGTTTACTTGGCTTTCTAGGTCTATTCGAGGCCTAGGTGTGATTATATACCAGCCATATAGTATTTTAAGCTTGGATGAAAATAAGAGATTTTACTTGAAGTAAAATAATACATTAATGACAGAAATACCCTTAACAGGCCAAGTAATTCGAGTCAGAAACCGGAATTAAGAATGGAAAGAAAACAAGAACTAGTTAGTATACGAGGGGTGTAGATTTGGACACCTCTAATGAAGGTGTCGTTTCTTTGCTTGATAGGTCTACTTAAATTGTTGGGTTTGCTTGGCTTGCTAGGTATGTTTGGCTTGCTAGGTCTTTTTGGACTCGTTAATATAATAAGTTACTAAATGTTTTATGGTGGTAACTATCAGGATACTAAAAGTTTATGGCACCGGATGAAGATCAAGTCATGATGCGGATCGAACACAAGACTCAACTTTGTTCCTTCCAAATTTTAGCGAGCTTAAAACCATATTTACGGATGTTAAATGTTGTAAAGCTTCTACTACTTATGATGGTCAAGTTTAATACATATAAAAAAAATATATGTATATTTTTGTCTATTTAAGGTTGCTAGTTTAAGGGTATTACAAGTTGGTAATCAGAGCTAAAGGTAAAAGATGAATGTGTTTAGTTCAAGACTTGATCTCAAATTCCGGTAAGAAACAATTATAGAACAATTTCTCATGATGTTAAAAGTAAGTATGAATTTAGTATATAAGATGTGAAGGTTGTATACTTCTACGTGTATTTAAAATGATATTGGAAGTATACCTGCAATGTGTTGATAAACCTATTGTTCGACTAATGTGGTATGATCATATTCGGTGTATTAAAAACAATATTTGAACTGAAACTCGCTACTTGGGATATGGTGTGGTAATAACTAGAACACATATTTATGGTATGTGGACTATTACAATTAGCCAGTGGGGTAGTAAACATACGGTATCAATGTGTTCTGGGGTTTATCATAACCATTTTAAAAGTAAAGAAGAGTACGTGGATATAGTGGAATATATGGTCGATTGTATTTTGATACTAATATTATTAATAAATAATTTCAAAGATTGGATAAACAATGTTAATCACGGCTATGTGACTGGGACAGAGGATTAGTAGTGTGTGACCATCCGTTGTAAGAGTCCCATGTGGGAGTAACCATTTGGTTATAAGAGTCACAAGGGGGGGATAACCGGTTGTAAGAGTCGCCAGTGGGTGACCATCCGGTTCATACTTATTGCAAAGGGAAGGGGTGTGGTAACACTCGAACCTAGAAATGCAATAAGTATGAATGGTTTTATATTAAAATGGGAAAGGGTGTGGTGACACTCAAACCCGACGATGTAGTAAGTATGAATGCTGTCATATTGCAATGAGAAAGGGTGTGGTGACACTCGAACCAGGAAACGACATAAGTATGAATGGGTTAATATTGCATGGGAAGGGGTGTGGTGACACTCGAACCCGGAAATGCAATAAGTACTAATGGTTTAGTATTGCAGTGGGAAGGGGTGTGGTGACACCCGAACCCGGAAATGTGATAAGTATGAATTGTTTAATATTGTAATGGGAAGGGGTGAAATGACACTCGAACCCGGAAATGCAATAAGTGTAAATAGTTTAATATGCAATGGGAATGGGTATAATGACACTCGAACCCGAAAATGCGATAAGTATGAAAGGTTTAATATTGAAATGGGAACAGGTGTGGTGACACTCGAACCCGGAGATGAAATAAGTATGAATACCTTAATATTTTAATAGGAACGGGTGTGGTGACACTCAAACCCAGAAATGTGATAGTATGAATTGTTTAATATTGCAATGGGGAGGGGTGTGATGACACTTGAACCCGCAAATGCGATAAGTATGTATGGTTTAATATTGCAATGGGAAAGGGTGTAATGACACTTGAACCCGGAAATAGAATAAGTATGAATGGTTTAATATTTCAATGGGAAGGGGTGTGGTGAACCTCGAACCCGTAGATGCAATAAGTGTAAATGGTTTAATATTGCAATGGGGAGGTCTGTAATGAAATTCGAACTTGTAAATGCATTTAATATTGCATCGGTCAGGGATGTAATGACATTCGAACCCGGAGATGCAAAAAGTGTGAATGGTTTAATATGGCAATGGGAAGGGGTGCAACAACACTCGAACCCGAAAATGCAAAAAACAAGAATGGTTAAGGCAAGCTATATACTTGGTCGAACCAAATAAATAGGAAAAATTGTATGTGTCGATAAACGATGTGAGCAAATTACATATAACAATATGGAATAACTAAATAAAAGGTTGACTAACCTTCGGAAAACATTTTAGTGAAAAGAATGTCAGCCGAAATTGGTGACGACACTGTATCCCTCATGACCGAGGAGATACGCGAGAAAATCTCCGAAGAAGTCGGAAAGGACATAGAAGTTAATCCACCCAGGTTTATGGATAGGCTACAAACCACTATGTTGTTGGTGATAGAAGAAACCATGAAAGAACTAAAGGGGAGCCTTATCCAAGAAAAGGACAGAGTCAAAGAGAAGAAACTTTGTCCGTATGACAAGTTTATGGTGAGTAAACCGCCAACTTATTATGGAGAAGTTGATCTAATTGCTTGTCAAAGATGGATAAGCAACATAGGAGGGTTGTTTGAAAGGACCCATTGCGACCCGAGTGATTTCGTGGTATATGGAACCGGTCAATTTCCAAACCAAGCGAGAGATTGGTGGGACAATCTTAAGAGTGAGAAGCGAGTTGAATCCATGCAGGTTATGGCTTTGGAAAAATTTAAAATACCCTTCCTCAAGCACCATAGTCGCAAGGCAACTGTAAACAAAATCAACAAAGAATATATGCAGTTAAGGCACCAAGGAGAAACAATTGATAAGATCATAGGGATCTTTCTTATATATTTAAGTTTATGGCAAGTTGGCCCAAACTAAAAAGCAAAAAATCTACTATTACCATAACGTGTTAAGTGGTGAGTATAGGGAATTTATGACTCCATCGAATTACAGGAACTTAATGAAAAATCGATAAGTCTGCGTGTGAGTGTGAGATTTAATTAAAGAAGCAAGTGTAAAGAGGTGAAAGAAGGGCTAAGGATGCAAATCCAAGCCCTTCCAAGAAGTCAAAGGTAACTGAAACCCCCAAGAAGGGGAATGTGAAAGGCAGGTCGCCGAGTTATAAGATATGTGGGAAGGTGCGTCGAGAATAGTGCTACTTTAAAGATAACTCGCGTATGATATGCGAGAGGATGGGTCACATGGTTGTAAATTGCTCCTTAAAGATGTCAGTTTGCTATAAATGCTACCACCAAGGCCATAAGAAATTTGAGTTCTCGAAGTTGGTAGGAACGAAAGAGGAAACCAACGGAAAGAAGAAGCTCCAGAGTGCGGGAAAGATCTTTTCAAATGACTGCGATTGAAGTTAAAAAAAATAAAAATAAATAAAATTAAATTAAATTTGCATGGAATTCCACCCGAACACAAGGTGGAGTTTGGGATTGAATTAGTCCCAAAGGAAAAACCGGTTTCTAAGGCGCCATATAAGTTACAGCTCTTGAAAGTACAAGAACTAATGTCTCAGTTACGAGATCTACTTGATAAAGGATTTATTGAACCAAGTGTGTCTCCGTGGGGAGCACCAGTGCTACTTATGAAGAAGGACGTCAGCATGCATATGTGTTTTGACTTCTGCAAACTAAACAAGCTTACGGTAAAGAATCGATACCCTCTCCCGTGGATAGATGATTTGATCGACCAACTGAAAGCCCAAGTTGGTTCCAAAAAAACCACTTTGATATACGATTCGGTTATCATCAATTGCGGGTGGAGGAAGAGGATATAATGAAAACTGCCTCCCGCATGTGGTATGGTCATTACGAATTTATCATGATGTCATTCGGGTTGAAAAATGTGCATGCGTCTTTTATGGACCTCATGAATCGGGTTTGAAATCCAATGCTCGATAAGTCAGTGATAGTGTTCATCGATGACATACTCATTTGTTCAAGTAGTGAGGCGGAAACGCACTTCACTTACGAGAATTCCTTGATAATTAACGCAAGAAAGTTGTATGCTAAATTCTCGAAGTGCGCCTTTTTGACTTCGATAAGTTCAATTTCTCTGACACAATCACAAATGTCGAAGGAGTGTTGGTGGACCCGGTAGAGCTAAGTAGAATTCATTAAACGTTTCACGTGTCGCATTTACGGAAGTGCTTAGCCGATGAGACGGCCTATGTACCTCTCGATGAATTAGAGGTGGACACCAAGCTTAATTATATGGCAAGACCAATTAAAGTCCTTGACCAAAAAGTGAGGAAACTTATAGACAGATAAATAATTCATGTTAAGATCAAATGGGAACATCGAAAAGGATAGGACATCATGTGGGAGTCCGAAAAATAAATGAAGGGATACTACCCATCCTTATTCGGTACATAAACAAGGTTTTGGGGACGAAACCTTTATAAGGAGGATAGACTTGTAACACCCCAAATATATATTATACATTACTAAATGTGAACGAATGCGAGTATTAAGTGTTATTTGGCAAAAGTAGAATGGTGACAACTAATAATTTAACTTAGTTAACTAGATTAAAGTGTAATGGGGTCTTTTAAATAACTAGTTAAAGTACAAGGGCTGATTGTCTACATAGGCAAAGTAAATCTTTTAAAATAAAATTGGGAAAAACACACACATGTGTGTGTGTCGATCTTCAAGAAGGAGAATGAGGGGAATACTCTAGTTCACCTAATTCTCCAAAATTGAAACACAAATCTATGCTAAAACACTTGCAAGTGGGTAAATTTGTGACCATCTCAACTTAGTGATCATAAGGTATGTCTTGAAATCATGTTTGGTAATAGTAGTGAAATATAACAAGTAGATTACTTGCAATTGGTGAATGGATTATAGTCATATGATGAAATTGATAGTATATGACTGCTTAAATTTGTCTTGAATGTTGAAATTGTGGAGTACTTGGCTCAAAAACAATTTGTTTCTTAGTCCATCATGTACTAGATTTTAACCTTATAATGAAGAACCCAATTTCATAAACAATAGGTAGTGTATTAGCTTTAATTTAACTGACTTTTACATGTAAATTGATTGTTTATGAGATTTGAATGAAATTAGAATTATATGAGCGGTAGAAAGTTATAAAATTTAACTAAATGTACAGCTTAGAAGTCATGCCTACAAGGTGTTTGATGAAATGCTTGAATGAGAAATATGATGTATGATAAGCCATAAGGAGGTTGATATGAACTATTTAGATAATGTTGGCATATGCTAATAAATAGGATATTAAAATAAAAGTATTTTCATGAGTAACCGGTTGTGATTTATAGGCAACTCGAGTGACAATCCGGAAGATCGAACCAGACGGGACGTGAAACTAAAAGGGAAGCTTTAAGGTACGTGACTAGAAGTTGCATTTAATTATGTTATGAAATTATATTTATTTATTTATCTGGCCATAATGATTGAAAGAAGTTTGATTAATAATTCTAATAATAAAAAATAAGTTTTCACGAATTTAATATAGGACTTGTTAAAACCGACGTGTAAATGACTTATGAAATCATAAGGACGATAGTGACGTCCTGAGTATATGAAACATGGCTAGGACCATGGAGGAATTACATTACAACTTTGGATTTATTCACAAGTGATGGATTCCACAAGAATGAATCGAAACAGTCGTCTTTGGCCTATATGGCCTTAAACCGACACTGACAACGAAACCAAGGTACAAACGACCATGGCGTCATAGAGGTCAAGGTGTATTATATACCAGCCATAAAGTATTTTATGCTTGGATGAATATAAGAGCTTTTATATAATGCATGATAAATACCCTTAACGGGCCAAGTGATTCGGGATAGAAACCGGAATTAAGAATGGAATGAAAATAAGAACTTGTTTATTAACGAGGGTGTAGATTTGGAAACCTCTAATGAAGCTATCGTTGCTTAGCTTGATAGGCTTGCTTGGCTTGCTAGGTCTATTGGGCTTACTAGGTCTTCTTGGCTTGATAGGTCTATTTGGCTTGCTAGGTCTGCTTGGTTTGCAAAGTTTGTTTGGCTTTCTAGGTCTATTTGAGGCCGAGGTGTGATTATATACCAGCCATAAAGTATTTTATGCTTGGATGAAAATAAGAGATTTTGCTTGGATAAAAACTAGAATTTTATGCTTGATAAGTCTGCTTGGCTTGCTAGGTTTGCTTGGCTTGCTAGGTCTGTTTGGCTTGCTAGGTCCATTTGGACTCGTTAAGAAAATAAGTTACTAAATGTTTTATGGTGGTAATTATCAGGTAACTAAAAGTTTATGGAACCGTATGAAGATCAAGTAATGATTCGGACCGAACACAAGACTTAACTTCGTTGCTTCTGCGTTTTAGTGAGCTTAAAACCATATTTACGGATGTTAAATGTTGGTAAGCTTCTACTACTTATGATGGTCAAGTTTAATATATATAAAAAATATATGTATATTTTTGTCTATTTAAGGTTACTAGTTTAATGGTATTAAACCGGATATACTTGATTTTTCCATGGGAGATAATTTGTGGAGGTTAGTTTGATTATTATTAGATGAAAAAGAGTGTGGAGAGTGTGGTGGTGGAATTTGTGGTTGATCCAACCATTAGGCAGAATGGGAGAAAGTGGAACAAGAGAAGACAAAAGGTAGGCTAGGGTTTGGAGACTTTGGTTGATACTATGAAAAAGTCAAAAGGCTTCATTATTCTCATTAAATTAACAATATACGGATATAAACAAAAGAGATCCCAAAATAATATGAGTGAATTAATCCTTTACAAAAATACAGAAATTAACTAAACTAACTAGTCAGAACATTTGAATCTTGAACTTTTAACTTTTAGAGCACTACTATAAAAAAGGGCTTCAATGACATGCGCAGAATGACACGCGTCGATTTATGACGTGCAATTATGCGAGTCATTAAACAAATGTCATAAATTTTGTAAAATTGAAGATTTATGACACTCGTTTTTGTGTGTCATTAAAAATGTCATAAATAGTAAAAAAAAGTTTGCGTGTCATGATATTTCAGACAAAATTAAAAAGTTAACCTCGCGCCAATACATGCGTGTCAAAAAACCTTTAACCAAGTTTAACCTATATAATAATAAAAAAAAATAAAATAGTACTGCAGAACACAATAAACCTTAACATACACAAACCTTAACATATACACATATGCACGTTCATTAGACGCAACACCGGCCACCACCATGAACGCCGGCCACCACCCCGAACGCCAACCTTCTGCAAGCACTACCAGTCACGAACGCTATTGGTTTAGTGTGCTAGTAGCTCATTAGTCTTTAGTTTATCATGTATGTAATTAAATATTGTTTGTTATGTTTTGGTTTTGGTGAACTTACTGTTTAGCCTTATGATATAGGCGATGTTAGCCTTGCAGGGAAGTTAGGGACAACTTCGCCTTGGTATGTTAGGCGAAGTTGTCGTTGCATATAAAACCTAACTTGGTCGTAGGGTTTTGTAGACTTTAGGTCACAACTTCTGAACATCGTGTTTTTCACATATGTTACGAGCACTTAGTTGCTAATAAAAACCAAGCATTTTGTTTACGTGTTTATTCATTATACGTTTCCTATTCGTTTCTTTCGTATACACTCGTAATCGTATACATAGGGGATTCAGCACCCTTTGTGTACGAGATACTCCTATGTAGATCTGGCTGGGAACCTACAATTGGTATTACAGCTTTTTCTCTTGATTGTGTGGTTCTGGATTATCACACGAATGTTAAAAACCCTTCCGTGAGGATTTTAGAGTCTCTCACATGTAAAACTACCCGTTGTTACCCTTCGCAGCAGTCGCTGTCCATACGTTATCCAAAAACCTGACCAGAAACGAGCGAATTGTGTATGAAATCAAAATCCTAAAGTTCCAGCTACCTTGGCGAAGTTTCAGTCAAATATTTAGGGTTTAAGCGAAGATATAACTAGCAAAGTTAACTTATAGAGAAGTTGAGGGAGACTTTGGTTTTAGTTAACTTCGCCCTTAGCGAAGTTAATTTAAAGGCAAAGTTAAATTAACTTCGCCCTTCACTATTCACAGATGAAAAGTTGACTGAATTTTCGTTTCTCATTTTGATTGAACATGACTTCAATAAATATCTCAGATTTGGTAAAGATGGAGGTCGAGGCTGGTTCAGCGACTAAGGCTCCAAAGTTACTTAAAGGTACTGACTTTGTTTCCTGGAAAGACAGATTTGAGCAATACCAGGATGCAAAGATGTGGGTATGTATTCAGGATGGTTATATTCCTCCAACAACATAATTTGAAGGACGTGAACAACTAAATAAATATAATAAGATGGAGGATGATGAGAAGAAGATGTATGAAGCCGAAAGTAAAGCCTTAGCTGCTATAACTATGGCACTGCCTCAAGAGTTTTTACATACATTTAGAAAGTATAAGTCTGCTAGAGAGTTATGGGAAGCATTAGAAAATCGTTTTGAAGGGAATGTGGGCATTCGAAACTTAAAGAAAAAGTTGTTGAAAACTCAATTCTCAGTATCAAGTACTTTCAAAATGAATCTCTTGATGACATCATCACAAGGTACTACCATTTGATGACCGAGTTGACTAACTACTCCATAAAGTATTCTGAGATTGAAATAGTAGAAAAGCTTCTAGATGCTCTTCCACCCAAATGGAAAATGTACATTGTGTTGTTCAAAGAAGACAAAAAGTATGAAAATTTTGACCTAGAAACGATAGTCAACAAGTTACGTACCTATGAACTAAATATGAAAAGAAATGAGACATTTACTTATCAGTTTCAGGATCCAGGAATGTATGGTGCAAAAGGTTCTCCAAGTTCAAGCTCTAAAGGAGGCTAAAATGCCTATTACTCTGGAGGTGAAACTAACTCAACGCAAAATGGTCAGGTGATGATGAACATGGATGGAGACATATGCTTTGTTGTTAGTGGTAGCACTTCTTCAAAACCACAGTCTACAGCTTCCAATTTTCCGTTTATGCGTCTTTCATTGATTCATATGAGAACTACATCAAAGGAAAGGTAGTAGACCCTACCACATTAGATGAGGACTACGATCAAATGATGCTGATGACATGGAGGAGATAGATCTTCAATGGCAGATGGCCATGATCATGAGAAGGGAGAAAAGATTCATGAAGAAGACAGGAAGAAAATTTGTGGGGGAGAGACCGGGATTTGACAAGTCCAAAGTCCGATGTTACAATTGCCAACAAAATGGACATTTTGCAAGAGAATGTACTAATGAAAGATTTGAAAGGAGTCAGAATAGGTCTACTACTCAGAATAGAAATGGAGCTGAGACGAAACTATGGTTTCTCAACATGAGGGTGGGTATAATTGGAACATTCAGGTAGAAGAGGTCAGTGAACAGGCTAATTTGGTGAACATTGTGTCTGGAATATATGAAAAAGACGTAGTGGAGGACCAAGCTTACACGGCTGAGATGAATGATCAACTCTCAGAGACTGATCAAACAATATCGGGTACCATAAACTTGGACATATCACTCGTTAAGGTTCAGTTAAACAAAACAGACGTTAACCGAGGTCGACAAGGATATTAATTAACGAACTTGTTTAAACAAATTCCTCAGTTATTGATCAAGAATCCTAGTCTAGTAAGCCTGTCAACACTGGTAAAATGAAGGATGAAGTTGTGTTACTAAAAAGGTGGTCGAATGTTACTTTTAGTGAAAAGAAATCATCTTTGAACCCATTCATTCTCCCTATGTGAAACTCAATGTCAGTAAAACAACCACATCTTCTGAAGTAACTCCTGAAAAGGATGTTTAGATGACCACAGGTAATTTGAATAAGAGTTGCTTTAGATGCCATAACAAGGGACACATTGCCAGTATTTGTCCCTTGAAAAGGGAGAAAACTAGGAGTATGAGACCAAACAAAACTGAGAATAAAATGAAACCTAAAACTGGTATTAGACCTAGTGTCAATTCCACTAACACCAAACCTTGGATAAATCCAAGATTTCAAAGATATCAACCTCGTTTTTTCCCGGTTAACCATAACACCAGTAACTTTGAGTCATCCGAAACTTTTAATACTAGAAATTCAGGGCTTTTTGGTTGGTCTCATAAATCCAAGATTTCAAAAAAATAAACCTCGTCTTGGGTCCCCCGCTTTTAATTGTTTTCTTTAAATGTGCAGGAACATTCTAAAAGGACTGTGAACAACAGGTGGGTTGTCGACAGTGGCTGTTCCTGACACATGACGGGTAACAAGAAATTGTTACTTGACTGGAAGGCTATACAAGGAGGAAGAGAAATTTTTGCAAGAGAAATTGGAGGAAAAATTTCAGGCATCGGTACGGGTACTAACGGAAGGATCAAATTTGAAAAAGTAAATTTTGTGGAAGAATTGAAGCACAATCTTTTGAGTGTTTCTCAGATTTGTGACAAAGAATACACTGTGCACTTTACAAAGGACGAAGCCTTAGTGCTTTATCCTAGATTCAAGATCCCAGAAAGTTGGATTGTCATGAAAGCTTCAAGAGAGAAGATTACCTATGTGATGGACATGAGGTCAACCAAGATAGTAACTGAAGAATCATGTATTTTGTTGAAAGCAACAGAATCTGAATCTGAGTTATAGCACCAAAGAATGGGACACATCCATCTACGTAAAATGAATTACATTGTCAAGAATGGTTTGGTGTTAGGGGTTCCATTGAAAAGTTTAACTTTGAAGATAAATGTCTGTCATGTAAGAAAGGAAAACAACATAAGAAGCCACATCACTCCAAGCTGATTAATTCGATAGTCACACCCCTGGACCTGCTACACATGGATCTCTTTGGTCCCATAAATGTCAAAAGTTTGGGTGGGACATCTTACTGCTTAGTAATGACTGATGACTACCCACGATACTCGTGGGTTTATTTTCTGAAAGCTAAGGATGAGATTGTGTATTTGGTGATTAACTTGATTACCAAAGTGGAAAACTTTATTGGAGGAAACGTCAAATTCATTAGAAGCGATAATGGCACAGAGTTCAAGAATTATCAAATGGAGATGTTTTATCTGCAGAAAGAGATAGAACATCAGTTCAGTGCACCGAACACTCCACAACAGAATGGAGTAGCTGAGAGAAAGAATATGACGCTAATTGAAGGAGCCAGGACCATGCTGGCAGATGCTAAGCTTCCAGTGTTTTCTAGGGTGAGGCTGTCGTACAGCTTGCTATATCCCAATCGTGTTTTATTTGTTAAAAGATTAAACAAAATTTGTTATGAATTAATGCATGGTCGAAAGCCTAATCTGAAAGGTCTCGACCCTTTTGGGTCCCCATGTTCGATATTAAAGACTAATTTTAAATTTGGTGAGAAAGCTGACAAAGGTATTCTTGTTGGTTACATGGTTGGGTCTCTCAACAGAAGAGTCTTTAATCTATCGAGCAACAAGGTTGAGGTAGTCTGTAACATTGACATTACCAGTTACAAGTCACCAAAGCCTAGCATGGGACCAGATGAGGTTTTTGATTATGACAAACTGTTTAAGTCTTTTAATCTGCCTTCTTATGAATTTATAGATATGGAAGAAAGGATAGCCACTCAGATGTTAATTGATGAAGAAGAGGCCATCACGCATAGCTCAAAGGTTAAAGATAAAAGACCAACAGTTTCCAGTGTTAAAGAAAGACCCGCTGTCTTAGATGAAGAAGAGTTCATAAATCCGTTTCACAATCAACATAATACCAATGAACTCACTCCTAATATGGGTGAAGACTTGGTAGTTGCTCCTGCCCAAACAACAAGAATCCACGAGGATCACCCCCTGGAGAATGTGATTGGTAATCCTTCTGATGGTGTACGGACCAGAGGTAGCTTGGAAGAAAAAACATGTGTGTATGTGAGCATCAAAGATATTGGTATTATGAACGAATGTTTGTATGCATGCTATATCAGTCAAATAGAACCAAAAATCTATCAGATGGCTTTGAAGGATAGCTCTTGGGTTGAAGCCATGCATGAAGAATTGGCTAAATTTAACAAAATGGAAGTCTGGCGTTTAGTTGAGAAGCCACATGATGTGCACGCAATCGGCACTAAGTGGGTATTTAAGTGCAAAAGAGATGAGAAGGGGGTAATCGTCCGAAACAAGGCTAGACAGGTAGTTAAGGGCTTTAATCAACAAGAAGGAATTGACTACAATGAGGTATTTGCTCCTGTAGCCAGGCTGGAGGCAATTCGACTTTTCTTGGCATTTGCCACTCACAAAGAAATGAAGGTGTTTCAATTAGACGTAAAGAGTGTGTTTCTGAATGGAAAGGTAGATGAAGTGGTATATGTTGAGGAACCTCCAGGTTTTCCAGATCCAGATTTTTCATATCATGTGTACAGACTCAGCAAAGCATTATATGGTCTACATCAAGCTCCACGGGCTTGGTATGCAAATTATCTTATTACCTGCTGGAGAATGGTTATGTGAGAGGAAAGATTAACAGTACGTTGTTTGTGAAGTTAAATGGAAAGTATTTTCTTCTTATTCAAGTCTATGTGGACGATATTATCTTGGGGCCTCAAAGATTTCTATGTGTCAGGAGTTTGAAGCAGTCATGAAGAAAATATTTGAAATGAGTGTCATGGGTGAACTAACCTTCTTTTTGGGTTTATAGGTAGATCAAAAGAAGGACGAGCTGTTTATTCATCAAACTAAATATGTTCATGACGTACTCAAACGATTCAAAATGGAAGAAAATACTCCGTATGATCTCCAATCTACGTCAACCACAAACTGGGTGCTGATTTTGACAGTGATGAAGATGTGGATCCCACTCAATATCGCGCAATAGTTGGCTCATTAATGTATCTAACTGCTTCTAGACCTGACATTATGTTTGAAGTTTGTGTTTGTGCGCGTTTTTAGGCTAATCCGAAGGAGTCACACATGAAAGGCGTGAAGAGAATTATGCGATACCTCAAAGGAAAGCCTAAGCTGGGTCTCTGGTATCCAAAGGGAAATGAACTGGATCTAGTGGCATACACCGACTCCGATTATGGAGGTTGTAACCAGAATAGGAAGTCGACTATCGGTGGCTGTCAGTTTCTTGGTGGGAGATTGGTGTCTTGGTAATGCAAGAAGCAGACCTCGGTTGCAATATCCACCTGTGAAGCAGAGTACATGGCAGCATCAAACTGTTGCTCCAGGTTTTGTGGATACAACAACATATGCGATATTATGGGCTGAATTTCACTCATACTCCTATTTGCATTGACAATACTGCTGCTATCTCAGTAACTAACAATCCCGTAAAGCATAGTAAAACTAAGCATATTGACATTCGTCATTATTTCATACGGGATTGTGCTGAGAAGAAATTAATCATGCTAAAAAAGGTTGATTCTCTGGATAACTTTTCCGATCTCTTTACAAAAGCTTTTAACCGAACTCGTTTTCAAAACCTTATTGAGTTAAATGGGATGATCAATCCCGAGTAACCGTGTTTTATAAGTAAAAAAAATTTACTCTCGCTTAAATTTATGTCGGTTGCTCAAGTTTGAAGGACATATACTTGTATATGTTTGGTCCTCTTATCTACTTGTAGATTCAAAGGATAGCCATTCACCTAAAAACTGAAAGTATCTTGGGCGATTATGATGTGTTTTGTTTTAATTCCTTCGCTGAAAATAATGCCGGTCGCTCTAAGTTTGAGGGAAACATATTTATATATGTGTTTGGTCCTGTTAACCAACTGTGGACATACAAGATTGCCATCTACCTGAGAACTAACAAGTGACCGGGGCGATTGAATTTAAAACTATTTTTCTGTTTTCTTTGGGAAGTGATATAATTATTCAGTCTACAGCTTTTTAGAAGCTTCAAAGTTTGTTTTAAAATGAAAATCGATTCAACCTTTGGAAAATGATAGGTAAATTGATTCTGTGTGCCTAACGGGTGAAGTTATTAAGATTAAAAGGCTCTAGAACAGTCATTGATTTGCATGATAGCTTTCCATGATGCGTAAAAGTTGAAGTGATACAAACTAAATATGCTAGATTTACTGTAGAGAGTCATTTTGAAGAAGCATGTCTCCACAGATATCTCTCCGAATGATAGGCAGAAAAGTGATTACCCAGTCATACACGAGCCCGTTTGTGATTTGATCAGCAAAAATATTTCGTCATTTTGTTTTAAAAAAATTGCTTTGTGTATAATATTGAGCAGTTGTATTCTGTTTTACAAAAGTTTAGAGGGTTAAACTAGAACTACAAGGGTGGGGCATTCAAATAAGTCCTAAACACTCTGAATGAAAGGCATGTAAGTCTGAATGGCTTGTAAGTCAGACGTTCAACCTTAAAGCTTTAAAAGTTTCTTACTATATATAAAATTTTTTGATCTAGCGCTAGGGGGTTGGAGTCAAACTGGGGTGATCTGAGGAAAACCAAATACACTTTGAGAAGAGATAGGAGGCATCAAAGGTCTATAAGTGATGTGCATCTAAATTCTATGCCTAATTGAACCTAAATCGTATCACCGAAGCAATGATAATCATGCTAAATCTCATATACCTGCTTTCAACTTGTTTCTCTATGTCATAATAACGTTGCATGAATCTTTGTGACAGCACCTTAATTAGTGTGATTCCATGTTCGGATCTTTTCATAAACGCAACGGTTTTCTCAAAGACTGAAATTTGATCCCACAAACTTATTCTACTTCTTTTAAATTAGTTGTCCTTTAAATCACGGGTTACTTGCTTTTTTTATGATCTAAAAATTTGAACTTCTTGTCTTACTTTAACTTCGCCTTGGCGAAGTTATCAATGGAGCGAAGTTGATAACTTCGCCTCCAGGGTTTCCAAAGGGTTTAAAACAACTTTTAGGTCAAAATCAGTCAAACTATTTCCAACACTCTTGGCGAACTTATCCTTCTAATCAACCTTAACCGAATCAACTTTTGATCACTTATTAAGGTTTCTAATCTCATGATGATTCATAATTTATTACTTGTTGGTGTTAATTCTCTCTGGATAATCTATTTTTTATGATTTTTCAACTAATACTATAATGGCCTTAATACTCTTACACTATTCATGCTTATGCGATATTGAGTATTTGTTGACCTTAATCGTCCCCTATAGGACCTTCGTTGGTCACCTGATTGTTTTTGTTTGCAACCTGCAAAAAATTTGTGATTACTGGACTGTTCTTGAGGGCGAAGTTAAGTTAAGGGCGAAGTTATGCCCAACTTCGCCAGAGTATTAACTTCGCAGTCTCTCATGCCTTTTGACCAACTTCGCTGGAACCTTAACTTCGCTTATTAACCTACTGGGCGAAGTTAGCCAGCTGGTAAGGCGTTTTTCTAACTTAGTTTGTTTACACTACAGATATGGCTGAAGTTGCGGGTGTTGGTGGCACAGGTGGTGATGGTGGTGACAGTGATAAAAGGCAATTTTTTTTGGCTCACAACATGTATGTAACCTTACTTCCAGATACTCGTGGAGCTGAAGATTACGCTGAGATTATCCAGTTTCTCTTGCGCTCACGGATCTTTCATTCTATCTCCACCACACTACCTATCTCCTTGCCGAATATCGAAGATTTTTGGAGAACGGTGGAGTATGACTCTCGTGTGGAACCTCTGGTTATGCGTGTTACAGTTAATAAGAAAGTTCTCCAGTTTTCAACTGATCAGATACGGGCAGCTTTGCGATTCGGGTCTGTTGCAAATGATCAGGGTCCTACTGAGTATCCGGCTACTTTTCAGAATGGTGCTTTTCTTCGCATGGGTTACTCAAGACCTCTGGAAGATTCTTAACGTTGAAACGGTTCTTACTTGATCAATGGTGTTTCTTTATGCATGTGTCAATTGTTTGCATGTCTGGTTGCAAGTTGGTTCTGATGGTATGGGTGCAACTATGCAATCTGCAATGACCGCTTTGACATACAATAAACCATTCAACTTTGGTCAGATGGTGTTTTATGAAATTGATCGTCAACGAAGGGCAGTGGCTAGGGAATGATTCTTGATGTATCCCAGATTTCTGCAAATGATCCTTAACCATGTGGCTCCTAATCTCCCACAATGTCGTCTTATTTCGTTTGTGGATAGTGTGAAAAAAAGGATCTTTGCTCAATGTCGTACTTCGAGCGCACGAAGCAATGCCGAGCGTCGGCCGAGACACATTGCTTATGTTGCTCCACCAAATTTTGGGTTTCTTGATCCAGCTCCAGCTCCAGCTGATATTCCACAACCACCTCCTGTGGTTCAAGATGCTCCAGTTAGTGCTTCTATTGTATCTGCCGCCGAAGACGTAGATCTTGATGTTCCTTTGTGAGGACACGGGTTATTTGATATGTCCTCGGTTGATGCAATTGAAGTTCAGGTTACGTTGGTTGATATGTCTAGGTTCGTGTTTCCTCGGTTACTACTTCGGTGGGTCCATCACTTCCCTTAGTTGAGGATTCTAAGGAGACTTTATCTTATTCATCCTCAGATGAGGTTGATGAGACTCACAGAGTTCTGGCACTTCAAGAAAAGATACAGGGGAAACGTAAGAGGGGTTCTGATGATGATAGTGAATCTGATTTTGCTGATGAGATGTATGCTTTGGTTCGTAGATCTAAGAAGGCTCGGGCTGGTGAGAGATCAAGGGTAGTTCACTTTACCCCCTCCCAGTTATATGGCACGTCTACTCTTGTACCGTCCACTACTGCCTCTATGCCAGTGACTTTAGCGTGTCTACGGTGGCTTTGTCAGCACCGTCCATTGTGCCTTCTACGGTGGCTTTGTCAGCACCGGAGATTGTCTCTTTACAGCCTCGATCTATTGCTCCAGCTGAAGTGGTTTCTATGTTTGTGGAGTCTACTCTGGTTGCTACTGCTGGGTCTTCAATTACTGTTCCACCTCTAGTTACTATTCCGTCTTCATCTGAGATTCCAGTAAGTTTGGGAATTCCTCCACCTTATGCTCAAGATATTTCTCATATGCCGTTTGCTTTGACTCTACTTAGTCGGATTCCGAGCGGATTGTGGCTCTGGAACGGGTAGTTGCTGAGCAATAACGGATTAATGTCATACAGTATCAGGCTACTCAGCGTCTAGTGGCTAAGAATCAACTTCAGTCGGCACTCCTAGTTGAACACGGTAAACTTTTTGATGCTTTAAAATAGTTCTTAGCATCTCAGAGGGAGAGAAGTTGCAAGGGAGATGAGTTGAGAACAAAAAGAAGGGAGGACATGGACGATGATCCCAATGCATCGAAAGATGCACGTGATGAGCTGCCAAGAACTTCACAACCTCTTGGATCTTCCACATCTCAGGGGGAGTCTAGTGCTCCGACTGGTAGTGCAGGTTGTGATGCTATAGCAGTTGATGACGAAGTTGATGTTACTGAAGATGTGCTGTCATACAGTGACATCGAAAAGCTTGGTGAACAAATTGAGATTGATAGTGGTTTGGAAGAAGGGGAGATACCGGGAGATGGTGTTGAAGATGATATTCCTGGTAGTGGTCAAGAACAGGTAATTCAAGGTGAAAGTGTAAGTGGTGACACTGAATGGGAAGAACAACCTAGGTGGAAAGAGGAATGTGTTCACTGGTTTGTAAAAACACAGAAACCATAGGTGCCTCTGATGTTTAAAAGGAGTTACAATATCAGAGGGTATAATGAATCAAAGAAGGGTATCATATGTTGGCTCTATGATGATCAGCTCAAAGTGTTTATGATTAAAAGATTTGATGGGATTCAGTATTTTGGAAAGAAGCTGAGATCGTTCAACACATTGCCTGAATGTGAGGTAAAGGATTTGGCTTATTTGAAATTAATTAACAGGAGTGGTGATATGTATGCTGGTTGGATTGGAAGATTGTGTGGAATGAAGTGGTCAAGGAGAAGAGGTTTGAGTTGCTAAAACCTCAGAAGGCAAAGTTGATTGAGGATGCTAAAAGGGGGATGCGAGCGGATGGTAAACCATGGATGATTATGAAGTATAAATGTCACACCCCCAAATTTCCACTAACGGAGTTTTATATCAAGGCGGGTGACAAAACAGGATCCGAACACATTAATCACACCAAACGACATCTACATGGTCTTAAAAGTTTTAACAAATCAAAATAAAATGTTCAGAGTACTTAAGTGCTAGTGCGGAAGCTAAACAAAGTGCGGGAGCCATCTCCCAAAAAAGTTTAAATAATTCATGGCGCTAGAAGCGCAAAACCATTATCAAATAAAAGTTTTCAAACTTAAACCAATGCGAGTCCATGCATGCAATGTTATCCTAATCCAAGTGCTTGCTAGTGACCTGAGGAAAACATGCTAAAAAGAGTCAACACATATGGTTGGTGAGATCACAGGTTTTCAAAGTAAGTTATGCTCTATCAGTTCATAAACATTTATAAATTGGCCCATGGTTAACTACACTTAGTTAACTCGTTGCCGCATAGTGTTATGTTTCCATCACAACCGAAGCTGACTAGTTATTGCCTCAAGTCAAGTATTGCCAAAACTTAACAATGTTTGGTCAAAGTTACACCCCGTTCGACCTCCAGTCGAGAATAATGCAGGGTGGGGTTTGTCAAACTTAATAGTACTATTTAAATTTACCACGCCAGTTAACCTTAGTTAACGGTCCGATGTATATGAGGACTTTCCATGGCAAAGAAACACTACGTTATAAGCAACCAAACGGTTGTGTAAAGATTTAGAGCCAGTAAAGTAAAACAGTTTTTGCATGTTTCCTCCCCCAAAGGAAAGGTATAAAAGTGGGGCCATAAACTCACCTTGTTGGTGCTTCGGGTATTACACAAATCCGACCGAAGTAAATGCGTCACGTGCTAAGACCCTAAAAATGCAAGTACGTAAGTAACTTGTGGGATGGTTCCAAGAACCACTAGTATCCAACAATCTCCCATTGTTTTTAAAAAGACTTTTGACCAAAGTTTGACTTTTGTTGACTTTGACTAAAGTTGGCTTTGACTAAAGTTGACTTTGACTAAAGTTGACTTTGACTAAAGTTGACTTCTATGTTGACCTTTGACCAAAATATTGACCTTTGACTAAAATATTGACCTTTGACTAAAAGGTTGGACTTAGAATGTTTACCTTATAATTCTAGTCACACTTAATCAATCATCAAGTATACACACTTAGCCATATTCCTTGCAATTCTATGATCAATACACTTTCACAACATCACAAGCAAGACTAACTATTTAGACAACTAGTTCTAAGTTGACTTAAAAAGTCAAAGTTCTAATTTACCACAACTAACATATCACAATTTGCAATTATCTCAATTCAACCAACACCATTATCACCTTTAACAATTTATACCACATAAACTGATTTTTCTCATCAATCAAAACTCACAATTAAATTACCAAATAAATCACACATGTACACATCAGTATTAGGTTCAACATATATTTTTCTCACAATTTTTAGATTTACCAATTCGTCCAGAATATTCATATACTACAACAACATGATTTTTATTTCTACAACAACACAGCAGTAATCAAAATTTGTCAAAAATTCCATATTTGTCCAATTGATGCAAGACCAATTGGACTAGATTCCTAATTCAATTTACAACATCCTAAAAGTAGAATTATATCCATATCTATTTTTATCATCAAGTTATGAAATTTACAACTCAACTCAGAATTATTTTCTCTAATTTAGATTTGCATCCTGATTTTGTAAATTAATAAAAAGTATTCAAACAGTGTCCAAAAATTAAGATTTCGGACTTTCTGAAAACTAGATTCAAAGTACATGTTCATAGAATCAAAAATCGATCAAAAACTCAAACATATCATCAATTTATTCACAATACAATCCGAGACACCAAGTCTGCCAGCAAGCAGTTTTAACCACAATCAACTACAAATCACAACTTTTCTATCCTTTGATTCAACAATCATCAAGAAACATTCTTACCAAATCAAATTGCATGTCTTATTTTTATCCATTTGATTTCATAATAAGAACACAAGTATTTATAAAGGACTCAAAATATTAATCAAGACTCATACAAAAATCCTTATTTGTCAAACTTTGATCATCCCCTTTCATGATCCAACCATTTGGATACAAGGTTCATATGAATTAAAAGAAAAAGAAACATATAAACATAATAATCTACTCACTTTGCTTGATCAAATGCTTAAACCCTTGTTTACCAAAATCACCAACTCTTGTGTTATGGAGAAAATACTAGAAGATGATTGTTTGTATGAAAGAAAATGAGAGTATGTGTGTGTGTGTGGGATCTACGGCCAAGGGAGAGAGGGAAAGGGAAAAGAAAAGGTGTTGGCATCCAATAGTTGTAACCTCCTTGTTATTAACAACCCTTTATGATTGATTTAATGAATAAAATTACTTAGGTTAACTTTTATTAACTCTTGTGTGACATGCTACATATTTTAATAAACATTTCCTATGTAACATAACCTAAGGCTCCATTTAAATAATAAACATGTTACAAGACATACAATATAACCTATTTAATCATTTAGCTTACTTACAATCACATCATCATGTAATAACCATAATATAACATATTAATCACATAGCACATTATACTTATCATACATGTTATATGACATGTTTATTATAACATGCAAGACGAGTTTATTATCTTAGTTATAATTAGTCACTTATCCTTGTTTAAGTCACCAATGACACGTTGACTTAAATATACGCATACATGACATCACATGTACAAGAATTCATACTCATAGTTAACAGAACTAACTGAGTTTATAGACATAGTCAACAAGATTTAACTAGGTTTAGTTAACATAGTTAACTTAAAAATGCCGGATGTCACATCATCCCCTTGTTGAAAGAATTTTCGTCCCAAAAATTAATGTGATGTCACCACTAGACTGGGACATGAAAGGGATAGAAAAGAAAAATTTTAGGTTTGTCACATCATCCCCTTGTTAAAAGAATTTTTGTCCCGAAAATTAATGTGATGTCACCACTAGACTGGGACATGAAAGGGATAGAAAAGAAAAATTTTAGGTTTGTCACATCATCCCCTTGTTAAAAGAATTTTCGTGCCAAAAATTTAAATCGTACCTATGGTTTGGCTTCAGGTTTGAATAGGTGTGGATACTTTTCTTTCATCTGGTCTTTGCGCTCCCATGTGAACTCTGGTCCACGCTTAGAGTTCCAACGAACGCGAACGATAGGAGTTTTACTGTGCCTACGGGTCTTTACGTCCTGATCCATGATTTCCACCGGCTCTTCGATGAAACTTAACTGTTCGTCCACTTCTAGTTCCTCCAAAGGAACTATCAAGTTTTCTTTAGCCGGACACTTTTTAAAATTTGATACGTGGAAGACGTTATGTACCCCGCGGAGTTGTTCCGGTAAGTCCAACCTATAAGCCACTGGACCGATTCGTTCCATGATTTCGAATGGCCCTACGTAACGCAGGCTCAACTTTCCCCGTTTTCCGAAACGAATGACACCCTTCCACGGTGCCACTTTTAATAATACTTTGTCCCCGACTTCAAATTCCAAAGGCCTTCAACGCTTATCAGCATAACTTTTCTGACGATCACGTGCTGCTGCCATATGGTTTCGGATCTGAACTATCCTCTCCGTCGTTTCATGAACTATTTCAGGGCCAGTTAGTTGGCTCTCACCCACTTCCGCCCAGCAGAGTGGTGATCGGCATTTACGCCCATACAGAGCTTCAAAAGGGGCTGCTTGTATGCTCGTATAGTAACTGTTATTATAAGAGAACTCAACCAAAGGCAAGTGCGTCTCCCAACTGCTCCCAAAATCGATGATGCACGCCCTTAACATATCCTCCAATGTTTGTATTGTTCGCTCGCTCTGACCGTCTGTTTGTGGATGATAAGCCGTGCTCATATCCAGTCGTGTACCCAACGACTTTTGCAACGATTTCCAAAAGTTTGAGGTAAACCTAGCATCACGGTCCGAAATAATCGATATCGGCACACCATGACGGGAAACGATTTCTTTAATGTAAATGCGAGCCAGCCTATCCGTCTTGTCCGCTTCCCGGATGGCTAGAAAATGTGCGGATTTGGTCAATCGATCCACTATGACCCAAGTCATGTCGCAACCACTGGGTGTCTTGGGTAGTTTGGATATGAAATCCATGGATATCTGTTCCCATATCCCCATAGGAATTTCGGGTTGTTGAAGTAATCCCGGCGGTTTCCTATGTTCTGCTTTCACTTTGGCACATGTCAGACACTTAGCCACGTACCCAGCAATTTCCACTTTCATACTCGGCCACCAGTATAGCTCTTTTAAGTCATGGTACATCTTATCTGATCCCGAATGTACTGAGTATCGGGATTTGTGTGCTTCGTCCATGACCAGTGTTCTTAGATCCCCATAACGCGGTACCCAAATTCGATCATGGTAATACCGAATGCCATCCGACTTAACCTCTGAGTTCCCGTCTACACCGCGCAAAGATTCGGCATCGAAATTCTCGGCTTTCAGAGCTTCTAACTGGGCATCCTTGATCTTTTCGGGTAGACCAGAGTGAATCATTAGTTGTAAAGCCCTAACCCTCCTGGGCTTCAAAGTTTCTTTTCGGCTCAAGGCGTCAGCCACCACGTTGGCTTTACCCGGATGATACTTAATAGCACATTCATAATCGTTAAGCAACTCGACCCATCTTCTCTGCCTCATGTTCAGTTCTTTCTGCTCGAATATGTGCTGGAGGCTCTTATGGTCAGTGTAGATCGTACACTGGGTTCCATAGAGGTAATGCCTCCAGATTTTTAGTGCAAAGATGACGGCTCCAAGTTCTAAGTCATGGATCGTGTAGTTCTTTTTAGCGGTCTTCAGTTGTCGAGAAGCATATGTGATGACCTTTTCCCGTTGCATAAGCACACATCCAATTCCTTGCAGTGAAGCATCGCAGTAAACAACAAAGTCTTCTACTCCTTCGAGCAGTGATAGGATTGGCGCACTACACAGCTTGTCTTTCAGAGTTTGAAATGCTGTGTCATGTGCCTCGGTCCACTTATACACAATGCCCTTGCGGGTTAAGGATGTGAGTGGTTGAGCAATCTTGGAAAATCCTCCAATAAATCTGCGATAATAACCAGCTAATCCCAGAAATTGACGGATCTCGGTGGGAGTTTTCGGGTTTGACCAATCCTTGATTGCTTCAATCTTGGACTGGTCCACTTGGATTCCCTCCCCACTTACCACGTGGCCCAAAAATTTTACTTCACGCATCCAGAACTCGCACTTCAATAGTTTGGCATACAGTTGTTCCTTCATGAGTAGCTCCATCATTAATCGCAAGTGCTCTTCATGTTCCTCCCTTGTCTTCGAATATATCAAGATGTCGTCTATGAACACAATGACGAATTTATCCAAATAAGGCTTACAAACACGATTCATGAGGTCCATGAATACGGCTGGGGCGTTTGTTAACCCAAATGGCATAACAGCGAACTCATAGTGTCCATAACGAGTACGAAACGCTGTTTTCGCAATGTCTTCTTCCCGAACTCGGAGTTGGTGATAACCCGACCTAAGGTCGACCTTCGAGTAGTAACTGGATCCTTGCAGCTGATCGAACAGATCATCAATACGTGGCAAGGGATACCGGTTCTTGGTCGTCACCTTATTAAGTTCCCGATAGTCGATACACATGCGTAGAGTTCCATCCTTCTTCTTCACGAATAGGACTGGGGCTCCCCACGGGGATGAACTGGGGCGTATGAAACCCTTATCTAGCAGTTCTCGCAACTTCTTAGACAGTTCCTCTAACTCCTTCGGAGCAAGGCGATACGGTGAACGAGCTACAGGAACAGCTTCTTGTGTCAGGTCGATTTGGAACTCCACTTGTCTGTGAGGCGGAAGGCCAAGTAGGTCTTCGGGGAAAACCTCAGGAAAGTCTCTAACAATAGGGATCTGGTCGATTGAGACCTCCTCCTCCACAGCCTCGGTACCTTTGTCGGTGATTAGGGCTAAGATTGCAGTATGGCCTTTACGCAGTAACTTCTGTGCCTTCATAAGGGAAATGATCCCAACTGTCGCACTCTCTTTCTCACCATGAACAATGAGAGTTTCTCCCCCAGGGAGAGGTATGCGGATGATCTTCTCATGACAGACGACCTCGGCTTGGTGCTCGGACAACCAATCCATCCCAATAACTAAGTCGAAGCTACCAAGTTCAATCGGCATAAGATCTATGGGAAACAAATGAATAGACAATTATACGGTACAACCCTTCAAAATATGGGACACTTGGATGGTTTTACCATCTGCTAACTCGATAGTGTACTTAGACTCTAGGGCAGATGGGGTGCTATTAACCATTTCACAAAATTTAGTTGACACGAAACTTCGATCGGCCCCGGTATCAAATAAAGTTAGCGCATAACAACCATTCATTTTATATTTACCGGTAATAGTTACGGAGTCGTTAGAAGTCTCACCTGAACCACCACCAATAACGAAGGCTCTTCCCCTGCCTTCACCTCCGTTGTTACCATTACCATTGTTACAATTCTTCCCGTTGCCATTTGCCCCTCCGTTACCAGCATTCTTCAGTTTGGGGCAGTTTCTCTTAAAGTGACCCTCCTGTCCACACTCAAAACACCCTTTCGGGGCCTCTTGAGGTGGGGCTTGTTTCTGGGGGTTGTCTACTCGGCAAAACTTGGTTTCGTGGCCATGTCTGCCACACTTGCTGCAACGGTACTTATCACATTTCCCCGCATGATGGAAGTTACACCTGTTACACTTTGGGAGTTTCCCCTGATATCCTCCCTGTTGTTGGTTCTGGCTCGGGTAGTTGTTCCTGCGAGGAGACTCAAACCGTCTCTGTTGATTGTGGCCTGAAGAGGTGCTCTTGTTGTTGGAGTTGTTGTTGCCACTACTCTCCCACTTGCGTTTATTATCGGATGTGCCAGTAGCAGACTTCTTGGACGGGAGAGTGCCTTGTTTGACGGCTTGATCAGTTAACTTATGAGCTAACCAGACGGCATCGTGAATGTTGGCGGGATTTGCCGACGTCACCATACTCTGGATCTGCGGAGGTAAACCGTCAATATACATTTCGACCCTCTTATAAGCAGGATCGACCATTTGAGGGCACAGTATCGCTAACTCATGGGATCGTGTCGTATAAGCCTCAATGTCGGAACCCTCCATCCGCAAATTCCAAAACTCATGCTCTAACTTCTGCACTTCACCACGCGGGCTATACTCGGTCTTGATCAGATTTTTGAATTGCTCCCACGACATAGCATTGGCCGCATGTAGACCCAACAACTGAACTTGGGTATTCCACCAAGTAAGTGCTGACTCCTCGAGAGTCCCTGTAGCAAACTTCACCTGGCTCGCAGCCGGGCAATTACACATAGCAAACACTGATTCTGCCTTCTCTATCCAGTGCAGCAAACCGACAGCCCCCTCGGTGCCTTTAAACGCATGGGGTTTACAATCCATGTAGTTCTTAAAGGTGCACCCTGCGGCTCCTAGATTTTTGGTTCACAAAGTAAGTGTTAGTGCCTGAGTTTCGATAGGTCATAATGACAGCAAAGTGCATACTTACCCCTGCCGCCTGCCCCTGAATCTGGGCTGCTGCAATCGCTGCGGTCACATGCTCGTTGATGAGTGCCGCCAGTTCTGCTGGAGTGAGGTTGATGCTGCCCCTGCCATGGCCACGTCCACGTCCCGACATAATCCTACGCAGTCGTGAACATACACCGGATTAATGCCTTAATTCTAGTACATCAATAACAATCAAACAACTAATTTATGAACATCACAACACAATTTAAGAAAACAATACTTGAAAAGATAACTTGTAATCCGATTACAATCATTCAATCCAAACATCATAGTTCAAAAATATCCTCTGTTGGATGGGAACAACCCTCCCACCTAGGTTCATAAAAGAAAGAAATCCAAACGAATACTAACTGACGATATCACTCGTCAGATACTCCCGATGACCCGCTCACCTCGGGCTCCTCCTCGGGGTCTTCCTCCGGATCCTCCTCGGGGTCCTCCTCTGGGTCTTCTTCAGGGTCCTCCACTGGGTCCTCTGGAGGTGCCAGCCGGTCCTCCAGATCCCGAATACGGTTACGAGCAATGTTCAGTTCGTTAGTCAGATCTATCACCCTGTCTGCAAGCATCTGCATCTTCTCACCTAGCCTCTCAACTTCAAAGGTTAACTTGTAGTGCATCTCTGACCTCCGATCGCAGAGCTCCCTCAAGAAATCCATCTTATGCTTGGCTCCACTCTGTTTCTGCGCTAGCTTAGCAATGTCCGACTTCATACCCTGTTTCCCACACTGCGCCTTATCCAGGCCAGAAACAAGTGCAGCTATCACCCGCTCAGGAGGGCATGGCAGGGCGGGTAGAGTATGGCAAGAAGGACCTACAACAGCTAGGGGTGGAACCTCCTCCTTCTCAATCTTTATGGTCACCACCTCTGGGTACCATTCCCAGTCGCACTGGGGCTTAGGCAAGAACGTGTGTTCAGGTGAAGACTCCTCAGCAGTAGATGTGCCAGCATCAAGGATGGTCCGCTGCCTCTTCAGTCTCAGGGACGCAGGTGATGTGCTCTCCTCAGCGATGATAGGTGCTTTCTCACGGGCGTGATCAGCTGAAGACGAAGACATACTGTGACACAAGGGTTGGGGTTGGGATGAGTGAGTGGTATCTCATGTATATATGTGCAGTGTAACTAATGCATCATGAAAAGCTATAGACCGGACTGCAACCTATATGAAATGGTATGCAACCTGGTTCGCTATAACCAATGGCTCTGATACCAATCTGTCACACCCCCAAATTTCCACTAACGGAGTTTTACCGTAAGGCGGGTGACAAACCAGGATCCGAACACATTAATCACACCAAACGACATCAACATGGCCTTAAAAGTTTTAACAAATCAAAATAAAATGTTCAGAGTACTTAAGTGCTAGTGCGGAAGCTAAACAAAGTGCGGGAGCCATCTCCCAAACAAGTTTAAATAATTCATGGCGCTACAAGCGCAAAACCAATATCAAATAAATGTTTTCAAACTTAAACCAATGCGAGTCCATGCATGCAATGTTATCCTAATCCAAGTGCTTGCTAGTGACCTGAGGAAAACATGCTAAAAAGAGTCAACACATATGGTTGGTGAGATCACAGGTTTTCAAAGTAAGTTATGCTCTATCAGTTCATAAACATTTATAAATAAAAGTTGCCCATGGTTAACTACACTTAGTTAACTCGTTGCCGCATAGTGTTATGTTTCCATCACGACCGAAGCTGACTAGTTATTGCCTCAAGTCAAGTATTGCCAAAACTTAACAATGTTTGGTCAAAGTTACACCCCGTTCGACCTCCAGTCGAGAATAATACAGGGTGGGGTTTGTCAAACCCAATAGTACTATTTAAATTTACCATGCCAGTTAACCTTAGTTAACGGTCCGATGTTTGTGAGGACTTTCCATGGCAAAGAAACACTACGTTATATGCAACCAAACGGTTGTGTAAAGATTTAGAGCCAGTAAAGTAAAACAGTTTTTGCATGTTTCCTCCCCCAAAGGAAAGGTAAAAAAGTGGGGCCGTAAACTCACCTTGTTGGTGCTTCGGGTATTACACAAATCCAACCGAAGTAAATGCGTCACGTGCTAAGACCCTAAAAATGCAAGTACGTAAGTAACTTGTGGGATGGTTCCTAGAACCACTAGTATCCAACAATCTCCCATTGTTTTTAAAAAGACTTTTGACCAAAGTTTGACTTTTGTTGACTTTGACTAAAGTTGACTTTGACTAAAGTTGACTTCTATGTTGACCTTTGACCAAAATATTGACCTTTGACTAAAATATTGACCCTTGACTAAAAGGTTGGACTTAGAATGTTTACCTTATAATTCTAGTCACACTTAATCAATCATCAAGTATACACACTTAGCCATATTCCTTGCAATTCTATGATCAATACACTTTCACAACATCACAAGCAAGACTAACTATTTAGTCAACTAGTTCTAAGTTGACTTAAAAAGTCAAAGTTCTAATTTACCACAACTAACATATCACAATTTGCAATTATCTCAATTCAACCAACACCATTATCACCTTTAACAATTTATACCACCTAAACTGATTTTTCTCATCAATCAAAACTCACAATTAAATTACCAAATAAATCACACATGTACACATCAGTATTAGGTTCAACATATATTTTTCTCACAATTTTTAGATTTACCAATTCGTCCAGAATATTCATATAATACAACAACATGATTTTTATTTCTACAACAACACAGCAGTAATCAAAAATTTTTCAAAAATTCCATATTTGTCCAATTGATGCAAGACCAATTGGACTAGATTCCTAATTCAATTTACAACATCCTAGAAGTAGAATTATATCCATATCTATTTTTATCATCAAGTTATGAAATTTACAACTAACTCAGAATTATTTTCTCTAATTTAGATTTGCATCCTGATTTTGTAAATTAATAAAAAGTATTCAAACAGTGTCCAAAAATTAAGATTTCGGACTTTCTGAAAACTAGATTCAAAGTACATGTTCATAGAATCAAAAATCGATCAAAAACTCAAACATATCATCAATTTATTCACAATACAATCCGAGACACCAAGTCTGCCAGCAAGCAGTTTTAACCACAATCAACTACAAATCACAACTTTTCTATCCTTTGATTCAACAATCATCAAGAAACATTCTTACCAAATCAAATTGCATGTCTTATTTTTATCCATTTGATTTCATAATAAGAACACAAATATTTATAAAGGACTCAAAATATTAATCAAGACTCATACAAAAATCCTTATTTGTCAAACTTTGATCATCCCCTTTCATGATCCAACCATTTGGATACAAGGTTCATATGAATTAAAAGAAAAAGAAACATATAAACATAATAATCTACTCACTTTGCTTGATCAAATGCTTAAACCCTTGTTTACCAAAATCACCAACTCTTGTGTTATGGAGAAAATACTAGAAGATGATTGTTTGTATGAAAGAAAATGAGAGTATGTGTGTGTGTGTGGGATCTACGGCCAAGGGAGAGAGGGAAAGGGAAAAGAAAAGGTGTTGGCATCCAATAGTTGTAACCTCCTTGTTATTAACAACCCTTTATGATTGATTTAATGAATAAAATTACTTAGGTTAACTTTTATTAACTCATGTGTGACATGCTACATATTTTAATAAACATTTCCTATGTAACATAACCTAAGGTTCCATTTAAATAATAAACATGTTACATGACATACAATATAACCTATTTAATCATTTAGCTTACTTACAATCACATCATCATGTAATTACCATAATATAACATATTAATCACATAGCACATTATACTTATCATACATGTTATATGACATGTTTATTATAACATGCAAGACGAGTTTATTATCCTAGTTATAATTAGTCACTTATCCTTGTTTAAGTCACCAATAACACGTTGACTTAAATATACGCATACATGACATCACATGTACAAGAGTTCATACTCATAGTTAACAGAACTAACTGAGTTTATAGACATAGTCAACAGGATTTAACTGGGTTTAGTTAACAGAGTTAACTTAAAAATGCCGGATGTCACAATAAACCCATTCGATGTCTGAAAGAGATTCCGATGATGATCATGCCTCAGGATGTGCTGAAAGATCTGAAATGGTGGTATGTTGATTGTGAGACTGCTGAAGCTGTGATGGAAGATCAAGATGAACAAGAAATATTGAGGGTGTATGATCCTATGCACCTGGTTAACTTGTCCCAAGCTGATTTGAAAAATACTTAATGAAAAGAAGATCTTTTATATTCTAGCATGGAAAGACGAAGGGAGGAAGTATCAAATGGCGGTCTCGGTTTGTATGAGACAAGGTATGCATGCCTGAAGATTGTTGATATGGCTTTTTGGATTACAAGGCAAGACGAAGCTATAAGAGAAATGAAGCTACTGCCAAGGGGGAGTCTGTTGGTGCAGTGTGCTAGTAGTTCATTAGTCTTTAGTTTATCATGTTTGTAATCAGGATATTGTTTGTTATGTTTTGGTTTTGGTGAACTTACTGTTTAGCCTTATGATATAGGCGATGTTAGCCTTGCAGCGAAGTTAGGGACAACTTCGCCTAGGTATGTTAGGCGAAGTTGTCGTTGCCTATAAAACCTAACTTGGCCATAGGGTTTAGTAGGATTTTGGTCACAACTTCTAAACATCGTGTTTTTCATATATGTTATGAGCGGTGTGTTGCTAATAAAAACCAAGCATTTTGTTTACATGTTTCTTCATTATGCGTTTTCGATTCGTTTCTTTTGTATACACTCGTAAACGTATACATAGGGGATTCCGCACCCTCTGTGTATGAGATACTCCTGTGTAGATCCGGAACCTACAAACGCCGGCAACCAACACGACCTTTGGCCTGATTTTTTGAAGAATTGAAGCAAAATTTTGAGTTTATTGAAGGAATTATTGAAGGATTTCATCTTCTTTGAGGTAGATTTCTTCAATTTTACCTTATTCTACAATTAATTGGCTAGGGTTTAATAACAGTGTGTTAAGTTATTTCTGAAACATAAGCTTTTTAGTTTTATAAATGTTGAATTATGAAGCATACTTGATAGTTCATATAAATTTTTGGTCTTAGGGTACAATTGACAGTGAAATATCCTAATTCTGAAACATAGTTGAACCGTTATATAATAAACGGTTACTCCAAATGTTGAATTTTGAAACGTATATTATATTGTAGTGAAGAAATATAGTTTAAGGTTAGACTTAGAGATAAAAAGTTTATTTACTTATCGAGCCCGAGATATATGAGAAACTCGTCGAGCCTTAACGAGCAATGTGTTTTAAAATTAATAAAAATGTATATAAATTAATTACTAAATAATAAATGACACGAGCCTGATCTTGAAAAAATAACCCATAAGTCAATCTTGAGCTTTAGTAAAATAGCTCGAGCCTAGTCGAGCTAGAGCTCTATTAACAATTCTTTTACCAACAACACCAACACCTCCAACAACAACAACAACAACAACAATAATACAACTACTTAACTAAACAAAATAATATTACAACTACTTAGATATAAATATTGATTTTGTTTTCTGTTATGGTGTCAATATAGAAACAAATGGGCATCGATAAATCATGGATTTCGTCTGATAGATTATCAAATGCGTATGAGGAAGGTGTGGATGCCTTTTTAGAGTTTGCTCAAAACAATAATCCAATATCAAATATGATACCATGTCCTTGTGTAAAATGTATCAATTTGTGTCACCACTCTGTTGTTGATATCCGTTATCATCTGTTTGCCCATGGTTTCAACAAAAATTACAAGGTTTGGTCTTTCAACGGAGAAAAACTTCAATATTAAATCTAGGCCTCCCGACTTTGATTATAATTATACAAGTGACTATAATTATAGAAAAGAAATGCTACATGATGCCTTTGCATATATGGACCAAGAACACGATTCATTGAAATCACTTCTTGAAGAATGTGATAAGCCACTTTATCTAGGTTCAAAGTATAATGCACTAGTGGGTTATTGAAGTTCCAACATTTAAAGGGCCAATATGGTTCGTCTGATTCTAGCTTTGATGCGTTGTTGGATGCCTTAAAAGATGTTTTACCATTAGATAATAGTATAATACAATTCCTAGCTCAATATATGAGGCCAAGAAGTTTCTAAAAGGAGTAGGTATCCAATATGAAAAGATTCATGCTTGTGAAAATGATTGTGTTCTATTATGGAAAGAACATAAAGATGCTTCTCATTGTCCAACTTGTGGCACATCCCGTTGGAAGAATAATACCAAAAACGTTCCTTCAAAATTTTTGTGGTATTTTCCTCCTATCCCTAGATTTCAAATAATGTTTTCATCACCCAAGATCGCACATGACTTAACTTGGCATGCACGTGGTCGAGTTAATAATGGTAAGCAAACTCATCCCCGTGATTCCCCTGCTTGGAAGCTTGTTGACAACACGTGGAAAGAATTCGGAAAAAAAGATCGAAATATTAGATTAGCCTTGTCAGCTGATGGTATTAATCCTCACAAGTCATTAAGTTCCACGTATAGTTGTTGGCCCGTTATTCTAATAACGTACAATCTACCCTCTTATTTGTGCATGTCAAGAAAATTCATGATGTTGACTCTATTGATATCAGGGCCAAACCAACCTGGTAACAATATAGATGTCTACTTGGCACCATTGATAGGCGTTAATACATTTGATGCTTGTAAGAAAGAATACTTCAATCTAAGAGCAGTATTACTTTGGACTATAAATGACTTTCCCCGCATATGATAATCTTTTGGGGTGTGTTACCAAAGGTTATCATGCTTGTCCAATATGTTCAGAGAATACTTCTTCACAATGGTTGCCAAAGTCCATAAAAGTATGCTTTCTTGGTCATAGAAAATTTCTCCCGCCCGAGCATCCTTTTCGTAAAAGGAAAAAAGATTTTATCAATCAACAAGATATGGATGTTATAAAAAAACCCATTATCGGGTGAAGAAATTTACAACAATCTGGCGGGGTTTAAGAATACATGGGGTAAGAAGAAAAAGACAAAGAGGGAAATGTCAAAGAAGGAAACGTCAAAGAAAAAACTGACAAAGAAGAAACCGCCAAAGAAGAAAACACCAATGTAGAAAACATCAAAGAAGGAAAAAAAAGTATCGACGAGAGAACTAAATTGTAGCATAAAAAATCAATTTATTTTTAATTTGAATATCGGAAGAAGTTGCTTGTTCGTCATCAGTTAGATGTTATGCACATAGAAAAGAATGTGTGCGAGAGCGTTTATGGGACTTTGTTGAAGTTTCCTCACAAAACGAAAGATGGGTTAAAAGCACGACAAGATCTTGAGGAGTTGGGCATTAAGCTTGAATTACAAACTCAACCCAAAGGGAATCAACTTTGTCTTCCGCCTGCATGCTACACATTAAATACCTCGGAGAAACATTTATTTTATGATACCTTGTCTAACTTAAAATTTCCTGGTGGGTATTGCTCTAATTTCAAGAATCTCGTGTCCGATGATGGTTCAAAGATGAATGGTTAGAAGTCTAATGATTTTCATGTACTAATGCAACAACTTCTTCCCATTGCAATCAAGGGGGTGTTACTTGAGAAAGTGAGGAAAAAAATCATAAGTTTGTGTCATTTTTTCAACAGGTTGTGTAGTAAAGTTGTTGATGTTAGTAAGCTAAGTAAATTGCAAAATGACATCGTATTAACCTTGTGTTTGTTAGAGAAGTATTTTCCACCTTCGTTTTTCGATTTCATGATTCACTTGATGGTGCATTTAGTTAGAGAGGTGAGGTTATGTGGCCCGGTTCATAAAAGTGCAGACGGATGATGATTTTTTCAGGTACGATAGTTACACGTACCTAAGTATGGAAGATTTCGAAGTCGTCTTTGCACTAGATTGGTATCTAGCTGACTGGTTCTGTTATTACTTATATATGATGTAAGTGTATAGATTTAATATAAAGAATTGTCTGTGAAGTACAACATTGTTAACCAGTTTAGTACTTGCATGTTAACAGGAACTTATACGAGCTAATCAAGAATGGACCGATTCAAGATTGTAGAATACGTTTTGTTATAGACTGCAACCATGACGGATGAACGTAAAACGAAATCCAAACATATTGATGACTCAAGTAAACTACTTGCAAATCGGCTAACCAAACGAAACAACAATGACATCGTCATAGTGCCCTACAATCCCGGGTCAGAATTTTCATTTAATTAATGGGTCGAAAGAAATTAGGACTCTGATGTTGACTTTTTTTGGTTTTCGTCTTTTCTAGAAAACACTGGGTGTTGGCTGTATTAGACATGAAAACTACAACTTGTTATTATTTGGATTCGTTAAGGCCTATCGATGTAAATCCGGAGCTGAAAGAAATTATTGTTGCGTAAGTAATACAAATTATCGAAATATTGTATATCATATTCTTTGATATATTTCATTATTTTGTTTGTAGGGCAATGGTATTGTACGCTATAAAAATCGGATCCGACATGCGAGTAAAAGTCAACTAGGTCAACCGCAAGGTGAGAACTTAATATGTTTGGTATTTTTGACTGCATGTAATTATATGCTTAAATTCTGAACTTTGATTTTAGGTCTATTATATTTCTTTCTTAATAATTATATTGTTTGTAATTTTGTAGTGTCCGACTCAACCGGGAATTACCGAGTGTGGTTATTACGTCTTAAATTTCATGAAGGACTTCAAATCCTCGTTGATAATAATGTAAGTAAAATTTATTTATTTTATTATTTTTCTGTTTTATTGTGGTTTATATGCCCCTTTTAGCTTAAAGGGCAAATTGGTCATTTGGTCTATCAATTTAGATGATAAAGTTTAAGGGTGTTCATGGTTTTTACCATATCAAGTTTTTGCTTCAACTTAGGTTGGGGGATACATAGCTTCAAATAAAAATATATATACATCGAAAGTATTTTTTTTTTACAAGGAGTGTTCGATCATGACTTTTGGACTTAACGTATTTTTTGTATAATTTTTAACTTAGGTTGGGGAGGCAAATACGAATACACGGAGGCAGATTTCGATGTGGTTCGAGAAGATTGGTCGGTGTATACAACCCGGTTTATATTTCGTTAGTGATATGTGTTATACTAAATATTAATCCATACTTTTGTTAACTTAGGGATTATATGTAATCTTTTGATTTAGGATGTTTATTTTGTAAATGGAATGCATTTTGCTGTTATATTTTAAATTATTAATTTAAATATTATTAATTATGTAAAACAAAAAAAATTTTAAAAATTAAAAGTTATAAGATGACATGCATACATGAATGTCGTTAATTGTAAACACCGGTATTAAAAGTGCTTCATAAATGCATGTAAAAAAACGTGAGTCATAAATGTGTGTCGTTAATTGTGTCATTAAATACGACACGCGGGAAGCGTGTCATAACCAATTTATGACAGGCTTCAATGACACACATTTGCGTGTCATAAGGGTCCTTTAATGACACCAAATACGTGTCACTGAAGGCCTTTTTTTCTGATAATGGAACCTATTATTATCCACCGCAAATACACACTCACCAACACCCTTCTAGTGTTGTTCTTTTGGCATTTGATGTTGGACGCCCCATATATGAGATTTAACCGAATTCTAACAAGTTTAATACGTCAAGTTGAAAAGGATGAGTGAGTATTTGTTTCCCGTGTAAATAGACAATTTAACTTCGATTCTTGTCTGTATAAACACTACGCATTTAGCTATACATGTTTTGAATAAGCCATTATTAAAATTTTATTCCGAACCTGCCCTAAGTTTAATAGCTTCATGCCTTTGTACATATATACATGTAACCCATGAATTATATACATATATGCAACTATGCAAGTCCTATTGCCTACATACAATTCAACGCGCGGGTACGTTGTTGGGGTGTTACCTATCAATACAAATACAACCCAATATTTTTGAAAGCTTGCTGGACAACTTCATAATTTTCTTGAAACAATAAGTAATAAAATTGGGGAAGATAACGATTGGGTTTTGAGGTGGAGAATCGTTTTCCATCGTTGAAATAATCTCGGATCCCATGAAGCCGGGGTTGTCGTTGTTGCATTTACGCATGTAAAAACTCCTACTACCTATGTCTCCGATCATGTCTGACTTATCCAAACCTATAAACAACATAACAAGATAGATAGCCTAGAAGTATATGTGTTGTACATTTGTTTACATGGTTTGTTTTAGAGGTGTGCAAAATGGGTTCAGTTCGGTTATGGGGGCTTAACCATAACCATAACTGTATCGCCGGTTTCAGTTAAGTTCAGTTAGTTATCCAAGCATTTTTGTTTTATTAATTTCATATGTTCTATATGAAAATGGCTGGTATTCCAAGCTAAATTATGAAGTTTTAAAACTGAAATATGCCGGTTCCAAGCTTGGTTATGGTGTTCCAAGCTATGTTATAGACAATTGCAGCATAACTTTGAATGTTCGAAGTTGGACTTGGTTGTATAAAATATGGAAATAGATGTATAAAAAAATTGCAAACATACAAGGTTAGGTTCAGCTAATGAAGACACGTTAACCGAAACCATAACCGAATAGTCGTTTAATCAGGCTCACTTAACCATCACCATCTGTTTTCGGTTGTAGTTCAGTTTTTGCTCACCCTAGGTTGTTTAATATATGTTCATTATATAAAAAGATAAATAAGTGAAAAGCGTACGGTGAAGACTGAAGTAAGATTGGTGCAACTCAAAGTTTGAGAGTGAATGATGATCGAGTTGAGGACTTCTGCCTTCTGAATTGTACTGTTTCTTAATTAACTCCATTGTTTCTTGCACACTTGAACCCAGTTTTACCATTGTACGGATGGGTCCAGGGCTTCCCTCAACTGTTACATTCATCACCACCTTTCCATCTTTATCGTACCCCTACATCATTCAAATGATGAGCTTAAAAGCCTAAAGTTAATCTGAACTTAAATTCATTTAATGATTAGATATGAGTTTCATATGCGTGTTACAACGCTCGTGCTACATGTTTTTAAATTGTTTTCAATCATTTTGGGAATGTTTATGTGTTTATATCATCTTTGTTTAACGAGAGTCCAATAAAAACAAATAGTGTGAAAGGTGAAACTGGTAAAATCACTTTTTTAAAATCGGATTATTATCGACCAACCTAAAAAAACCTATAAAAAAATATGGGATTAATAACTAATAAGATTCAATTCTCCTAATTTTATATTTGAAGCTGACAAAGTCATAAACGAAAAACAACCCTTGACTTTTTAACTTTCATTTTTTTTCTTAATGTGAAGAAAATAATGTGCATGGCAAACTTGTTCCGTTTCACCTTTTTTAAATTGGGGGTAATTTTATATAATAATAACTAAGTTTTAGAAAAAACGGCAAAAGAAGTCCTTTATTTTTGCACGGTTTTTCAATGTACGTCCTTTGGCAAATTTAATGACAGAAAACATCCTTTATATTTAAAAACTCAATCACGTTACGTCCTTTAACCCTAACCCAGTTAAATTTTCTCGTTAAATATGGTCATGTGCATCTCACATGAGGGCAGTTTTGTAAATTTATAATTATATATAATTAAAAATAAACATTTGGTACTTATAGAATACCCCCCCCCCCTCTCTCTCTCTCTCTCTCTCTCTCTCTCTCTCTCTCTGTGTCCTCCCTCTTTCTCCTGGCCACCACCTCCTCTCTCCCCTCTCTGTCAGTCGCTGCCTCCACTCAGCCCCCCATGGAAACCCCAACCCCCCCCCCCAACAAATCTGAGATTCCAACGCATACATAAACATCATCAAAAACTACCATCTCAATCGATCATTAGAACCCGGAAAACGCATACACGCCCACTTAATCATCAACGGGTCAGCTCATTCCACGCCCATCGCCTCAAAGCTCATTGATTTTTACACCCAATGCCGTCAAATTATTAATGCCCGCCAGGTGTTCGATGAAATTCCCAAAACAAACACTCGCCGTTGGATCGTTTTGATAGGAGCATACGTGCGACATGGGTTCCACCAGGAAGCAATGGGTGTGCTTTGTGAGATGGTAGCAGAAGGATTGGAGATCAATAAGTTCGTTTTACCGAGTGTTTTAAAGGCGTGTGGGAACCTGTTGGATATTAATAATATTAATTTAGGGTTTGGTTAAGATGATGTTGTGTTGGATTATAGTGTTAGGGCTAAGTTGGTTCAAGTAAAGGGTGTTGAGGAATGAGGATGTGCTTTTGTTGACGGTTGGGAATCGGGTTTTACTTTTGTGGCGGCGGTACTGGCGGTAATGGCGATTGAGATGCGGAGGTGCGGAGGAACTGGCGGTAATGGCGATTGAGATGCAGAGGTACGGCGGTACTGTTGGTATGGTGGCGGCGGTACTGTTGGTACGATGGTTGTTGCGGTAAACGTGGTGGTTATTTGCTTGTTATACTTTGTATTTACTTGATTTTCCGGCAAACCTTTGGTGCCGGTTCATAACTGGTTTTGAGAAATTAATAGTGGGTTTTTTAACAATAGGTTTGAGTTGAGGAAAAAAGAGGATTTAATTCAGGGATGTTGTTGGTCAGGTCGTCGGATTTAATGGTTGTCAGAGAGAGAGAGAGAGAGAGTTTCGGGGATGAAGATTGGTGGGATGAGAGAGAGAAAGATGAGTATTTTTTCAAAAGTCCACATCTTTAGTCTAATTACACAAACAGTCCTTAAAGGGGTAAAATGATCACATTGCCCTCATGTGCAAAGCACATGACCATATTTAACAAAAAAATTTAACTGGGTTAGTACAAAAGGACGTAACGTGAACAGAATTTGAAACATGAAATACATTTTCTGTCATTAAGTTTGCCAAAGGATGTCTAATGAAAAAACGTGCAAACATATAGGACCTGTTTTGCCATTTTGTCTAAGTTTTAAAAGTATCTAATTAGGTCACTCAAAATTGAAAAGTGTTCCAATTAAGTCACTCAACTTTCATATTTTATTAAATTAAATTGTTTAACATGTTTTTATTGCCTTTTTCTTTTTTGTTTCACATAAGAAATTTTGTTATCCTTTTTTATGTTGACGTTGAGTGGCGACATGAATTTTATTTTTTATTTTTGAATCAGTTAATGTTTTTTTTTTAATTTTCTAAATTTAACTACATATATTGCAAATTCCAACCCCCACATCTTATCCTTCATTTCTTTCTTGACACACAAAAAAAATCGGTGAGACTCTATTTGAAGATTTAGTGACCCGATTTAGGAAAAATATGTATGGGTGACCTAATTGGAACAATTTTGAAACTTGGTTACTATTATATGAGATATTTCCTTTTATAAATTATACTTTTCGTATCTTTTGCTTACATTTGTTCAACATTTGAATACCTAATCCTTTAAAATCGGTGGAGATAATTCTACGATACTAAGTTTTACCCTTAAGAAATACGGGTGTGGGTATGGTTCGCTTTGGATTAGCTTTGTATTAAACCGTATAAAAAGCCGAAACCTCGGTTTTTGAATTTTTGAAAACCGTTTGAGATTGGTTTTCGGTTTGGGTTCGATTCGGTTTCAGTTTTTGACATTTAAGCTTAAAATTGAAAATTTTTGACCGAGAAAAAGTTTGTCCCCAGATAATAACTGTAAACCTAAATTATATTATTAATAACTATTTGAATGAAAATATTTAAGTTAATATTTTCAAAATTATTTAAAAAAATAAATTTTGTACCAATATGGCCATGTAAGTAACTATTTAAGATTTTAAGCTTTGTGACTATCATGGCTAAAACTAACTTTTAAGACGCATTCTCTCTTCTCTCATACAAAACCCATTTTTTGACGTTCTTGTACAAGAACACTTATCTCTCTCACACACCTCTACAACTTATTCTTTTAAAAAAACGCACAAATCCACCCTATCACAAATGATTTTTATGCTACATAAAGAATCATGTATTTAGTTAGATTTAAATTGTTTGATTTCCAGAATTTGTTACAATTAAAATATCAAATTTAAATGATAGCATGTTCTATTAGCCGATTCGTTATGGGCGACAAAGAGCCTGGCTATGGGTACACAAGAAATGCATTCAATTTCCAAATGAATCTTGAAACTTATGAGTACACAAGAAATGCATTCAATTTCCAAAATCACACGATCGATAATTTCAACAAGAAATTAAAATCCCATTAATAATAATAATATCAAACCTCAGTTTTATGCGGAGACAAGGCGTCCATAGAATAGAAGCAGCGAGAGAGTCGACAAAGCAGGCTCCGACTTGCACCTCTTCTCTAGCGATGGGTTAATTAGCACTCGCCGCCCAAGTTTCTGAGTATGAGATTGTGAATTCTTTTTCTTCCCCGGAGAGACTTACTTGTGTGACATCAGATGTTAACTTAAGCGGTCCGTTTGAGTGTTGGATGCAGATGAATTAATTATATATATATACAATTTAATGCACGCATAACTTTGGGATTGATGAGACAGTTGCACTGTTGCTTGCTTGCGGATGTATGTTTTCCAACTCAAATTTCTTTTCTTGTGAACGGTATTATAAATAAGTTTTTATTTTATTTGAACAGTCAACTTAACGAATAAAGTCAGACTACTCGGTTAATTAGTGGTAAAATGTGACCATATAAGTTCACAATCGCAGACAGAGCCGACTAGAGAAGCCCTTGTCTCCTATTCCGGGAAAAACCCCGTCACTCAAAGGTCCACTGCTAATAAAAATCCGGTTGAGATCGAATCCGAACTTGAGATCAAATTCACTTTCCCTCGAATGCTTTCTCCAAGAAAAAACATGTCACCCAAAGGTCTACTATAGCCCAAATCTTTACTTTCTCTTCAACAATACTAGTTGAGCTAAAATTTATTGGCCAAATAACTTTTTATAATTATACTAAGAGCATTCTTAACGGCTTATCTAAAAATATTGTGAGAGAAATCTCGAAATTTTTTTTAGATAATTGTAAGTGGTTGTGAGTGCCAATAGAGTGAAAATTTTAAAGAGATAAGTAAATTTGGAGAAATACCATTCATCATCTATTTATATTTTTAATATATTTGAAAGAGTAAAGTGACATTTCCGTCCTTGTGGTTTGACAAATAATGCAAATTTAGTCCAAAAAGTTTATTTTTTACATATAGACCCAATTCTTGTCAATTAAATTCAAATCACTAACCACAAGGACGATTTTCGTCCTTGTATAATTTGTGAGTGGAGACGTGAGAAAAGATAATGATAAATATGTAAAAAAAAATATTATTTAATTGTACATAAAAGATAAAATGTAATGTTTTTTAATGTAATTATAGATATAGATATAAAGAAGTTATTAATAGAAACTGTAGAGATATATAATGCTTTTTATAAGGGCTAATTACCAAAATAAACAAGTTTGACTCAAATTTTTTTTAAAATAGACATGTCTAATTTAGCATACATCTCTCCAATCTTTGAGGTTTTACCAGTAAAAAAGTGACGCGTCGGCTGGCGGCTAAGCCTTTGCTGCCACTTTTTGGAGACGGAAATTTGTGAAAAATAACGGAACCGCCTATTAGCCTATAAAAATTCGACATGTCAAAGACGGCTAAACATAGCCTACATCTCTAGTTATTTAGCCGACATCCTTGACTCTTAGTTGGCTTCGGGATATGTGTGTGTTCACTTTGCCGGCTCCATATATTTTATCTTAGTCGGTTCAAACTCGGCTTGTGGGCTAAAGCTTCACTTAGAAATCTTCTTTTTTTTCTTTTAGCCGTCTAAGTTTAACTGTCAAAATTTAAAATATTTAACTAACCAATTAATTAATTAGTTGGCTTTCTTGTTTCTCTCTTAGTCATCTTCATTTAGCCATCATATTAAATACTTTAACTACCAAATTATAACACTAGCCCGCTTTAATTCTTTTTTACTACTAGAATATAGCTCATGTAATACACGGATGGTAAAAAAAATGAAACACAAAATATAATTTAATTATATAAATAACCATGTGGATTCATAAGATGTTAAAAATGATGAATAAAATTTTATTATTAAATAATATCTAAAATCTCATTTAATACAACATAAAAGTTATATTTGTAACTTTGTTAATTTTATAAATGATAATAGTATTAGTTGTCATCCTAGTTGGCTACTCTATTTGAATGACATGTGGAAGAATGTTTTTGCTTTAATAGTGTAGGTAGGTTAGTCGTCAAAACTAAATTCTTTTATCTACGCAACTACATATTTAGCCGGCTTCTATCTTTTTGTTTTTCAGCTGACATGTTTAAGCCACGGTATTATATGTGTTTACTTATCGAGTTTAACTTTTTTTACTTGCCATTTTTAAAAAGGTTATAAAACCATCTTCACTCTATCTTTATTAAACATATAAAACCATACTTAGTTTTATAAGAATGGTTGGTGAAAAAATAAAATTGGGTAGGTAAATGTATTTAGTTTTGATGGCTAGAGCATGCCGACTAGGAGAAAAAAAGTTGACGACTAAGACAAAAAATAGAAGCCAGCTAAATATTTGATTGAGTAGGTAAAAATATTTACTTTGGGGTATTAAAATTACACCGGCTAAGAGATAAAAAAAATAGAATCCAACTAAGTATTTAATAGGGTAGGTAAGGTTGGTAAACTATTCAATTTTAGTGGCTAAAATCAGACGACTAAAAGAAGAAAAAAAATGGCTAAGTAAAACTTTAGCCTACAAGCCGAGTTGGAGCCGGATAAGAAGAAATATATGGATTCGGCTAAGTACGCAGAAACGTATCCCGAATCCAGCTAAGAGTCAATGATGTTGGCTAAATAAATAGAGATGCATGCTAAGTTTAGCCGCCGCTGACACGTGTCGAATTTTTATATGCTAAAAGTGGGTCCCGTTTACTTTTCACAAATTTCCTTGTCCATAAAGTGGGTGCTAAGGCTTAGCAAGTCTCGCTGACGTGTCACTTGTTTATTGGTATATTTTACAAAATACCTTTATAATAAAATCTACTTGACAAGTGCGGTATTTTTATTTGATAAAACAACCCGAACGTAAAAGCGGGTTAGGTTAGATAATAATTTAAAAGTCCGAGTTGTTACAATCTCCCCTACTTTAGGGAATTTCGTCCCGAAATTAAAGAATACTATAACAACATCGTTAAACTTTGAGGAAAAGAAAATGTTAAAATGTAACTTAAAACTAATCATAATACAGAACCTTGAATAGTTGAAGCAACGCTCCAAATGAAAATCCGATAAAGGCACTTATATATAGGATGTACCAGCGGCGTATCCACCATGTTTTTATCATCTTTACATTTGTATCGTTACCCCCAACTACCTTCGATTATATATTATGACACACAATTATTCGGATTATGATTTCCATGCGAGGACTTTGGTAATTACGTGTCGACCCGTAATTACTTAGATCGTCAGATGGTCCACATAACTCGTCCCATTGTTTGGGCTACGAAACATTTGAATAAAAACCTGATTTTGAGGAAACAAAGTTTTAAGGAGTTTTTAATTATAAAACTAGAAAATCACCATTTCAAAGGTTGTGGTGGATTTTATTGAAGAAAATAATTTCTAAAACATCTTTTAAACGTAAAAGTATAAGTATTTAAAGTTAGAAAAGAGATAATTTATTAATATTTGAGGTTAATAAAAGGAGTTGTGATGAATGAGGGCAAGGAAATAAGATAGAGGTTGGCTTTAATGAACAATCTAATTAAACAAAAGAAACTTTATTAATGAAGTAAATGATGTAAAAGATA